>NC_091942.1:35979713-36328463 GCF_041260155.1 Ptychodera flava
CAGGGGAATTGTCCTGATTCGTATCTTGAAAATAAATAATTTTTACCTTATTTTACAAAGATAACAAGATGAGATTTTTTAAGTTTTGAAGGCTTGCCATTTTTTAAATAGTGTTTGTAGATATGGCAGCATAGTTCCTAGAAAAGGAGGGTCTTTGATCCCAGCTACATCAATAGTAACCAGGAAAACCAGAAATAGACACTGCGTCTACAATTTGTACAATTGTACAATCTGTGAGAGATTGAAGTATAATAGAAATTCAATAGCAGAGTAAGCTTTCTGTACAACTCACTTTTGAAATAAACTAAACAATCTTTGTAGTATTGTTTTTGTTGCCTTTAATGGTATTGCCATGGAAACAGAACGTTTGGAATCCTTTACCAATACAATATGTTTTAAGGTCAATAGCTTTTTATCGAAAATCAGTTTCCTTGAAGTGAGTTAAACCAGTCCGTTTATGATTATCGTTCTTGGGAAAAGATTTGCAGATTATCATTTGGGTTGTCATGTTGAAAATCCTAAAACTCTGGCAGAAGAAAGCGACACCATCATAATATTGACATTGTCAAAACAAAACAAACGAAACGGTGCAAAAATGCGACGAGCTTTCAAAATATCGATTGGATTACGAATTACGCATTGTACGGACTGTCAACCGTGCTAAAACAGTTGAATTCGAAACGAATCTGTATCATATAAGATTGTCCTGCAAATTCCAGCCCCCATTCATCTAATATTCGCAAAATTAATTTGTACATGCCATTCATTCTCTATTGTGCGCCTACACGAACCAGCAGTGGAAACTCAGTGAAGTCTTCGCCATTCAACCTAAAATATGCATCTTTTAGTCCGTGGTTATATAAATTCTCGTTGAGTGCATGAACTATCCTTTCGCGGTAAAATTAAGGATAGAAAAAAGAATGCTACTCATTCTATTCCTCAGCATGGATAACTTTCACCATTTTTTCACAATGTCACTTCTCATAAAACATATACAACAACCCCTACATTGCGAAATTAGATCTGGTTTTTATGAGCTCTTTCCGTTGGATCGTCACTGTTACTGATTTAAAATGACAGCGGTTTATAGTCAGCCTTCCTCGCCAAACACCTGATATCATCATGGTACATATTATAGCAGACCTTACCGACCATTCACTACACTGTTACTTTACTCATCCGACAAACTTGTATGGCTGTTTATAAACGTTTCAGCCTTGCTGTCCGGAATAAAATGTAGTCTGCGATTTAGT
This sequence comes from Ptychodera flava, assembly GCF_041260155.1. NCBI lineage: Eukaryota > Metazoa > Hemichordata > Enteropneusta > Ptychoderidae > Ptychodera > Ptychodera flava. Next base: position 35,980,967 of record NC_091942.1, read on the forward strand.
GTTCAGCAGGCTATTTCTTTCGGCGGTGTGATAGAGACAGTTCGTGCGAATTTAGTCGGGGACTGTAAGGCCGCATTCTCAGTTACATATTATGACAAACTACCATATATATAGTGAAGCCCATTATTTTTGGATACATATGAAAACATAGGTTACAAACCGCTATAAGTTGCCTACATCATGAATTTCCTTCTTTTTTGTATTTTTAATATTTTATTCGATTCTCTTCCGGAAGAAAGTAATACAGTTCTGTCAGAAACATGTATAGCAACGTAAATATATCCCCGTTTCTTTATAAGTGTATCAATTTTACTTTAATTTTCTATTTGCGAATTTCAGTCTTCAATGTTTATGTTTGTTAGGCTGTGCCACAGTCCCTCTATCCGTGGATAGAGGGACTGTGGCTGTGCGATGCAATTTTCGCTTTCTTTTTCTACTTTTCGATTCTGTTTACAGATTTTCACGGTTTTTCGTTGCTTCAAATTACACATTATACCGCTTCATTACATTTGTTTGCTTTTCTTCATTTTCGTACAGGACAGTACCTTGGTTGTTACTTCATCGACAAAGAGAATCGCGTTTTCGGAGTGTCTCCTGGCAACTATGACCCGAACGCCCTAACCATTGAAATGTGCACCGGCGCCTGCAGCAATCTCGGCTACCATTACGCAGCCGTTGAAGCAGGCGCGTTCTGCTTCTGTTCCGACAACAACTATGATCTGAGCGCAGTGCAACCAGACGATACAAATTGCGACACTCCGTGCACGGGTGACAACGCAGTCACGTGTGGCTCTCACTCCTATAGCAAAGCCTACGAGACGCCATCTCCGATCTCAGTATTTCTGGATCCCAACGTGAACAACTTCAAAGTTTTCACACCGTCAAGTGCGAGCATTTTCAATACCACTGGTCCCGATCTCCTTTTCTCCTTTAACTACGGCGACGATTCCGGTGATACACCCCTACAATCATCTCAAACTTTCGCCCACTCATACACCTTGCCCGGGGAATACATCGTCACCGTGGCAGCAGACAATAACTACATGTCGGTAAGTAGTGTTGATATTCTTACTGATTCACATGCTATCGTAGAAAAGTTTTCTACGATTGGAACTAATTTGGGATAATTTGATCATCATATTTTTTTCAAATTTCTCAAAAGTGTTAGGTGCCCTATGGCTAAATGTTGCAATATTACAAATTACTCATAAAAACAAGTGTGTAACTTAAAAAGAAAAGCAGATGAGCTTACATTTGCAGGTTAAAACGACCTTACTTCACCATCCAATTATCCCAAATTCGTTCCAATCGTGTTAAATTTTAACATTAAATAGTCAAAGAGAACCACTACAGACAGGTGCTTTCGTGATCGAAAATATAATTTACTGTATCGTTTGATCTTTGCTTTTACTTTAAAAACCCAAAATGGTCAAAATATTGTTCGCCGGGGAAAAAATCTAATTCTGTGAATTATTATATAAAGTGCAATTTCAGAATGGAAAGCCTACGAAGTTAGTAACAGTGGCTAGTGTTTCGAAATTCGGGTAAATTGTTCGAATAACGCTCTTAAATTACAGTCACTTCGGTTATAAAGATAACACAGTCGTCATGGAAATAGCTGGAAAGAAAGAGCAACAACCATCAGGCAATGAGTGGCAGAGGTTGTCTTAGTATCTTAAGAACTATCGAGGAGACTTTGTCTGCTATGTTGGCACAGTCCCCATACAGTCCGTAGAAACCTGTTACGCATAAGTCTCCGTTAAATTGGCATGTTGTCCATAAAATGCTCCTGGCAATTAATGATGGTTTTTAATCGACTGACTCGGACTAAAAGCAAGCACGCTCGGTTACGCAGCGACTGTAAGCTTGCCATCCAAAGAAAACAGTGTTTGAACCGTAGCTCGTTTGGATTCGTTTTCATTTACGCTGTTTTTAATCACTTTGTTGCGAAGCTCAATAATACCATGGCAACAGTCAACATCTGGTGACGCAGGGGACACTGTCATTCGATAAAATATTTACAGGCTCGTATTCAAATAAATAGAAGCGGTATACCGTTCTTTTGTTGCGAATTCATATCCGTTGTTCAATAAAGCCTAGGTTTGAAATCTCTATCGAGGTTTTGCGGTGTATCAGTGGAGCTATATGGCTGCCCGGAGACGATGTAATGGAAAACTGATGCTCCTGTTCGCTCATAAAGCGAAAAAGCAGATATTGCAGATGACTGGATGGAAATGAAAGCTATTACCCCGGGTTCGCAGCCACCACTTTTCGATCGGCTGATGTAAAGAAAGGGGAAACTTCGGTGCACTCGATAATTGAATCAAGACATAAGCTATGAATGCGAGAACCTTTTAAACGCCGTCAATATACGGATTTTGAGTGGGCTCGCCACCGAACATTGGAACAGGCTTCAATATAAAAATGATAGAAATAACGTAACGATCACTTTCAGCGCTTGATAGACGTCATGGCAACCGTGATGAAACGGAGTTGCCATGGAATCGCTGTTGTCGTGGCAACCTTGACAAAGCGTACGCCATCGGGGCAAATGAATACACATGAAACATGATAATGTAATCTTTTATACCGCAATAGTCGTCTTAAATTTCCAATATACACAAGTTTTTAAAATATTAAACCCTTAATGTGTTGACTTAGAGAAGATAGATGCTGATCTATTGATGGAGAACCTATTGTTGAGTATGAAAACAGTCCTGGGGACATTCTCATTTCACAAAGGGATTTATGGACCTCTCAAAAATGGTGCATCCCAGGGTGCGCTGTAATTCAAGCGTTACACGCACTGTCTTGGAGAATTCATACAAATGCGCAACCTTCAACTGTTTGCCTTGCATTCTCTCACTGTCGCTCAAAACAACAAGATGGACTCGGGATGAATTTTAATTACATCAGGGCAAGTCAGCGTCGATAACCTGTCTGATCTGTATCCATCGACTTAATTTGCCGAAAAAGACCTATTATCGAAAGTGGTTTCTAAAATCTGCTTGGATTTTTGTTCCTTCTTGTGTTTTACAGTTCACGTGAATTTAGTCGCTTATCAGTTTCCGCAATTTTACTAACCTTGTCAGGTGGCCTGGTCAATCTCACATTCCGATAATTTATTCCATTATTTATTTAGGCCGTTAAATTCTTTGTTTTGCGTCCCCACCCGCGTAGGTTTTTAAGGTTTCCATGAAAAACACACAAAATGAATTTAAATAGGAAATTTTAGGACATGACTGCTTAGCTTTTCTGAACTAAAAATTTTGTTACAATTTTTTATTTGCTGCAATCAAATTACATTGTGTTAATTTTCTTGTGTGGGTTTTTCAGCCGCTTAGACGCGTACCTTTTCCCATTTAGAGTGGACGCAAAACAAAGAATTTAATTACTTTGGCCTTATTTACTTACTTACTATTTGCAGGCGCTAGGTCTTTACTCTCTCCCTCTTCCTACCCGCCTCTCTCTCTCTCTCTCTCTCTCTCTCTCTCTCTCTCTCTCTCTCTCTTCTCTCTCTCTCTCTCTCTCTCTCTCTCTCTCTCTCTCTCTCTCTCTCTCATATCACCGCCTGTATATCCGTATTTTAAACACACATATATATGCTTATCTTTTGTCAGCAAGTCTGAAGATTAGTGGACACAAAGAAATTTTGTTTGAATTGTTAGTAACGTAGGGAGTCCACTCAATTCCTTCTGGTTCGCAACCAAAGATGTGTCCACTAATCTTCAGTTGTCCCTTCTCATCTTCATCTCTTTAATTCTGTGTCGAAATATCAGCTTTATGCGCGCAGATCTCGATCGACAACAGATGACTGATTCCTCCCTTCATGCAGTTTGAATCCAGAACATTTTCCCTCACAATTAATCAGCCGTATTCGATTGAAATAACACGGCGGAAACATTAGCTGTAGTGCATTTAGTGTGCTAATAGTGTTGAAGGGAACTCTACACTATCGGGATATGCAAATTTGATTAAACGAACATAAATCATCTCTTTGTGCTGCACTCTTTACGAAAACACACGAGTCATTTGCTTTAAAAGCATTATGAAAAGTAAAAGACGACTACATTAGCAAATGGACTCTGTTGGCATGCTTTGTGATTGTTTATAATGTACCTCCATTGTCCTTTGATCATGAAAAGACCTGTAAGCTCGGTTATCGCATGAAATGCCGTCAGTTGTTACTATTTCGCTCGGTGCAGTGTGAATGCAAAGACAAACTGAAAAAAGCCAGCCTTTGTAACTCCAACATGGTGGGCAGTTGATATGGAAACGTATGGTTTCTAGCAGAAAGTGCTCTGTCTTTGGCGGTCGTCTCAGCTTTGGAGTTTTAACAGTTGTCGATTCATTTTTCTTTGTCCGCATAACGTCTTTATTTTCACATAAACGCTCTCCACAAATCTTTGCTCCTAATAAGATCGGATATGAAAATGAAAAAAATGCTTAATAATTACTGTATTTCCAGTTGTACATCTCGGGTTTACATTAGATTAATGTCTTATGGAATGGAACTATAAACATGTACTAGATGATTTATAATCTTTCGTATTTCGCTAAAGGAACCCTTATTACATTGGATTGTGATAAGTAGAGGAGAGTTTGAAATCTTTAGGGACTTGGAACAATGATGGAGCGCCATTATTCTTCCGACTGCTGTAACTCCTTCAGTGTATTTTTTTCTATTTTGGTCATAAATGTCGATAAGTTTTGTAACTTAGCTTCTCGAGCCTATATCCGCAATTTTTGCCGTGCCAGGTACGTTTACCCATTTCTAAACAAATGAATTTGACGACGAAAAGAAATTTAATACATTGCCTTTTCAGAAAAGCTTAGTGTAGGAAATGAAATATATTTCCAGTAATTGTAAATACTCTGCATTACTTTTAATGGAAATTTATAATTTTCCTTTTCACTGATGCCTTCTTTAAATTTTCACATATCAGCCTAATACAAGATTCCAATCTCCGAAAATCTAGAACTCTCGACTGTACAATTCACGGAAGTTTATTTCTGGTTAGTATTCGTTTTCGAAAACGTTTCATCTGCCCCTGATTGTTGGACCGCACAACTCGCCAAAGTTACGATTGTATTTCTATTTGAAGCCTGCCTACGATGCCATCAGAGTGTACGCAATGGCGGGTGTGGACAGGATGTCTCTGGAATGCCCTCTAGTGGTACAACCTGGTGATGAGGTCCGATGTATCACGACTGTCATCGAAGGGTCCGATATGACACTCTCTATGGACCTTGGCTCAGCCCAAGTACCGGCGTTCAGTATTGCAGGTATGGTGTAAGGAGAAACAGTGGGTAAAAATTATAAATAAGACTATGGATAGCATTAAATATTTTATAGCTTGTTGTCATATTTGTCTAAATGTTGTTCATGCTTTTAGTTTCCCAGGGGTTCTTTGAAGCCATGGATTATTTTTAACGACATTCGACCATTTGGGGAAAACGAATGGCGTATTAGATTAGTTTCTTTTGTGTAATGCGTCATCACTGTTTACACTGTTGTCCTTTCTAGTTGCTACGCCTCGCGCTTTAAAGATCGTGGATTCACGAGTTATTTTCGAGTGGTAAAATTTCTTACACAACATCAATATACTTCGCTCGATATGTCAGTATCGCTGCTTGAACTGTTGTTACATGCGGACGTATTGCTCTTAAAAATTGCCAGGTAGCGGGTACCTCATCTTAAGTTTCCCGCCTTGTTCAGAATAAGATAGCAGTATTATTAATGGTAGTTACTATGGGGTTGAAGATGCCAAGATTACGTCAAAATCAGAAACTAAGAGTGACAATGAAAACTGATGAAGTAGGCGGAATTATTTTGTATTATGGGGGATTTACTGAATAGGTTTGAACTAACGATTGGGCAGAGTTAAAATGCATTGCGTGATGAGTAAGTATTCATAGTATTGCTAAGTTATTTTATATTAGTTATCCCTCTTTGTGGTTTTATTGAATTACATGTATCATGATACAAACATTTTGGTCCAAAGTACAAGTTCATTGAATTGCCTCGCTGCCTTTTTTGCACTTGAACCAACAGTCAGTATAATCACTTTACATTACCAGAGTATCATGCAGCCATAATCAAATCACAGCCATTGTACGATACACTTGTCGGTCTGAACACTCTGCATGTCTTTTGCCATTTACTTATTTTCACAGATCCACTGTTGTTTGCATTTGGACGACCAGTCCCACAGTACATCGACCCTGGGGTGACTGACGGTGGGGGCTTGCTTGGAGGCAACAGTGACGTTTGGATCGTGCCGGAAGCTGAGATAACTGAGTATGGACGACTCATTGCCTGGGAAGTCTATATCTCTGACCTTGGCACTGACAGTACAATAGAGCTCTTGGTAGGTAGCGAAATGTAAACAAGGGGTGGAATTTGAAGTTCATGCACGATAGACTATGATCCGATACGCACTGTATATATATATATATATATATATATATATATATATATATATTATATATATATATATATATATATATATATATATATATATATATGTATGTATGTGTGTGTGTGTGTGTGTGTGTGTGTGTGTGTGTGTGTGTGTGTGTGTGTGTGTATATACATTTATCTACAACGGTTGAAATACGACCTTGGTGGTTACACCTTGGAAATAGATACAGATATGATGTTCAATTCTGTTCGCACTGTTACTTCGACGACAACTGGTCTACTTCAACTCGTCTATTACATCTTCTAAATATTAACATGAAAAGCTTTAAAATACGGAAAGTATCTTATTTTATTGCATGCAAAAGGTTTTACGTCCAGATTGTGACTACAGTGCTGGTACATCTTACTGTGCGAAGACCAATCTGTGTGAGTCGAGCTGTGCTGGTGTGTGGAACCCTGACGCTAACCCTCTCTACCAAGATATCTGCACCTCCAGCGAGGTGTTCTGCCTCAGTCGGAAGCGATGTGTCCCTCGGGATACGCCGAACACCTGCGATGCAGAGCCACAACGCCATGTTCAGAGTGGAGATGCAAGCTTGAATCCAATGTCAGACTACAGGGTTGTATGGGTGTATACCGCCACCGTTACCAGCACGGGATACAATCTGATAAAACTTGAGTCTATCCCTGACGAGCTGCTCTTCAATGTCGATGTGGGTGACAAACTGGGTTTCAGAGCCCATGTCAACGGGGCTCAAATCGGTTACCATGGCGTCGCGATTGGTGACCCTATCGAATTCAAGTACGACAACATCGCCTCCACTCCGACGATAGGTGAGCTCTTCCCAATAGGAAGCAGTGTCAGCAGCGCCGAACGTCACTTGATACGGGCCATAACGTCAGACCCTTCTCTGGCCCTAGTGACCCATTCATATCTGTCAACCGGAGAGTACACTGTTAGTTCCACGGCCACGAATAGTTTACCATCGGACCACACAGTCTCTACCATAGTACACGTCCAAGAACCTATTGCAGGTAAGGTAAACCATGTAACTAGAGAGCCGACAGAGAGTTTGACCAGGTTGACTGTCGGAAGAGATATTTACTCATCAGGTAGTTTAATTGGATGGACAGTGTCCAACAGGAGAGTTGAGACAGATAGTGATACTGTAGGAGGGACGGGGAGACGGAATTCGAACCACGCAGACCGACCGACACAATGACATATATTTCTATTGTCCTTTCGTCGTTTTTACCTGGCGTCCACTCAGATTTTGTTAATAGGACCAGCAATTATTAGAGGGTATGAGAAGTCTCGCTTTATCAAATACTTTTAACTTTCAACAGACACCATACTACTTTACAGAGAAATTTCTAAACTGCACCCTGCATTTTATAATTGTATTGGCGTTTTTCTTTCAATTGAATGTTACAGGGCTCTACATAGAAGTGGACGTGGATCTCATTGGCATTGGTGATGACGTTGTAGTTAAAGCCTGGGTGAGCACAGGAACTCCTGTCAATTACACATGGTCCTGGGGTGACGGTAACGAAGAAGTTACCACCAGGCAAGGTAAACCTTCAAATTATATATTCAATCAAGTAATATGATGAGATGGGTTTGTTTCATTCACAACTTGAAAGGAAATAAATGTTGCATTCTCCCCATGCTCCTATAAAAATATAGTCTGAACCCGGACTCTCAAGTTCCTCATCTGGACGATGCCTACCTAATAAGACAAAGCCTGGTGTCTTCGCCCTTGACATTTTTCTTAAAATCTTTCCAGCTGCTTCATATGCTGATCCGGACGAGAAGATCCATACATATTCATCTGATGGACACATGGTAATTACTGTGAACGCCAGCAACTATATCAACTCGCTGATAGAAACCTATGAAATCGATGTGCAAAGACCAGTCCTCAGAAACTATCAGTTCACCCACAATGCACCTGTACACGACGGTGAGTCTTTTGAATATAAATTTCATTCTTCCACAATGCTGGTTCAATCACTTCACCTGGATAGGTGGCGCTGTTCCGTGCGTTTTAACACTTGCCTTCGGCAGAAATTACTAGAAGTGTTGCTAGAGCTATGTAATGGCATATGAATCAGCATGTCTCGGGGGATTTCTTGTACTGCACACTTTGAATGGTTTATAGTAGGGGTCACTGCGTACTCGTTTTGCGTTCAGAGCATTTATGTTCTTTTGTGGCAGTATTTATTAGACTAAATGGAAGGATTTCTGATTCTGTTATAAACATCGAAACGTTATAAATTGTAGATGAGCTGTTAATGTTTTCACCTCAAAAACACGCAGCCGTGTACAGAGCAATGAAACAATTCAGCCACATGCATCTTAGAAATTACAAACTACCTCAAAAGAGGGATAAAATTGCAGCAAGTGGAAATTGATACAATAAAATACTAAACGACCAGCGGGAGATAAAAGCACTTGTTAAAAGCAGACGATAAAAACGCGGACGTTTCGGGTTAGGGTGCTGACAAAGGGTGGAATCCGAAACGTCCGTGTTTTCATGCTATGCTTTTTACAAGTGATATTACTTTACCGCTGGTGGTTAGTAGTTTATTGCATTTCAGAAGCTATCCGAGAAAATGAAATCACAGCGTTGTTCTCTTCTAAATCTGTCTAGATCCCGTGACTTACAACATCCAGTACAATCCAGGAGTCAACGAGTATCCGCCGACCGATGCTCAGTTTATGGTTGTCTTTGGTGACTTCGAGAACAGTTCCATCACAACACTAGGTTTGACAAATCCGGGCGATGTCAACTCTGACGTCACCCATGTATTCAGATTCGCAGATGAATATGCTGGCAAGATTATCATCTTTAATCTTGTTAGTCGTGAAGAATTCGATGTTGTGGTAAGAAAAATGTAATAAATACACACATTTGGATGAGACAAAAGTGCTAGAATTTATACGAGGAATCCATTTTAGTATTTGCACTTTTGAAACTATTTTGGAATTTATCACTCATTTATCCCACGAGCATTGATTTGATGTGAAAGTTATGCAGAGTGTTTCGCCAAAGACTTAGTAAATTGCCTTGCAACGGCATTAACTTTAATGATCACTGAAAGTGCTAACCAAACTTTGCGAAATTTCGGAGGAAATGATGAAAATTTACAATGATCTCCTTATTTTATGTTAATAGGCAGAATAGGTACGGTAGTTTCATCCCATGCAGTTCGATCAATTTAAAGTAGACAGTGCCACGTATTTCACACTACGTCACAGACCTCAGCTGACGATATTTACTTAGTTTATCGCACTTTTTTCAAAAATCTCACCACTGACAGGCTGGCTCTTACGAAACCATTACCAATCTTGGAATTTTGCCCCTATACATACCACCCACATCTAATGACGGCACGGCCGTGGTCGGACACGGTCCCTTGCAGAATATCTTTCCAATGGATTCTGAAGTCGTCTTCGAAGGGACCCATGATACAGGTACAGTATACTCCGAGGCAAAATGAAGTCCACAGGAAAATTCATTCGGCCCGTTACACACAATTTTGTTTCTGCGTTTGTCTGAGTATTTGCATACAAGATATATGTGGTACTAGATTTCGAAGGTTGACAAAATCGTGAAAGATTTCCATTCTCAAATGAGCGTATACATAAAACTCTCTGAAGGTGGAGAAAGTGAAATGGTTGACTGACGTTAAAATTATGACATTGAGTTCTTGGCACAGTGACGCACTGTACAGCAACAAGGACAAACGATTAAACATTTTCACATGTGTTTCCACGGCAGGCACAACAATTACTTATACATACACCGACTTCGGAGATGGGCCACCTGTCCCTCAAGTTACAACAGAGAAGAGGTTTTCACACAAGTATAATGCGGTGAGATTTGCAGATTTTGATCATTTCAAAGAAACAAAAACAATCCACATATTTGTAATGCAACCATGTTTGTTGCCTTATACAGAACTTGAGTTATAGAGGTTTTGGTTGCAACTAACAAACAAAATCAAATTCATTATGCATAATAACGTGGTATATAAATGAAAATCTAAGTCCTGTAAGATAGTTTTGCAATAAATTTGAAAATCAGTATTTACTGGGACATTTGAATGGGCCACTCTTGATCATCAACTTGTCGATTTTCGTTGAAACCCACACAACAGATTGGCCCCTACACCGTCCACATGGATGCAACAAATGCTGTGACGCCGACTGTGTCAACTTCGAAAAATATAGAAATTCAGGCAAACATCAAGGGTATTTCGATATTGGAAGGTGGACAGACCGCAGCCAACGAAGCCAAGGATTTCACTGTCGATATAACACACCCTGGGACTGACTCTTGCATCGCAATAGACTACGGGGACGGTTCTCCATTCCAATTCTACGGCGTTCAAGTGACGTGCTCCCAGCACGCGAACTACCAGGTCAGCGGTTATGTCACGACGCTGTCTGCCTCCAATGCTATCAGCCACACTTATACCTCAACTGGTAGCTTTCGACTGCGTGTCCACGGCTTCAATTTGGTGTCGTTCTACGAAGTGAGTCAGGACTTCACAGTGTCCGACGTTGATTGTAGATCTCCGTCACTCAGCATCCGAGATGGTTCACCTTACTGGCAAGGCCCGCGGGCTGTCTACAGATTCAACCCCATCCTCATACAGGGAATCACATATCTTCAATGTGCAGCCACAAGAAACAACTTCAAGGCTTGGTCTTATGTTGAAATTAATCCTAGCACGGGGTTAGAGATCCCGGCTACGGCTGTAGATTTGGCGTCCCTGACAGAAAGTGATCCACGCTACCTGCCCGATGCCGAAACGGCTGAAATAAGACTCCCGCCGTATTATCTGACCTCAGGGACTTACAAATTTACTTATTATGTCCAAATGGACCCCGCAGATACAAACGGCGATGTATTCTCAGGTTACGTCAACGAATTTATTGAAGTCAAGACATCCGATTTGGAAGTAAGGGTTCTAGAATCAGAAGCAACCAGAATAGAGGTTGGTTGGGGTCAAGTGTTCACGCTGGAACCACGAAAATACTCCAGAGATCCTGACATCGCCCCAAACTTGGACCAGGTAAATGCAAAACATATTTCCTAGTTTCTTTCGCTTTCTCGAAAAATTCAAAGACTTTTTCAGAAAACTCTGGCATAGTTAACCATATTTTTTGGAAATATACCTGTTAACTAAATTACTAGATAAAGTAAGCTTACATTTCCAACGAAATGAAACAGGTGGCCTGGTGAATTTAATAACGCGCGTAACCGAAATAAGGGGTGAGCAAAGCTGTCCTACATTTTGTGGCCCAAATGTAACTCCAGCAAACTTAGCTGGTTCTTGAAGGTTCAACAATACATCCAATGGAAATCGCCTCTTATAACGAGTGGTACAGTTCCCATTTCTTACAGAAATATATGTTGAATGTTCAGTGTCATTCATGTCGACTCATTGAGACTTTTCCTGCTGACTAACACAGGGCTTTACAAAGGTGTTGTACTACTGCCGTCAAGTTTATGAACCATGGCCACTGACTGACAACAGAGAGTTGGACGAAGGCAATCCAGTTGGTGGCTACCCAAAGAATCTGACACGTCCTGCAATTGATCAGGGAGGTTGTTTCAATGCCGGTGAGTCATATCAGTCGCTCATAACATGGAATGGGATGAACTTCTCAACTACCAAGAAAAACAACTACCTATACGAGTAACTAAACGTGACAGTGTTCAGAGAGAGTTTCTGCGTTACAAATTTGAGTCGAGTGATTATGACAAGAGCAAATGGTGGTTTGTAAAATCGGTCGGCAGATTTAGACACGACGCAATAATCATTGATATTATGGTGAAAGTAACGTGACGTCATTTCGTCCAGGTTGATTGTAATCTTATTACCAAAACAATCATTTCGATCGGAGTTTTGACAGGTTTGATTTTTAACTCTCATTCAGGGCCCGGACTATTGGACCATAGTGACTGGACTCTGCCCGTTGACACGACTTACATGACAGAAAATGTGACCCATGAGTTTATGACAATTGTTGAAAGTGGAACCAAACGAGGAAATAACACTGTCTTTGTGACTGTGACCACTGGAGACCCACCGATCATGGAAATCGAGTGAGTACACGGCTTTAATTAGTTGTAAAGTTAGAGTATGAAGCCTGTGATCGATTTGGACATGTTGAACGGCTTTCAAATAGATAATTGTGTAGTCATGCCAAAAAGGGAGAGTTGTTTATTGTCCTTGACATTGGGCAATACTGATGCGTTGTTGTGATTGTCTAGTTTTTCTCTTTCCCTTATAGCTTCAGAATGAGTTACAACTGTGACATTTTACTTCAAAATGCTTTCTTCTGTTGGTATGGAGGGGAGGGGCAGTTCAGTAAATACGGCCTAGTTATTTAGGTTATGAATACGCCGTTAAGAAGTTTTGAGGAATTTGAACACATAACATGTCTCACATAACAAAGATATTCACATAAAACTCTTTCAAAATGAAGGACTTCGTCTTTGTTTGTCAATTTTCAAACGTAAAATTGAATTTGCTGAGCATTTGATATCAAGCAAACAGAATACGCCACAAAATGTAACGCTCAAAAGAGGGTCTCCGTTTTACTTTTACGATAATAAGCGCATTTTAATTCTGCAGTGTAACTTTGCTCTCTTTCCAGTTGTGCACCCAGTACGGAGTGTTTCCAGGTATTTGGGGGAAGAAAAATCAACCCCAGCTCGAGTCTGCGCATGACCGGTAGTTGCCTCAGTGGTTGCCATGATGATTTGACCTACCAGTGGCAGTTACAGTTTTACAATTACACATCAGAGGAATATGAGAATATAGACGGTTGGAGGAGCTTCGCAACTGGTGAGATTTGGAATCGAGAACAAATAGTATCTCTGTTTTTTCGCTGTTTTATTGCTTCTAATCATTTGTTGTTGCGGAGGTGATAGTAATCACGAAAGCCACCATTTAATATAAAATAGAATATTTTTAGTCTAGAAAATGTAAGCATGGAAATTGAAGATACTTTTTACTTTTTCCGATTATCACAAACTAGGCGACCGGACGCCGTATCTGCATATCAAGAGGGATTTATTTGAGCGTAATCCCACCTGGACTCGATACAGTATGACCTTGACCGGAACTCGTCCAAGCGGTATTTCTGGAAGTAGTTACCTGACGATTTATTTGAATCAACCGCCCTCTGGTGGTACATGTAGTGTTACTCCAACAAGTGGTGTGGTCAGCACTGACCTATTCAGTGTACAGTGTAATGATTGGATCGATGAAGATGGAATCAAAAACTATCAATTCTACAGTGAGTATTTCCAGTTTGGATCGGAAGTAAAATAAATTAGTTCCAAAAATAGCATGTCAGACGCAATTTATTTGGTAACACAGAAAAAATCCGTAATTTTTGAAATTGCCTAGGCGAGCCTATGAGAAAAACTGTGATTTTTCAGGATGTTTTTGACAAACCAGTAAATTTCCCAAAGGATTCATTACATTAGGTCCTGGACGCTGTATATGTATCAACTGCAATTACTGTTTCAAAGAAATGTAATCACCGTAATACTTTTAAAAATGGAAAAAGCAAAACAATCACCATGAAAAATTGTTATGCGGAAATGTTTGTTGTAATTTTTTAAAAAACACAATATGGAAAATCTACAAAGATAATTCATGCCAAGTTTTAGATAGCATTAAAACATACAACGTAGCGAGTGTGTTCGGTGAAAAACAAAATGCTGAATTATCTGGCATTTCAGTGCACCCAGTCTTATTAGAACTAGATCATGCACAATGGAATCAACATCACCCATGAACATAAAATCACTGCAAATTGCTTCAGAGAACTATCAGAACACTGTCAAATATCTTACCTTCTCATTTGCAATGTTTCACAGGTGTGTCTGCCAATTCGACAGTTCCTAAGCAAATCACTTTCGGAATGCAATCGAACATGGAGATGTTCCCACCGCTGGGATCAGAGTCAAACGCGTACTTTCAAGAACTTATGGTGAAGATATACGATGACCTTGGGGCATATACTACAGTTTTGATAGATGAAATCCAGGTGTGTAATAAATTATGAGAGAGAGACAGAGACACAGAGAGAACTCGTTTGAAGATGTCACTGTCGTGCCATATAAGTCGTATGATTTACTCACCTGTGAAACATATTCATAGATATCTGAGAGATTGAAAGATTGAGAGATTGCTCGTCTTTCGGGGTTTTGAAAATTAACTCAAAGACCGCAAATATTCTTTATTAGTAGTGTAAAATCTGTGCGAATATTCCTCTATCATTACTAGGTAAGACCCCCAGACGACAAAGATGCCGGTGATATCATGGAACATCTATTCAATAAAACAGTGGGTGATCTTCGTCAATATGCTGATTTGGCGGCCAGTGGAAATACACGGGAAATCAACAAGCAGGTCCTCATAGACGCCTCCCAGCTAAATGGACTAAGTATTGCCGACCGTAAGTTACAAAACAGTGCGCAAAGATATTTTATAGGATTTGACTCTTGAACTTTGTTCAAACGCAGTTTGCAAGTCTGTGCATCACTCTCTACCATAGCTTTGAAATTTTTAGAAAATAATTTCTGTCGATGTGACACACGCAAAGCAAACAACATTGTAATATTCGTTTTAGGGTGGGGAAATACAAACTAAAATTAAATTGCGTGCTGCCAGTCCTTCATGAAATGGTGACAGTTTGATCACAAGAATTATGCTTCTTTATTTCTTCTGAAGGAAATGAGTACGAGAACCAGTACGGGGACTACAGTACAACAACGGCCAGCGTTACACCTGAGGTAATGCAGTCTTTGTTAGCATAAACAGCGACTGCAGTAAACATTAAATCAATGCTTTCCTCCTTTATCCCTTCAAAGAAATAACACGGAATAAGGAACTTCAATGCCTGGACATAAAAGTTGAAAATTGTTCTGCTGCAGATGCATTCAGACAGTCGATAAACTGTTGTCACCAGGACATAAAATGTTTAAAGGAACTTTTGTAAAAACTTTCAGTTAAAGAGTGTCGCATTTTATTTCAAAATAAAATAAGCTTCAGCACTCTAGGAATCAAACTGATTGTGTATTCTATCTTATCTTCTAAAATTCATGCAATTAATACTTTAACTAACTGTAACTGAATGATACGCTGGTCATAGTTTTGTTTGTTTATTTGTTTGTTTATTTGTTTGTTTGTTTGTTAACAGGCAGCTGCTTCATTTGCCGCCAAGGAATTGGGTAGAAACAGACGAGCCTATGTGAGTATCAGAGCTTGGCGTTCTAGAGTAATCGATTCGATCTAATTTGATTGCAATCAGTACACCTGAAAGCAAAAGAGATTATTTTGGTTTGCAATGAGAGGGCAAAGTCGCAGAGTCTCGCCGTTTCACTTGCTAGGACAGGCCAAAATATGTTGAAACTTGGAGAGAAAAAAATAAAAGCGCCAAATAACAAATTGTCGAAATGGACATCGAATGTATTTGTTGAATACTCAGGAGATATAGTATTGTCGAAGAGGACATCGAATGTATTTGTTGAATACTCAGGAGATATAGTTAGGAGCTCTTACATTGATGATAATGGCGTAAACTTAACGAATTTGAACTGAATTGAACCGAATTTGAACTGAATGTGACAGCACTGTAACGGAGTCGAATCTTTGATCACTCTTACAGCTGCGCGGCGTGTTTATGAACTCTGTATCGAGCGGTAGTTTGGACTCCATGGAAGACTTGACACTCGTCTCCAGTACAACGTCTGTTGTCACGGAAGTGACAACTGAACTATCCCATGATGCCTTGGTAAGGAGACATTTCCAAGTTAAACATTTTGTTTTCAAATCAATTCCACTAGGTATGGTATTGCTAATTATGTGTACTCCAATCTAACACCATTCACACCTGTATGTTTAATGTTAGGTTAAGTCGGCTGGTCTTGTGACCGACTTGGCTGGTGTTTTTTCGGAGCTATCATCGACTACTGACGAAGAAACATTAGACGTCGCTGCAAAAGGGATCCTTGGAACGATCGGGAATGTCCTGGAGGTATGATACCCTCAATTGAAGCGAAATAAGCTTCAGCACTCTAGGAATCAATCGAAATTTCTCTCTTAACATTTCCCTGTTTCCTTTCATCTGTCTCGATTGCTCAATAAGTCTGTTTCTAGGCAATGTTCATGCGGCTCGGAAGATTATATTTGATCGGTAGATCGTCATTGTTTACATAAACTTAGGGAGGCCAAAACTTGGAGGCTACATGATTGACTGTGTGGAAATGAGTCAGAAACGATGCACATTAGCTATCGTAACAGATGTCAGCAAGCACCTTTTAAAATTCCAAGATTTAACAATATTATTCCGAAATTGATGGAGCATGACAATATTTTTCCAGAAGTCAATTCTTTTCGATACGACTTTTTTAAGTCAGATCGAAAAAAATGTGTGTGTGTTTCTGTTGAAGTCAGACCTAACCTTTTGAAACTTTCTTGCCCTAGTTTTTGGAATTGTTAAAAATAACGCACAATCTTCCAAAGATTCTTCTGTGTTTGATTGGGTTCACCGCTTACAACATTTTTAAAAGTTTCCGTTTCCGCCCAACCTTTCATATGCTCTGAAGGCATTTTAACACACATGTAATTTATGGCCCAATGGGAATATTTGCTGCAAAAATGCAAGACTGTAGTCCATATTTTTTTACAATTTTTTGTCGTATACTACCCAAATGTATAATAGTTGATTTCTAATTGATTGATATTTGACACGATCCATTGTGATAATAATCATTACCTGTTAAAGCCCCATTAGATGTATCATTAGCTCACGTGTGTAAACACGTGGGCTAATGTCATAGCGATGTCTGTCTGTCTGTCCGTGTGTTAGTGTGTGTGTGTGTGTGTCTGTCTGTCTGTCTGTTTACACGATAACTCAAAAACGCCTTAACGGATTCAAGTCAGATTTGGTACACAGGTACCATATGCTACTTGCAAGAACTGATCAGATTTTGGTTAGTGTGGCTTGCATATTAATGAAGTTATGCAATATCGTTTTTTTCCGTACAATGGTTTCCCTATGGAGACGGTAATGACAGTGTAGACATATATCAAGAAATACTGCACAAAATTTCATGAAACTTTTCACAGATGACAATCTAAGAACATTATGATGATACTGTGAGTGTCATGTCAATTATCTTCTCATTTGCATATTTAATGAACTTTTGTTATTAGTGAGATAACTCTGAAATTCCTGCACCAAACTTGATGATACTTGCAACAAATATTGATCTGATATATATCTAATTATACTTAGAAACATTAGGCAGTGTCAAGTTAATAAATAGCTAATTTGCATATTTTATGAAGGTTTGTAATTAGTCATATACTAGTAACTCCGATATAACTTCACCAAATGTGATGAAATCTGCTGCAGATACTGATCCGACTGATATCTAACTGTAGTGTAAAGCATTTAGTAGTGTGAAATTAATTAAGGGTTGATTTGCATATTTAATGAACTTTGTAATAGGTATATAACTCTGAAATTACGGCACCCAAGTCAGTGAAATTGGGTACAGATACTGTTTTGATAAATATCTAATTGTGCTGAGAAGCATTTGGCAGTGTCAAATTAACAAATAGGTCATTTGCATATTTCATGAAGTTTTGTAATTAGTGATATAACTCCAAAATAACTGCACCAAATGTGATGAAATCTGCTGCAGATACTGATCCGACAGATATCTAATTGTGGTGTAGAACATTTAGTTGTGTGAAGTTAATTAAGGGTTCATTTGCATATTTAATGAACTTTGTAATTAGTGATATTACTCCAAAATTACAGCGTTAAATTTGATGAAACTTGCTACAGATGTTGATCTGATAAATATCCAATTGTACTGAGAAGCATTGAGCAGTGTCAAGTTAATAATTAGCTCATTTGCATATTTCATGAAGTCTTATAAATAGTCATATAACTCCGAAATAACTGCATCAAATGTGATGAAAACTGCTGCACATACTGATACGACAGATATCTAACTGTATTGTAAAGCATTTAGTAGTGTAAAGTTAATTAAGGGTTCATTTGAATATTTAATAAACTTTGTAATTAGGTATATAACTCTGAAATTTCGGCACCAAAATTTTGTGAAACGTGCTACAGATATTGATTTGATAAACATTTAATTGTGCTATGAATCATTGAACAGTGTCAAGTTAAATTAGGGTTTATTTGCATATTTAATGAACTTTGTAATTAGTGACATTACTCTAAAATTACAGCATTAAATTAAATAAAACGTGCTACAAATGTTGATCTGATGGATATCTAATTGTCCCATAAAGCATTGAGCAGTGTCAAGTTAATGAACAGTTCATTTGCATATTAAATAAAGTTTTGTAATTAGTGATTTAACTCTGAGAGTACTGTGAGAAGTTGAAAAAAACCTGCTACATATAGTGATAACATATATCTCATTGTTCTGTGAAGCGCACTACTATTAATGAACCTGTTGTAAAACACGTGAGCATATTCAGTTCATATCTGGTTTTGCATTTTCCAGTAAGATGGTTATATTTGAAATCAAATATGTAAAAGTGTTGACACGGCAGTGTGACGACAGACGTTAGCGATGGACACACAACTTAGGGTTTTAACAACTAAATAATTTCCTAGCTGCAACTCAGAAATGCGCTATATACGAGTGTCATTAAGCGCATGAATTAAATAAATGGATCAAATTCATCATCAAGGATTGAAGTTGTTACATTTTCAAGGGCATAATAACAGGAATCTAAAACATCTCTGCAAAGCAAAATGCAAAAAGATACAGCTGATGGAGCTTTAATGTTAACTTTTTAGTTGTTTTTCGTTGCTGTTGTTATCAAGTCTGAATCAGTACGTTCATATCAATAAAAGTGGAACTGCTATGTTAAAAACATCTTGCTTTGTTCAAACACAACGAATTTGATCCGAGGTCACAAAATGATTAAATAAAACTGATGAGCATATTTTGATTTTCATAATTTGTAGGGAGTACACCATGCTATGATGAATCCATTGACAGTTTTAGACCAGTACGAAGAGACTGGACAGGAGGGAACCGACGTCTTTGAGAGCGTTTACCAATCCAGTGTTGGTACATACACTGACTGTAAGTATGCGTCTGAAAATTCTTTTGATTGCGTTGGTGATTTCCTAAACTAGAACCGGGAATTTAAAACATATATATTGTTATAGCGCTGACTTCGATCGTCTTACGAGCAGGATACCAGAGATCGACCAGAGTAGTGGCTTGTGGATGACAAATGGCAATCTTTATTTCTTCGATAAAGATGCTTACAGAAGAGCCGCTGATGATAAAAGGCTACTCTATCAAGTTAACACCTAACTATATAACTCCTTAACTTAATTATACATGGAAATGCGATTCAACCCATTACAATAATTCAAGGTAAAACTTAATTGAACAAACAACTTTAAAAACAATCAGCGGGTAATGAATTACAAATCATAATCAGTGAAACTGTTTCATAAGCTACTCTTCCGGAGAACTCTCGTAAATTAATTAGACACTGGCGAAAACAACATATATTATTAGAAACGTCAACCCTTAAACTTTCAACTTGTTCATACAAACATCCGTTTATGCTGACATCATCCTGAGCAAACATCTGCTCAACTACTTCGTGATAGTTCCGACAATTAAGAGTATGCGTGAATTAAATGACAATTATATGCTAGATTACCATCAACTTTGTGTTGTTTGTCACAGTACCCAATTAACACATAACTGTTAGATTTCATGAAGTCAAATTACGTAAAATTCACAGAGTAGGTTCACTTAAACTGTTACACACTGAACTCTGTACTATACTGAAAGTTTGAACTTCGTACCACACTAAAAGTTTTCTGAGAAACAAATTTCCTTCGTAACAATATGCGATTACAATATTTTCTTCACTTTGATGTCTGTTGTACTAGCAGTCGGTCGTCAGGCATATGTGACAATGCAGGCACGACAATGGAGTATCTATGGAAAAATGTAGAGTTTGATTGTAGACTCTGGAACGAAAACCGAACTAAGTTGACGGTTTATCAACACCGAACGTAGACGACTTGCTACGGAATACGAGTACAGCTGTACAGCGACAGTGTACATTTACAAAAACCGAGACATGACAAGTAATTGTATGGTTCGAAGTGATGTTTGAAATAGTTTATTCTGTTCTGTGATCTTCTAGGGGTTGACAGTCCTAGTGAGGAAATAATAACTCCATCGGACCAAGTGATTGGATCAAAGGAAAGCAAGGTTAATAAAATATTTAAATCCGTTTCTTCTTTTCTGCTAAACTGTTGAAAGCAAGGAGTGAACACATCCGATTTGAGAAGAAAACACCAATCAAAGGACAACTTTTAACTTGAAACTGTATGTATTACATGAATGAGAGGTAATTAGGTAATTATTACATCTGCTAGATTTTTACACTTCAATTCATTCTGAAGAATATTTTTTCGTTTCCATTCAATCAGTCAAGGCAAACCGTCAACTTCGTGGAAAGCGCTCTGACGTCAGTCACGCGCTCTCTCCTTAAAACCAAGTTGCCCGGAGAAGACCCACTAGAAATGGAAACGTCGTCCATTTCAGTCAAACTTCAACGCAGTTATCCGTTCGATATCGCCAACCGAACCTTCGTTATGGGAAAGGGTAGTTTTGCCGTCCCTGAATGGTGTGCAATCAAGAACAGCCCTGGACAGAACTGCGATATGAAGGAAATTGTTGATATGGAGGTATCTGCGCCATAAGGATTCTTCTTCTAACTTTTGTAATGTTGTTAAAAGTCGATAATCATAATACCAATACTAGTATTATAGTATTTCTTGCCTATTTATGTTTGCCGAGTTTTAAAGTCGAAAGTCGACCATACAGGTCTTTTTCAAAAGTCTGTGACTCGACCAATAACAGTTGTTGTAATAGCAGGAGTTTAGATTGTCAGCTTCCCTTCCGAAGGCATCGTATTTTTAAACCACCGTCCTCTCTAAAGTGTCAATATGTTCTCAATGATGTCATCTGTTGCACATAATCTGTAATCACAGCTTTTTTTATGTGTAATCGATCTTCACAAAGGCTGGTTATCTTCACATAGGCTGGTTATCTTCCTACTTAAAAAGACTGATTTCCTGCATTCGTGGCTTCTGTCTTTATTTTTGGCTACACCTTGGTAATGGTTCCATCACTTTTCATCTTAAATGATTAAGCTTAAACAAATGCAGAATAAGTCTATGTATCTCATCGCCGGTTACACAGAGTTAACAATATCAGGGAATTACAGCGAACCGGTATGCCTCGGAACGTCTTGTTACAATTGCTTTTCTTCAATTTATTTTCAACAGTTGCTGAAGTTATCTAAAAATCCATACCTTTTCAATGGTGAAAACAGTCTTAGGGTGTCAGAGGAGACCGAAGTGATGGTTCTCAACTACCGCAACGTCAGCGGCGACGAGATGTCAATCGTAAATACAGCGAAACCGATCGAGGCGTACATTCCAAGGCCCGCCAATACGCCAGCGGAATCAACCTACTATTCATCACAACCGTTGAACGATACTGTCATGGTTTTCCATAACTTCAACGTATCAGATGTTGACACTGACTGTTCTGTGTACATCGAAGTGGTCCCAGATGACTTTACTGTTCAGTTTGCGATGTATCTGCGGTACATGGACAGACCAACGGCCGACGAGTATGACGAGCGTGTCTTGATACCAAGCAACATGGCTTTAGCCGGTAATTTGAATTTACATTACTGTTTGCAGTATCTACCCGAATATAGACCGTTACATAACGCTAACACAATTTTTACATTTCACTTTTTACTGTTACAAGAATGATTTCAATCCATATGACTTAAAATGCAAGGACAGTTGTCTTCGGCTCAGTAAAACAAAAAACTTCTATTTTAACGGAACTGAGTAATCTTGACTGGGAAGTGGTCTCTGTTATACATTGTTACCCTTGTCATTCAATATGGTTATAGTCCTAGCTTTTGAATGGAAATGAGTTTGCATGGTTTGTTTACATCAAAGTCATGCAGAATGATTCAATTCATCCTTGTTTAGCCTCAATTTATGTTTGCTTCCTTCATGCTTTTCATAGAAATGTTCTCTCTGTGTAGAGAATGGAGCTTTTCCTACTTATCCCGAAGTTTTCCTTTCTTCCTACACGATCAAGTGCGACTTGGCAGCACTGAGAATCGGATGGGGGAATTGTTTTTAAAATTGTCAAAACAGCACGTTAGATTGTCTCTTACATCGACGATCTGCAAAGTAAACTCACAACACTAAAAATATGTCGACGAAAATTTCAATTCTCATGGTTACTATATGAGGATAGTTTTCTTAAACTTTTTGCGCGAGAATTCTCGCAATCACAAGGAATGAGTTTTACTCCGCTTAAACTGACCTACCAACAGCGTGCCTAACTTTCTCATATCGGTAATTGGTAAGTTTACTAAATGTTTATCCCGTTCATTATCTCACTTACAGGCCAAACTAACCTGAAACCAAGTCCATATGCCCTCTTCCTTGACAACTCTTACATTGGTGATAATGTCGGCAAGTACGTCGTCGCACTAGTGGAGCTTGACAACACGCATGCGGACTACAACGCGTTTGTCAGCGGTGCTAATGTTGAGATTCCGGCGAAAGCGCAATTCAGTACCAACTACACTCTGACTATATCTGTGTCTGCGTGTCTGTACTGGTCAGCTAGTGATGAACAGTGGGCAACAGATGGCTGCCAGGTAAAAAAGGCCTCGAGCAAACAGGTCTTAAAATGCGATAACTGCTGCCGGCCTTGCCCAGTACTACTAATACAACATTCACGATGATAAATGGTTTGCGATGGCCCATCCAACCATATCAATTCTAAATACACCCCAATTCAACGTGCATGTTAATGTTTGGACCTATACTTCCAAATAGAGTGAGAAATATAAATTTGTCGAGTTATATGCTTACGCACTCGTTTTTCATAATTTTAAGAATATCAAATGCAAGTGCTAAACTGCGATGGATCTGGTACGTTTTTTCAAAGTTTTATTACTACCATAGGTTATCATTTTACTTCTTTTCCCACTTTAAGTAATTTAGAATTAGATAAATTTCTTATGCTCAGGGTATACACATACATATCGCACTATTTAACTTCAATTCACCAGATATCAGACTAGGAACAATTCCAACGTTTGCTACTTCCCTTTTCTTTCAGGTCGGTTCCGACACAAACTATTTACAAACTCAATGCCTGTGTTCTCATCTGACCAACTTCGCCAGTGCCTGGATAATCCCACCCAATGAGATCGATTTCGACTACGTATTTGCCAACATGGATTTCTACAAGAATCCTACCATCTATATTGTCACGATCGTTGTCTTTGTTCTATATTTCATCGGATTGATCTGGGCAAGAAGAAAGGACAAAAAAGATTTATTAATGGTAAGTTTTCGATAGCTTTTCCTGTCGACCAATCCTGTATTAAATAATATCTTATCGTTCAATAAATTCATTATCTTTCTCAGGCTACCGTAACAGCGGACTTAGTGAAACTAACAAGTAGTGCTTATTCCCCTTGAAGCGTGTATATCGATCTGAAGGCGCCAAAATATAGTACACGCATTGGTTGCCAAGTTAGGAAATTTTCCAGAAAGGTAGACACCCTCTCGGTGAAAGGGACATTTGAGTGTTTGTTTGAATACTGTCGGAAATTGACTGGACTGTGCATACTTATTACAGAGGATGAACGAACTTATATAAAAGGGTTGACGATGATAGATTGAGCTCGTTTGTCGTTTGATTTCCTGATCGGTCTTCATATAAATTTGCATAAGAATCGACGACGAATGTTTGCACGGCTAGAGTTTCACAGAAACATCATAATCAAAAATGATGTATTTGTCTCAAGCTTTACTTTCAAACCGCTTATTCTACAGTATGCAAGACAAAATAATGTAATTAGATTCCGCGTTTGAAGACACGATTAGTTTTCACAAATGTTTCATAAGTGGATATTCCCGATTGCACTTAAAGGCTACAAGAGATCGGCTGTGCAAACTTAATCAAGCTAATGCTATTTGTTATGATTCGCTGCAGCTTGGCATTACACCATTGCTGGACAACGACCCCAACGACAAATACTTGTACGAAATCATTGTCCTTACTGGTCGTCGAAAGAATGCAGGAACAAACTCCAAGGTAAGGATATACAACGACACAAGATGACTCATTGCTATTAAGTTTCCATTTGAAGCATAATCTACTGCAGTGAAAGCATTGCTTTTAATCATTTATTTCACAGCCATGAAAAGAAAAACGGGAAAAAATTCTAAATGTGTGGCTTTCGACATTTACTCTGAATAATTGCATGGACCCGGCGGCGGTTAATAAAAAGCTGTAGCTTAATTTATCTTTTAAGGAGAATATACGATCAGACTTTGTCACAGTGTCCAGATGAATCTGAGCTTTTACCGTTATGATTCCGACAAACAGGTGAATTTCATTCTGTCGGGAGATGATGACGAGACCGAAGTACGAGCCTTCGAAGACGACAAACGAAAGCTATTTCGGCGAGGTACCGCTGATGGATTCCTTATGGCGGTTCCACGGTAAAATAATGAACATTTTAATATGAGATTGCCACAGCCAATATTTCATTAAAGCGAGTCTTCATATTACAAGGCATAGATTAGATAACTAGTGACGAGGTACATTGACAGTAAAATTATGAATTTGGTACAGTGAGAGTAAAATTATGTGGATCCCACAAACAGCAGCATATATATAACCGGTGTAATTGTGCGATTTTCTGTTTTGTTCTGTATGTAAGTATGTATGTATGTATGTATGTATGTATGTATGTATGTATGTATGTATGTATGTATGTATGTATGTATGTATGTATGTATGTATGTATGTATGTATGTATGTATGTATGTATGTATGTATGTATGCATGTCCGCATTTATGCAGTCATGCATGCTTATTGTTGTTGTTATTGTTGTATTTATTTCAATATTTGCGACCAACAACAACAACAGCCTTTGGCAAAATCACAAGTGATTTTAAAACTGCGGGAAAAAGTTAACGGTTGGATGGTTGTAAAAAGGGCATATCCAGTAATTGGAAACTCACGTATTTATTCATTTGGTCTTAAAACCTTAAATGAAGGCTTGTTTTACTTCCAAGCTTAATTTATTAATCCTTCCCACGTCGACTCTTCAGGTTATGTAGTACAACATTTGATTATTTCATGCAGGCCTCTAGGTACCTTGAATTACATGAGGATTTGGCATGATAACTCAGGCAAAGGCAAAATGCAGAGTTGGTACCTCACCTACATAGCAATACGTGACCTCCAGACTGGCCAGCGTTTCTACTTCATCGCAAACAGGTGGTTCTCTGTTGTCGAAGACGATGGGCAGGTAAATACATCTCTCTGCTTCATAGATATATAGGAATATCGTTGAAATATAACTGTCGCTGGATAACCCGGACAAGCATATTGTCTCACTGTCTTGTATGGTGAGGTTTGGAGTTATAAGGGCAGTCGTCATCTTATTAGCATATATTTCGGGTAGTAACAACATAGTTTTTCTTTGATGTCCTAAAGACTGGTTATGTTTTGACAACATATCTGTACTAAGTTGCTAAAGGCCCTCTACAGCCACTCTTTTAATGTTACACTCTACAAACTGGACAAATATAGCGCCTCGAGACATATAGACCGCGCTTTTCAAAATATGCAGTCTGTGTAAAATGCAAAAAAAAATTAACCCTGCTACTTTTTAATATTACGTGAACATTGACCAGTTTTGTTACCCCTCTCTTATTTTGCAAATCTACAGATCGATCGCCTCTTGCCTGTTGCTGGCAAAGAACAAATGCAAGGTTTCGATCACGTCTTCTCCAGTACGACCAGAAAGAACTTGGACGATGGCCATCTCTGGTTCTCCGTCTTCGCCAGACCTCCACGCAGTCGGTTCACCCGCTGCCAGCGTTTGTCCTGTTGTATGATGGCGCTCTGGTTAGAGATGTTGGTCAACATCATGTGGTATGGTGTCGCCCCGCCTCAGACCGGGGACTCTTTGGAATTCGGGCCGTTCAGTCTGTCCCCAGCTCAGGTAAGCCATCGTGAAACGACAGAAAAGGGAATTATAGTTTAAGTTATGAGTTAGCCTGAAACAGGTAGTGGTTAAGTAGCCATGGCGCTTGTAATAGCGTTGTCACAAAAGAATGGATAATTCGAAACTACAAGGAACTACAGACAATGACAGCAATGACACATCAGCTCGTTTTACAAACATTTTAAAGAAAGTAATCTTGTTCGCCAATGAAATATCTACACAGTGACAAGCAGCGCGGAAAGCATCGAACTAAATCTGAAGGAACGTTAGTTCACATTGATATCAGTTACCAGCTAAATTTTATTCTGATAAAAGACTGATGGAAGTCTCTCATATGCACCGATTACGTCCTAAAAAGACGGATGACTGTGTTAATGCACGGTCCCTCCATGCTAGCACAGTTTCTGACCATAGAAGTGACAACAGTGACATTCACGGACGACCTTCTCCAAATCTTCATCACAGATCAGCATAGGCATCCAGTCTAATCTCATTGTGTTCCCGATAAGCATCCTGGTCATCCAGATCTTTAGAAAGTCAAGACCCAAGAAGAAAAGACGATCCAGGATTGAAATCGCCAAGGAGCAGCTAGCACAGAAACGGAATGAAATTGACAGTAGGAGCAGCATGGTAAGGCTCCAGTCCCCAGCCGACATCCGGGCTTTTATGGTACGCCAAGATAAATATCTAAGTCCAACATGCAGCTTTGCACGCAAGAAAAATCGTCATAGTTGGTGGATGTGCCAGTCATCAGCCGTTAGCAGTTTTACATATTGTTGTTGATTTTTTTTGTCTTATGTGTAAGCTCTATTTAAACGTAGACTCTGCATTTGTGCCTATAGGTTTGTGTGGTCGTATGTCTGTATGACTGTGTGCCAAGATGGATGACACACAGCGGAGAGTTCACTGTATAACTGCAATGCGGGTGTCAAAAAGGATGAACACCGCTCGTATATACTTCGCAATTTCTGTCTTTTCTTTCCTATCCGGAACCTCGCTACTTTCGGTTTACGCACATGCACTAAGCAATAGCACTTTCCTACTAAAACTTTCCGTTGGCACATCACTGTCGTTACTTATTCCTCCATCATGATCGTATGTTATTATATTTTCATAAATTATCCGAAGAATCCATTCTAAATATTTCACCTATACACACAGGTGTCACCATCACACATTGAAGTGAAGCCAAACAATGATGAGATGTACTTGCTAGACTTCGAAGAGAAAGAAGATGGTGACAAGTTCATGAGCATAGACGCCATGGTTGCTAGTGAAAACGAGAAAAAACTTGCAAAGAAAGAAAAGAGAAAAAAGAAGAAGAAGAAAGCGTTCGGTTTTCCACACTGGTGTATCTACATTGCTTGGTTTCTCGTCTTCTTATCCGTGGCCGTTGCGGTGACCTTCGTGACTTTCTATGCCATACAGTTAGGAGATTTGGAAACGAGGCAATGGTTTACGTCATTGATCATATCCTTCTTGACGGCCATTTTCCTGACCCAGCCAATCAAGGTACAGCGTCCAGTGCGAATAATACATTTAAAATATAACTGTAGATAGACGGCCGGATGCATTTAACTTTCTTTTCGAAGATTAGAAAATCAGCTTAATGCGAGGTCGTTCTGTTGATTCTCCGTTTGCCTGTCTTTCGCTCTCTTTTTCTCCCTGTCTCTGTCCTGGCTATGTCTCTCTGTCGCTCCCTGTCTCTATGACTCTGTCTCCCTGTATCGTCACTGAACATCTCTCTCCATATATCAAAGATTACTGTGTCGACTCTCCGATTTCTCATCGATCTTCTTTTACATCTATTTTTTCGGTATCTCCAGAATGCTTTTTTGGTGTCAGATATTTTAGTTGATAAATCATTTTTACATAATATCCTTCTTTGTGCCTTACGTCAGGTATTACTACTTAGTGTGTTTGTTGCCTTGGTTCTCAAAACACCTAATGCGGACGAGGATGAAGACGCGGAAGAGGATGAAGACGATTATGAACTGGCAGACGACGAAGAGTGGTTGCACAAGCCTGTCAAACCCGCCAAGGAAAGGAAGTTGGCTTACAAACCGATGGACGAGACAGAGCTGAACAAAGCTAGGGAACAGAGAATGAAAGAAATCAAAATGTATGCGGTTATTCGCGAAATTCTTTTCTACATATTCTTCCTATGGCTACTCCTGGTTATCAGTTACGGCAACAGAGATCCCAATGCGTTCAGTTACATGGAACACCTCAAAACACTGCTGGCAAAGGAAGAATCGGTGCACGACTTTTATAACGTATGTACAATTTCGGTCATTCTTCAAATGTTCTTGTCACAAGCGAACTTTTCTAGCAGGGGGTAAAATGATAGCAGATCGTCAAGACCGCTTCATAGGTGTAATCATGTATGCTGTTCGGATGATGGCTCAAAGTCAGGTTATAGCTCAGTAAGAGTTACGATAAAATGACACTATGTATCTCTGTGTATCATTTAATTATCGGAAAAGTTTGTTTCTGTTCTCGAGTTGCTTTCTTACCCAATGATCATATTGAACATCTAGACAGAAGTGCCAAGTATAAGAATCAACTAACAGAATCTCGATCAAGACACTGTACACTGTAAGATAATGTTATATTTCGTGTTGTCATTTCCAATAGGTGACTACCAGAGAAAGGTTTTGGAGTTACACTCACAATTACTTAGTGCCTTCGTTGAGCGTCGGTAATTGGTATAATGGAGATCCTCCCGGTGACGACATGAAGGGTTTCCTTGTAGACAGATGTTCTCGCATCATGGGATATGCAGTTCTCAGACAGTTACGAATCCCACCAGGTAAATCAGCCGTTGGTACTCAATACGTATATCTGATAAAATAACGGACCTCTATTGATATGTGTAGATACTCAGTTCGATAGCTAATGTACGAATTAAGGGACTGGACATAAATTACAGGGGGTGGGCCGGTGTTTTTGGGGGATGGGTCGCCATTTTTCGCGCAAGCATTTTGGAAGGGTCATAAAATTTTGTGCAAGCCTGTGGGGAGGGTCACCTTTTTTATGCATCAAATGCTGAAATTATATGTGCACGTATTGAAGAATATTGAATACTGAAAATAAGAAAACTTATTTTCTGGCAGTTTCATTTTCTTCCATTTCCATTTTCGGCGCGCCCTTCGGACGCAAGTTTAAGGGTATATTCAACAGTTTATTGATGATCCAAGCAGCTACATTCACTTGAGGCAAAAGATTTAGGTTGTCATGATGTCTACTTACCCAACTCCTCTGTTGTGCATAACTGCCTCCTGTAATGACTAAAAGTTTCAACTTAGCCTTTCAATAACAATTTGGGAGATAACTTATTTGATATCATTCTCCCATCGACAATACATTGGGTATAGGTCGATGTCAAACGTTCACGTCACTGTATGTACATAGTTATTTTTTGAGGAATTTGACAGAAACAAACTATTTAGAATAGTGCACAGTGTCAACAATAACAACTAGAAGCTTCAGGTCAAACAACCTTTGAATAACAATTTGGATGCAGATAACCTATGTGTTATTTGTAGTTTCCTCATAGCCTACAATGTATAGTGAATCAACATTTCGGAGAAATTCCAAATCATATTTCTTGCATACACATGGACTTGTAACCACTTAGTCTAATCAAGTACATTAATATCAATAACGAAGCATACATAATTACACAGATTTAGCTAGTTTTGTATTAATTTTTTATAGTTTCCTCAGAGACTATAGTGGATCAATATTTTACGCGAAATTCCAAAATCAAATTTCTTGTACACAAATGCACGTGTAACCACCCTCTTCTAATCAAGTACATTAAAATCAATAATCAAGCATACATAATTACACAGATTTACCGAGTTTTGTATTTAAAAAAAATTATTCATTGTTTCCTCATAGACTGTAGGCGAAATTCCAAAATCAAATTACTTGTACACAAATGCACATGAAACCACCTTCTGATCAAATACAATTATGTCATTTATTCAGGGTCCATATATGCAGAAATAGTGCATGTTTTTAATTGGGAAATAATTATTTACAGTTTTGTCATAGACTCCCATGTATAGTGGATCAACATTTTCAGCGAAATTCCAAAATCAAATTAACTTTGTTCACATTTGCACTTGTAAACAACCCATGCTAATCAAGTACATTTATATCAGTTATTAAACGTCTGTAGATGAACTAGTGCTAGTTGTAGTTTCCTCATAGCCTAGGAAACTAGAAGTATTGCTAGTTTTATATTGGAAAATACACTTTCATAATTTTCTCATAGACTACCATGTAGTGAATCAACATTATCGATGAAATCTAAAAATTACATTTTTTGTACACTAATGCACTTTTTACCTGCCACTTCAAGCAAAGTACATTTACATGAATTATCACACACATATGATTTGATATTTTTTGGACAAAAGAATTATATCAGCCACATTTTGCCTTCCTTTTGGGAGGGACTTCAAAAGTATTGCAAGTCAGAAGGGGGACTTCAACATATTGCGGGTTTGTTAGGGGGTATTGAGTAACAGGGAAGGGTGGGAAGGGGGAGGGTCACTAATTTTTGTGCAAGAACTTATGAAGGGTCACTATTTTTGATGCAGCGGTGTTTCGAAAAACACCAACCCCCTTGTAATTTATGTCCAGTCCCTAAGGTAGTGCGAGCCTCGAAATCGAAATGCGTAAACTTTTGCTCAAACTTTCCGTAACGAAACTTTAAACCATTCCCTTTCGAAAATTTAGGGGTGACTGTGCAAAATTTGGTACTAGAAAAACAAATTACACAATTTTTACCGATATTTGAAATTCAAAACGGCCGCCATTCGTTCTTGTATTAACCCTATGAGGAAAAAATATATGTTCGATTTTCACAAAAGTATACCTGTGAAAACTTCATTTCCACATGAGCTTCGAAACAAGCTCTCCACAAGTTGGAGACCAAACAAAGTATTGTAAAAGTTTTAGAGTCCGAATATCTGTCCCCTAGGCGCATTCTACTCTTGTGGGCGAGTCATTGCTAAGTCGCTACCGTAAGGCCGCGTTCAAAAAAAATGGTGAGGGGGGGGGCTGGAGGAATCGCGATTGAAATCTTATTTTTTTCAGATCCCCCCTCAATACCCTCAAAAATTTTCAAGTCCCCCCCAAAAAAATTACCATATAGCCGCATATTTATTAGGAATGTACGCAGAGTAAAAAAAACATGTAATTTGTCGTTCTGCACGCAAATGTTCAACACTATATCTTTATATCAGCAGGTTGTAGAGCCATATACCTAGGGCAAGTTCTTAAATTGATTCATTTTTAAATGCATCAGTGAACTTTTTGGATTTCTCAGTCTAAGCCGTCTTGAGTTTATCCAACTCTGGCCAGTTCAATGGCACCAGCTGAAAAGCACACAAAATGACAATATTGAGAGAGTATGAAAATTGTGTATTGCTTGCTACGTTTAACCAAATTGTGAAAAAATGAGCACAGTGACCTACTAATTTTTTTTTCAAAAGTACAAGACATATACAACTTAGATGCCACTTATAAAATGTTTTACAAAATTGACAATACTGGAAGGTTAAAATATTCCATGAAAATAATGTTTTAATCTCAGAAATTTTGGTTGTAATAATGGCAAATTTGATAAAAATAAAAGATTCCATTTAGTCACACATTTTTCCATTTAAATTAGAGTCTTTACTGTTCAAAGTTTTTACTTTTGTGTTATTGGTACAATGAGATGTGAAAATTTCATTCACTGCATGAACTTGAAATGAATGGTTTTATATATTGATTTTAAGTGATTTTAGAAAAACTGACTTTTCATCGTACATTTGTATAATATCAATTATGGTGACCCCATCTTTTTTCTCTAATATTTGATTGTTCTCATATGCCAGAATTCAAAAATCCATGGTAACTGTTAGTCCCTAGTCTTCTATGTGTACAAGTGGATGTATGTTTCACTGTCAATTGAGTGTCCTACGACTGAAACTCTTCTTAAACTACATCAGAGTCATATTTAGACAAACGGGCTTTGTTGACAAACTGAATATTGTGTTTTTCAGCATGCTGTAGAGAGACACCAATAAACTGTGTTTGATACATTGCATAGAAATATTGAAAAATTATCAACAGTTGTATCTCCTGCCCCATTACAAGGCCAACTTGTTCTACGAAAATCTAATGGCATTCATACATTTTTAGACTTTTTCGAGATTAAAGACATAAAATACGACAAAACGGTTCTATATTTTGTTTAATTATTACTAACATTAGAACCATTGGACAACATCAAAATGTTGGGAGTCAAAATATTTTCAGGTCCCCCTATAGGCAGAGCAAAACTTTCAAGTCCCCCCTCGACTACCCCAAAAATTTTCGAATCCCCCCCCCCTGAATTCCTCCAGCCCCCACCACTTTTTTTGAACGCGGCCTAACCAGGGTCAGCAGATATAGGCGGAGTAATTTATATATTATTATCTAGACTAATTGTGAACTCATTGTTGTAGAAGGCAATGTCTATACGGATTTTATATCGCTTTAGCATGAAACATACGCCTCACCTGAATCCAATCACACTTATTAAGGGAATACTTACTTTAAGTGTATTTAGAGATGAATACGTAGCATGAAAAAGTAAACCTTTTAAAATATGATTTCAATGAAATACGATAAATTTTGATAAAATTCCATCGTCGACTAGAGGGAAAGTTATGCTCCATTTTAGTGTAACTATGAAAGAGTGAGGCAGATAATATCAAAGTGGCAATGACGTCACAGCGGATAAGGGGTAAAATTTCTCTTCAGAAAACGTATCCAAAAATCGGTGGCGTATAAGGAGACAACAAGCCAGCCGAAGTTGGCGTACAATTTGTCGGTGGATTCACTCACTCAGTAGTATGTCTTCGACACGTGCTCTAAGTCTGTCTACAGACCGGTTACACTTTCTTTGACAGCTTTTTGAATGCTTGATATTGGGCGTGATTCTAAAGACAAGGAAGTGTTTCACTACCTCTACACTCTTACACTCTACACTCTACACTCTTATTGGAATACAAAAGTCAAGCTTAATTTTGAGCAAAAATGTCGGCCCGTGGGCAAACCGAACGGCCTGTTTGGCAAATGGAAGATAGACATCATGTAATGAGGCTCACTTAGTCCCCCTCTCTCTCAAAACAAAATGATAGCCTTTCGATTCTAATGACAATATAGCAGATGCTCTCTCAAAACAAAATGATAGCCTTTCGATTCTAATGACAATATAGCAGATGCAAAAAATAAATATAGTGAATCTGTGTATCACGATGATTGTTTAACTTTACAGGTTTGTGTGAAGTTCACAAAAAATTTGATGGTGTCGTAAATGAATGCAACGTCGAGTATAGCGTCATGGACGACGTTGAAGATAACTTCGGTGTGAGCTGGACGGCCTTCGACCCTAACAACACCGTCGATGAATACATGTACACTACTGCTGAGGAACTCGACGGCTACCCATTCCTCGGCAGGCACAGTTTGTACAGCGGGGGAGGGTATGTCGCCAAACTCCTCGGAAACACGACAGAGTTGCATAATTTGTTCTACAGACTTGAAAGTGAAAACTGGATAGATGACTACACAAAAGCGGTGTTCGTTGAGTTCTCGACCTACAACGCCCAGGTTAATATTTTCGCAGTTGTTGTCCTTCTACTAGAAATTTTGCCTACAGGTGCGGCGTATCCTTTGGTTCGAATCGATCCAATAAAGTTGCTGAGCTATTTCAGCGGATTCGCCTTGTTCCAAGTTGTCTGTGAAGGACTCTTCCTTGCCTTTGTCGTGTTTTTCCTCTTTAAAGAGTTGAATCACATGAGGCAACAAAAGAAGCATTACTTCAAGTCTTTCTGGAACTGGATCGAGCTGTGGATCGTGGCGCTCTCCATCTCTGCCATAGTGATCTACTTCTATCGATTTTTGGTCAGCAACAAACTCAGTACCAGGTTCAAGGAGACAGGCGGGAATGGTTACATCAAACTACAGTACGTTGCTTACTGGAACGAACTGTTGGGTTACCTTCTCGGATTGATTGTGTTTCTGGCCAACCTTAAGTTCCTCAAACTCCTCCGATTCAACAAACGTATGTCTTTCTTATCCTCAACACTGAGGGCTGCCGCTAAAGACATCTTCTATTTCTTCATCATGTTCGCCATTATCTTCGCCGCCTTTGCTCAGTCGTTTTACTTGGTTTTCAGTAGAAAGGTATTCGACTTTGCAGACTTCATCTACACGTTGGAGGCTCTCTTCGGGACCATGCTGGGCAAATTCAAGTGGAATAGCATGAAGGAAGCTGACAGTGTGATGGCACCTTTGCTCTTCTTCTTCTTCGTAATGAGTATTACGTTCATCCTGATCAACATGTTCCTGACCATCCTGAACGAGAATTTCTCTGAAGTGAAGCGAAACACCGAGAAGCAGTCGAACGAGTACGAGATGGTCGACTTCATGATGGGCCGCTTCAAGTTGTGGACCGGTCTAGGTCAAACAAAGAACAGGGCGCCCTCACCGTTGGTCCCGAACAACAAGGTTAAACCAACACTTGAAGAGAGCATCGAGGACTTCCCGAACAAGGTAGACCAACTCCTCGACTCGATTACCAAGATGTACTTCGAACCAACTTACGCATCGAAAGATCCGAAGAATTTCCGTGGTAACGACTACAAACAGGATCTATTCACGAAAGATTCCAATATCTTACGAGACCCTGCAAATTTAAAGAAACAGTTCAAGTTCTGAATCTACAAAATTTAAATCAATAAAATATATCATCGCGCAATTTTGACCTAACTTTAATCAATGTTGTCATTACCGGAATTCACAATGTTTGTTATTCATCAAACACCTGCTCTGTAAGTCCATAAATGTGTATTTAAAAACTATTGTTTCTTATTCACCAATGCCACTTGCCAAATTAAATAAAACACCAGCAAGTAACAGAAATCTACAGTTTACGAGAAGAAAGTTTTCTCGAGATTACCTATGCCTCATATGGAATTCAAGTCAAGACCGTTTTCTTTAATTTAAGGAAATGCAGGGTTGCGTTGGCAAAGAAATTAGGCACGGCAAACCCTGCTTTCATAGTTTATATTCTTTGATCACAGAGTGCAATTATAAGTATCGGTATCTTTTGATTCGGTGAAATTATGTTTAGCTCTACGGGAAGAGTCGAGATTTAACTCTACCACTTGTGTGTCCCATTAAATAGATAAGTTGTTAATGTAGGGAGTGTCTAAAATGTATTTAAGCAATAACAGTAATCTATTTGATCATGCACTTATATTATTCAGACATTGTAATGACTTGGAAAAGTGTGTATGTTTTCGTTTTCAGTGGTATATTTCGGAGTAAATGTAATCAACTTTAAAATCTCATCGCCCTCCATGCCGTCCTTGATTCTAAAAATCCAAAGATTATAACGATGGTTTCATCATATTATGCACGATTATAAATCAACGGATATTTCAAGTTTACCTTAACACGTTTAAACTGTTTTGACGATAAGTTTTCTCTATGTCCTGATATATTTATTGCACAGTATTTCGTGCTATTTGAATTTGTCGCATTGTCGGTTTCCGTAGATACAATTTTGTACCGGCCTCTAAATGAACATGCATGAGTTTCTGTTCAACATTTAATGGGCTGCGATAGTGATGACTCGCGTGTTGATGAAATGACTTTTGTCATATGGGAATGATCGAGCATTACCAAAAGGCTTCAAACATCTGAAAACATCTTATTTCACAAGTCACATCACTGAATTATCGTGATAATTATTAGCACCAGTGTCCCTTTTGTTTTAGAATTGTTGCACTTATAATGTTGTTTGTAAACAGATCAATCCCTGCTTTTGACAACCGTTTGACAATCGTGGTTCAAACGTGAAGATGTCCCAGTCACTCCACCACTCGTTTAGCCCATATTCTTGCCTCATAAATCTATGTCGTGTATCTTTTCAACAGCTATGGCTGACGTCTACTAACAGGTGGATTTTAGAGCACTGAGATTTCAAAACTGCGTAGCATTCTCTTACAGATGCATAAACTCAAGTCATTTACAAACTTTACATCGATGTTTAATGTACTTAGTCAATAAACATATAGTGAGAAGTATTTCTTGGCCTCTCTCATTTTTTCTCCCCGAGCAAACACATTGAAACACGAATTTTGATATCACAATTTATTTACAACACTTGCTCATCTATTTTGGATTTCACTCACTTTGTTTTTGCTGAGTCACGTATAATTTGATTTGAAAAAAATGAAGTCAAACTCGACTAAATTCGAGTAAACCCCAACTTCAAAACAACAGTAATCAAAGAGTCCACAGACGGGTACATTCAGAATTACTTGGAGCCTACGTTGAACGTCGGTAATCGATATAACCATAACTAAGATTTCTTTTATCAAAATTGATATCAAAATCAGTATTAACATTCTATTAAACGTCAATTTAGTCTACACTCATTTCAGCTTCAGCACGGACAGTTGAAATGATATCTTCGTGGAAGAGCAGATAAAGAGATATCAATCGCCTTTTTCAAAATTTTAGTCGAAACTGGTGACCATAAAAGTATAGCAGTCACGGAAAACGTTCAACTTTTGTCATTACAAATGAACCGTAGAGATTTTGGTTCATATTATTCACCATTATTGAACCAGTAAATACTCACTGATATAAATCTACCATGTTTGCGTATTTATTTGTTTTCAAAATGGAATTTGATGTACCGTAACAAGTGGATGAAAGTAGTTTTGTCGCAGTTTCACGAGTTCATATGCAGCCGGCCACGTATTCCTCGTTGAAACTCACCGAACACTGTCGCGTGACGACAGTCCTATTATTGCCACCCGAATTTTAATACAGAAATAACTGCTAACTGCTTGGACATCGTTTCATCGGGGCCATTTTCTCTCCTCAAAGCAGGTTTATTGAAATCATTCGCACTTGACCGAGTCTAATGAGCACGTAGTGAGCATTCATGGGTGGGCGGTTTAAAATCACGGTTTTGTTCGATGGTTCTATTTAGCATCAGGGGACAAAATGATGTTCATGCGGTCCACTTTTTTTTTCAAATTTCTGAATATTCGCCATTAAGAAACCGACAAGTGACTGTTTTTATTTGTTATTTCTCTCTAATCAGCCACCCTATTTGTTTGATCCGCTAATAATGCATTCCAGTAGGAAGAATAGCACCACTGCATTCTGCTAGAATAATGAACGAAATTATAAGTTTACAATTATGTAAGGGTAAAATATTTTAGGCTGATCTATTTCACCGAAAAGCATTCGGTCATCAAATACTTTTCTTCCGATTCAAAGCTAAACGGTAACCTTAAACACGGTTTCTGGTGGTGGAGGGACAGCTCATTAAAATATAAAAAAAGGCGTATGTTTTCTTGTTCCTGAGAAATTTAAAGTCAATATGTGTGAATATTCGTTTGCTGGTCTGAACTTTAACGTAGGTGTATATTAAATTTGAAATGTAGTTGGCAGTGCAGCAGTCATGCCAATTAAGTGAATTTTAGTTCTCATGTAAGATACTCAATACTATCCCGAACATTTTGGACACTGAGTACTCCTCGCCCAAATAAAGAAAATGCATATATTGCATTAAAACTTTATGTTGGTCTAACTATTATCTTAGAATGTGAAAGATGGTTAAACTAGAGCCTTAATGAATTCTGGTTGCTTGGCGAGACATGGTTTAGCCCGGCTGATCGACTCGATGGAATCCTGGTCTTTTAATAAGTATTAAAGACAGAGATTATAATTCTATGAAGGTAAGTTTGCAAATTGTTGCGATTATGCTGTGTGTAGAAGGAATACTTGGACTACGATTGTGGGCATTGATGTTAATTAATTCAATTGTACTTCATAACCTTCACAAAATCAACTGAACTGTGGTTTGCAGTGATGGAGTAACCATTTCGAAATAGAAAGATTAAGTTCTGTAACTGATCTGCACAATATAACGACATCAGAAGTACAAGTAAGATATTTACTCAAGCTTCGGTCTAATAACTTGCATCCTCGTTTACTCGAACGACAAAAAGGTCGCGCAGTATTAAATGGTGGTCAAAAATGGCCATTTTGTTAACTCCAGTGTCATAGCAAGATTTTACGATGCCCTTGCGTTTAACGCTTACACAGGTTACGACTATGTTATAGGAGACGGAAATTACAGTAATAGCACACGTCATTTATTTTTCTAAGAGCGAAAAATTTAATTCAGATGACAAGCAGGCCTAAATACTATTTTGATGATATTCATATTTGAACAATAGGGATTTTAATACAGGCTTTTTAGGATAATTGTTGAAATCGGTCAAAATGGCCCCGGTTCAAAGGAAAACTGCAACTACAATCTAGCCGAAGACATCTTTTTTGTTCATTGATTATTCATTTGTTTGTTTTTAATTGAACTGATTTACGACTAAATCCTTAATAGCAGATATATCTACCGTCAACGGAAAGTACACAAAGAAATTGTCTGAAAAGTAGACAGTCTAAAAGAAGTGCCTGAAACAATAATGTCGACTATGCAATTTTATTGTAGGAATGAGTTCAAGACGTATCCCTTCAAGTTTCACCAGACTTGAAAACTTACGCAAACTGAAAGTGTTCACCATTCTACAAGTAAAGTATAAAGTATGCATCAATGACGACCATGATTTAATCTCCTTTACACCGGTTTAATAACACAACATTGGGTAGGATATATTATTTTGACGGTATCAAAAACGCAATTGAAATCCCCATCATAGATGATAGAATATTTGCCTTGACTGATGAAAGCTTTATCAATTTCATCGGTCAGCGATGAGAAACTTTAAATAGCTTTTTCGTTCTGGGCAGACTTTGAAGCGTATCTATTGCAGAGCAAGATTTTAACATTGTTCCTCAGCGTAATTACTTTGTTTACCGTGGTATCACGTTAGTATATTGGTTTTTTTGCAACATTTCCATTCAAAGTATCATCCGCTCCTCTCGAACCGTCATCAGTGCCTTCTTCTAGGAGCATCCGATAAGGGTTAAATATTGCTAACACTCCGTATACAAATTTCTCTGGTTAGTAAACGTACAAAGGATTGGTTTGAAAAAGTAGACACTGAATGTGTGAGGAGAGGAAGAAAAATATCAAAGTATAATTTCTTCATAAAAATCCATTCAAGACGCATCCTTTACCTTCAAATCTCACAAGGCGTGAAATTTTAGCCACAAAACATCGACCTTTGGTCATCATCTTGTAAATAAAGTGCAACATATTCATCCGTGATGATGAATAGCATTTTAGTTGCATTATATAAGATTGAAGAGTAACATTAATTTCATTAAGAATAACTGGATTTCTTATATTCAAAATAATGTTTTATTATTTTACCACATAGGAAGTGATGCGGCAAATAATATCTGATGTTGCACTTTTCTCATTACTTATTCCCGCTAATGCTAATATTTTGGTATAGATGATGTTGTTGATTTTATGTTTTCTTATCAAATATAAATATAAATATAAAACGTATTTTTGTCAAATTTCCTTTACATATTTGAACTCAAAAAGGTGTCTTCGAGGGCTTAATGAGACATTTCTTACGTTCTGGCCATGCTTTCTGTGGTTGGGCTTGTGTAGTATAGTCTCCAATTTAAATCATGAAATAATTATGTTACTCACGATTCTTGTTGAATAAAAGATGTTTTGTTATTGATGGTGATAGCAGTTAGGTTCTCGGTCCAATTTTGGTCAATTTGACCTTTGACTTCCTGCCAGTTTTTA
Source organism: Ptychodera flava (assembly GCF_041260155.1). Lineage (NCBI taxonomy): Eukaryota > Metazoa > Hemichordata > Enteropneusta > Ptychoderidae > Ptychodera > Ptychodera flava. The sequence continues at coordinate 36,021,404 of NC_091942.1, forward strand.
TCAACCAGTATCAGATACAGTAATGTTGTTTTGACACCACTTTTTGTTAGACCATAGTAGTTTAAATCGAAGATCTCATAACTTTTTTCCCACTATGTATACATCATCTGATGTTTGTCTCCATGAGTCTGAAATAGTGAATTTATAGTAAGTATCTATTTGGACCTCCTCTAATCATCGCAATTATTTCTAATGGTTTAACAGTTTAATCCATTCATTTCTGTTATTCTAGATATCTTTCAGTCTTATGATACTACTTTTCGACTATCGAAGAGGATCTTCCCTCATTCTTTACTTTATCCTTGTACAGAGCTTCACTGAGAAGTGCTTTAATGTTGGCAAAAGTCACTCTTGGGAATCCTAGTCAATTGGAGTTATTAAACACATCACCATATACCATTGGGATATCGTTGTCAGATGGTTTTGTTCATTATTTTTTTTACTTTTTTTTTAATTGAAGAAACACCTGACATCACTTCTTGGCCTTTTGCCCAGAGGTTCATATATCTTTCTTTCATGAATTTGACTTTGTTGTGTGTACCGGTGCTTTACTGTCTGTTCTGTGCTGTTCTGTGTCTATGTTTATAACTAGTGCATTACGAATTTTGACCTAGTGTTATGGATTACGGACAGGTATGATTGCGCTTATTTTTATATCGAATAGTCTTCTGAGCAAGTCTTTATGACAGCGCCCTCTATCAGTAATTGTCAGAGGAGAAAGTTTTACCATTTTCGAACCAACTAACGACCGTATTATTACTATGCAACACCAATTGACCGTTTGTCAATGACACCGATCGACATATTTTATAATGCTAAATCATGACTATTGAATTATATGACAATTTTCACCGGTTATTTTTGCTAATTCCTTCAAAATATATTTGGAAAGAGGAAAGCCGGTTACAAAGGATTGTGGGTATAAATTATGACCTCAAGACGGTCCCCGTGGCGGCCATAAGGTGGTAGATTTAATTGACTGATTGTACTAAGATTTGCGCGTTAATTTGGCTTCAGATCAGATCAAAATCTTCCGGTAAGTATCGGTAGCTTTCATACTTCATTAATCAGATTACGTTGGTCGTCTGTTCACACTTGCATTGAATATGCGTAACCCAGGTGTTGCCAGGCAATGACTGAGCGTCAACAATTCTGCCATTTTACAATCGTGTGAATTGCCCGTTGATACAGATAGAGCAGCAACTGTTTGCAAAAAAGTGGCGCACATTCTGTGACGCTGCACGGGGTGTAACGTACAGTAATGTAGATGCCACTGATTACCGTATCAGGCATATTTTATGGCCCTCGAGACAAGTATAATGTACGTTTACCATGGGCTCGGCTCCCCGCCTGGTTTTACAATTTCATACAGCTGCAGTACATGTACACATGGAGGTAGTAGTCTCTCTCTACTACCTCCAACATGTACAGTAGCTCGAGGTTTTGCGTAGTATTGTTGATTGGTCAGCAAAACCGACCCACAACGTTAGACAAATCCTAGACTTTAACTACTGTAGTTACTGTAGATAGTGTTACATCTAGAATGATGTGCGTATAAAACTCTCAGGTACGGAACCAGTGGACTTTGCTGAATACTGAGTCACGCAAGTACAGATCATATTGATTTGTGCATGTGAACTAGTAAGAATAAGAGTTTGAAAGCTGAGAAAACATAAGAACAAAACTAAGAGAGCACATTTTACACAGTGACACACAATGAAAATATATACTTCTCTTTCAGTCATGAAAAATATATTTCGCTATTAGATGGTAAAATGGGGGTAAAATGTAAAATGTATAGCAATGTCAGGTTTTGATATCTGGCTTTCAAATTATTTCTCATTTTATTCTGATGATATAGGTGATTATTAACTGGAAGTTACTTGGTTGCCGTGTAAAGTTGCTAGTTTCAGCATAGACAGTACTGTCTATGGTTTCAGCAGAAATCTGACTGTGAGATCAAGAAGTATACTTAAGGTAAAGGGCGACGAATTCGGACGCGCACCACGCTTTCGAACGTTTCTGCGCAGATTTAACTCCAGCCTGCCGCAAATGGGTTATTTTGTAGCGCATGTATTTAACATCACCTGTCATTGTTGAAATTGCGCTTTTAACTTATTTTTGGACCCAGTGTCTTAGAAATACATGTGACTTATAACCTTGTCATATTTTGACCCCCTAGGAAGCTGGTTTTTATTCCATATGAGCGAAAAATTAACATTTCTCTCCCATTTATATGGCGCAAATTACCCATTCACCTGGAGATATTGTAAAAAGTAGCGTGGTGACACCCTTTTATTAAAAGTGTAAACTAAATGGTATTATGTCAGGAGTTTATTCGCCAAGTTTGGTCAAAATGACACCATTCAAAGCGACAGGAAGAAAGTTCGAAAATTATGTAGTGATATAATTTCGATATCGTCATTTTGTAATCGATACTTATCTTAAAATTTCTTCACAAACATCATGAAAACTATACATTCGATAGATATGGATCTTAAGTCTTGGTATTTATTAAAATTAACTCATTTGCTAAGCGTTTTATAATTGCTTTCTTTAGTTTAAGTGAATTATATCATTTTCATTTATTTCTAACGACGCCATTTTAACGTCCGTTTCCATGGAAACGAGCGTGGTGACCCCCATTTTTTATTTCATTTTTGCACTTGCACAACTTCCAAGAATATTTGTGCAAAGTTTCAAAAAAATGACACCACAACTTAATTTTGACGTAATTCGTAGTACTTCACCTTAACATTTGTACTTATCAAATATAGATATCATGCTGCTATATGCAGGTGGCTTAAAAAATTGTTCACCAGAAAGGGGAGGCACAATCATAAAATGATCTGGTTGAGCATGCTAAAATGTCAGATTTTTTGGAAGATTGTCAGTGCCTGAACTAGGAATACCAAACTCTCCATTATATGTATGTCACTCAGTCAGTCTATGAAGTTGCTGGTTGTTATAACAGCTAGGTCAGACCATTACATAATCAAAGATAATATCAGTAAGCTATAATTAGCTAATTGACAATCCATTCATTTTCTGTTTTAAAGCCATAGGAACATACCTGAGTGATGTTTTTGGGAGAAACTTTCAAGCCATGCATTCGGATATGTTGTATAGTATATAGGTGTGTTTTTTTCTTATCTATTAATGGGTATTTGCACATTGGCCTACGATTTATTACAAATAAAGACAGCATGGTGGAGCATAACTGAGTTATGTACTGTATTTTCTGACCAGTACAGGCATCATAGTGCAGTCAATCTGAGATCTCTCAAGGTCTCTGCATTTAACAAAGCATTGTATAAACATGCAGTTACCTTGGCTGCGTATGTTGGCAATTCTGTTTTATCATGGATGGGGTAGGCAGTGTAGGCAGATCAATTGTTTTATCATCAGCAGTAAATTTATCATCTTGGTCAGTGGAAAGCTTTGGAAAAAAGCAGCAAATGAGCATATGATATTTCTCAGTTGATTGAAGGCAAAGATAAAATACATGTAATATGGTTGAGAGAGTTTGGAGAAGTCAGTAGAAGCTGTTGATAAGTGGGGAGAGGGGAGGCTTAGTGGATAGACGGGGAATATTTCATTATTTCAGGGAAGCTTTAAAGACTTGTCACTTTCCCTTCACTTTTTCAGAAATCGTTAGAATATTTACATGTCAAATATTCTTCACACCAACTTGAATCAGAAATTGATGTGTTTCCCTGATATGTGCTATCTTCTAATAGTACTACCGTGTAATATTCTTTGGTATACATATGTCCTCAGACATTTTGGTTTATGCAAATGTACTCAGTGACTGAGTATCATTGTCACATTGTTAATGTCTTTGCTTCGAAAAAAAAGAGAATCTACAGGAATTTTGGAAGCCTTTTCACAAAACTGTTATAAAGTCATAATGTAAATAACTCAATGTTTCTAATTACAGTTTTTCTATGATTCCAGCCGTACATGTATTTGTAATTTAATCACGTATTACTTAGAATTTTAGAGCTGATGTGGTAGTACTTTAACATGGGAAAAGCAACAATGATAGTATATGGATGAGAGAGTTGTGTTTCACTTCTAATATACTGTATCTGTATGCCAATGTTAAGATGAAGTTTCAATTTTTTGTGCAATTTGGCAGGTATAATGTAACATCTTTGGCACTATTCCTTGAAGAAAAGAGGGTCAAGCCTTTCACTTTCAAGTTGACTTCCCAGGATGTATCGTAAACGTGATTCCAAGGTCAGTCCAAGTGATGAGGAATCTGAGGTCCTCAGTCAAGGCAGTGTCACGGGAATGCCACAGTCAGAAGAGCTTCCATTGGTGAAAGTGAAATCGGAAGCAGAAGGGAAAAGAGATAAGCCTGACACAAGAAGAAAAAGGCTTGGTAAGGGAGACAACAATAGCAAACAAACTGGTGAAAGTTCAAATATGCATAGAACTGCCCCTCGTTTACATGGAAATTATGGGTTTTTCAGCGATGAAGTGTATTTTTCCAGTGATTCAACTATACAGGAGCCTGCCCCATTGCCAGGCACATCCAGGAGTGAAGTTCCCAAAGTTTCAATCCAAGAACCCACTCAAGAAAACAAAAAGGCAGCCGATATGTTTTATGATGTGGCGCAGAAGGTAGTTACCCAAGAGAGAGAGTTGAAAAATGAACGTGCCAGGGAAGAAGCTGTTTATTCAATAAGTAGAAATTTACACAACTTGGCAAGCTCATCTCAGGATGTTGAAAGTGCCCGGAGCAACCGCGACAGAACCAGCAGCACCAGTTATCATCGACGGAAAACAACTCTAAGTCCAGTAAGTTGCCAAGTCTGATATTGATGAAGGGAAATGGAAATGCCTAAAAGCAAAGACTAGAAGTTACAGATAATAGTCATTTCAAATGAAAGACACTAAAAAATAATGATCCTTCTTGACATCTGTTCTCTACTGTAACATTAATCTTTTATTTCATTGTCTGAATTATAGGTGAGTAGATAACGTCTGGCATAGAATTACTCAATAAGAAGTGAATTTTCTATGAACCCCTCCAAGTATTAATGGTGAATCAGAATACCAGTGTAAAGCTGTTATCAGAAAAGTCACTTGGTCAGTTCAGATTGTTGTTACAGCCAGCTTTAGGAGACAAATGTAAAATAGTTTCTTGCACTCAATTTGATTTTCTGCAGAATGATCTCCTTAGAGACTTTGTGACAAATAACATGAAACAGAGAAAATGTAGAACTTTCATTGAAGACAGCAGATGGAGTTCTTCTGATGAGAGGTAAGTTATTTTTCAAAGAGCAACCTTTGGGAATGCACCTTTGGGACAGATATTCAAACTCTCAAACTTTTACAATGCGTGTTTGGTCTACCACTTGTTGGGGCTCCTTTTTAAGCTCATAGAGTAAATAAATTTTCGCTGGCTTATTTTCATAAAATCCAAAGTTATATTTTCCCCATAGAGTTACACAGGGATGGCGGCCGTTTTCAATTTCAAATATTGGTAAATATTGAGTTAATTTGTTTCTCTGGTTTCAAATTTTCCACAGTGACAACTGATTTTTATGCCCGATGTCAAAAGGGATTGGATTGAAGTTTCTCTATGAAACTTTGAGCAAATGGTTAAGTCTTTCTGTTTCAAGGCATTAACAACATTAATGCATATGAGGAAAAATTTTATGCACAAAATTCATAATTAATTGATATATCAAGACGGGTCAGCTAATTGAACATTGATTATAGGTTGAAGAATATTTGCTTGTAAGTGTTGTTCATGTTTTTTATGTCTGGACCCTTGAGAAAAACAGGATGTTTTTCTCGAGAGTCTATGGTGAAACTGTCAACAACAAAGCATTTTCATGTAAATTTGTGAGGACTGTCATTCTCACTGTCAAGAATGTCTGTACACTAATAGTTTGAAAAGAATGAACAGTAAGTTGTGTATAGATGCTAGTAGAGGTTGAACTTGTTCTGTAAATCCATTTCAGTCTGAGGAAAGTATACATGTTTTGTTCATGGTGTGTTTACCTTCCTGTTTCATTTTCCTCTGCAGTATTGCAATGTGTTGCTGTGGTCGATCAATGAGTGACCACCGTGGTGCAGTGAGTAAAGAAACTGGCGAATGGAAAGTAGAGACGTGTACAGTAACGGAACCAGCCAACAGTTTTGGACAGATTGAATTTGTAGGATATGGCCAGGGCAAAAAGAGAGCACCTGTAAGTTGTTGCAAGATATACATGTATTGTCATCTTTCACCCTTTGTAATTCTATTTCTTGACCCTTTCCTTTCACTTGATTATCACTGGTTTCCATGTTCATGTTCAGAGGATAATTTTAATGTGCCTGTATCACATGATTAATTCCCCGCTGTTTGACATATCTGTAAGGTATGACAACAAAACATAGGGTATTTCAAAATTATGCTGGCAATCTAAAAAATGTTTCTTGTCAGTTTTTGACCAGCAATTGTTTAAGCAGTACTTCTTGTCCTGAGGCCCTGAGTTCACGGGTATAAAGTAATATATCAAGTGACAATTACGTTAGATACGGAGTATCTTGAACTGATATCAAATAATTCAGCATTCTGTAGGGAGTAGGATAAGACTTTGTAATCACTAATGCTACACCAGGGTTCTCCACATAGGAATTTTTAGGGTCAGGCCACCCCTCTGTTTTTGGAGCTATGTATTCATATGTTCATAACTGTATAAAAGAATACATTTTCACAACAAAAGAATTTGCAAATTATGCATTGTTAAGTAAATTGCTGCTCCTGTTTTGTCAAACTGTGGAGAACACTGCTACACAGCATGCAAACACTGAAGAGCGAACAAAATCATCATAACATTGACATTATTCCAATCATTAGCTCCATATGGTAGTAAGTCACTCAATACATTTCATCATTTTGTGTTTGAATGGCAATCAGAATTTTTATCAATAATATCATATCTTCATCAATTATTAAATCATTGCTTCCGTGTTTTACATTTCAGTATGCCAGACTAGATTACAAGACAAACCCGGAGACAATATGGAAGTTACTGACTGAGCACTGGAGACTAAAACCACCCAATGTCTTGATATCAGTCACTGGTGGTGCAAAGGATTTCGTTTTGAAAGACAGATTGAGGGCACTGTTCCACAAAGGTCTAATGAAAGCAGCCACCAGTACAGGTCTGTAGTCTGATGTCCTCCATATAGATTGTTTACATTCCGCAACCTCATTTGACACACTGTGAATTGGGTCAGTGAGTTTGTTTTTGTCGTCATGGCAACCAGAGCTGAACTTTTAACCCTGTTGGCAATTATGTATGGCAGTGTATGCGTGGTATATTATGCCTCGGCTGTGTCCATAAGCATTGTCAGATATTAATTTAAAAGAGCAGAGAAAAATTTATGGTTGACAGTACGTGTAACCACGGTTACTGTGGGGTATAGTAACCGTGGTGTAACAGTATTGGCATCTGTAAGCTTGCCCAATTTTGCATGATTCATATATCATAGCCAAATTTGCTCATGACACTACTGCAGTAGTTTAGTCTAATCCTATGATGTCCTTTCAAGATACATGTAACTGTTTGATTAAAGTGTTCGTTGTAATGACTATTTTGTGTTCCCAAATTGACAACATATCCAAGAACATGTACTCGACACAGCAGCATAGTATAACCTTTTCAAGCTGACAACACAAGGCAATATTACGATATTTGGTGAAAATTTGAAGAAAAATGGTTGTTTTTTACTTCAGGAAGGTCTCATAGCTGTAACAATAATGAATGATTTCACCCCGTTTTCTGGCGCAGAGGTCAAATTTGAAAACCACGAATTGAATTCAAATTTTCATGCTGAAGAGTTAAAGCCACAGTCCTCAATCCCTGATTTTGCTCAGTTCTTGTAGATATTTACATGGTGTTTATCCTTTATTTCCTTTGAAAGTTCTATCAAATTAATCAGTTTGTGTTTAGTATAAAGCTGATAAACATCCTACACCTTCAAAGTAGGAACACTGAAAACCAATAGTAATGAAATGTTTTTGTATTTTGATCAACAAACTAGGAGCATGGATTATTTCTGGAGGTACGGCTGAAGGTGTGATGAAAGTAGTTGGTGAGGCCGTACATGAAGAAGCCAAAGAACATACACATGATGATGAGAAACCAGTGTATGCATTAGGTATTGCTACATGGGGCATTGTGGATAATAAAGAGGCATTAGATGGATCCAGAAAGGTATTGTGAACAGAGAAAATTTGGCATGGAGGTTTTTGGCAACATTTGATTAAATGATAATTGTTAACGATAAAAATGCTGTATTCATATAATGGCAGATTGAAGGAACATTTTGTAAGCATGTTGTGATAGCAAGATATAAAGATGTTGGATTTTGTCAAATTCTCTATAGAATATAGAACATATCCCAGGCATATATATTGATGAAACCACTCAAAAACAAAAACTTTTCAAGCGATGAAATTCTTTCACTTTATCAACTGAAACTTTGTGGCTGTCCATGATACTGTGTGAACACATATCAACTATCTTTTAAGAGGTAAAGCTGACAATGGAACATAGCTGTAACGGATCACTGTGTATTGTGTGTGTTCCCGTTCAAAGCTATTGTATTCACACTCAACAAAGCAATGAATTGAAACAGGAACAGTGGTGAACTCTTTGAAGCATAACACAGTGAGACATAGCCACACAATGCAAGTGAGAGTGTTATTCACTCAGTTATCAGTGAAAGTGTCTGCAACAGTTTTATCTCATACTGTCCAGAAATGACTTTACAAAATCACATACTGCTATCTGTCCATTTCCACCTTCCCTTTGTATGTTTTTCATACAGTGTGAGAAATATCTGCAGGAGTTACTGTAAGGTCACGTGAAGGACTTAGCTGCTTTTATGTGTTGTGAAATACACCATAAAATTGTCAATAAGAGAATAATTTGAATCAACAACAACTGAAGTCTCTGTTATCGTTGAGTTTACTCATTTGATAAACAACCAAACAGACGTGTCAGAAATTTCAATCAAGCTGTCATATCTACAGTCCCTGAAGTATTTTGTTTGTTCAAGCAAATACACATATACTTTACCTAAATTTCTTAACTTTGCTTTCTCACACCAGAAATCTCTGGCTAAATAAGCAAAGAATGAAGATATCAAGACCACATGTTTCTTTATGGCATACATGTAGTTGTGATTTTTATGTAGTCATGATACAGTACATAGTGTTGAATATAGAGTATTGCTATCAACAGTATTTAAAGTTAAGTTCAGACAGAATGATGCATATGAAAATCAATCTTTAATACATACATGCATCTCTCCGTTTATAACTTCAATGACAATGTAACAATTCATACGATGTTCTAATGTTATAAACAACTATTATTCAAAGTCTTGATGAATTTTACAAAATTGTACATTAAGGATTATGATTGCATTTTAGTAATTAGAGATTACGGTTCCATGATCAAAGTTCAATATTTCAAATTGTTTGAAAATTTTTCAAGGTACGAAACAACTTATGTTCTAAAATTAAAGTGGTTTTCATCATTAAAATAGTTTTGTTTATACACTTTGTTGCAACAGCACATCAAGTTATGGCCAGCTACATACCCTGCAGAGGGACTCCGCAGTGTGAAGAACAGTGCAGCATTGGATTGTAATCATACACATTTCATTCTGGTTGATAATGGAACCATTGGAAAATACGGTGCCGATATTGAGCTGAGGTCAGCTCTGGAGAAATACATCGCTGATGAGAAATTCATTGCTGAGAAAAGAGTCAGTGATTCATTAGAGGCACATTGTAAGTTTTGTGATTTATGTGCTCATGGTGATTTTCATAGTAACATTTGCATTATTTTTCTGCAGAAAAAGTGTTGGAAGTTGCACTATGTGTAGATATGCTTCAACAAGTGATGAGCTATGTTGCCTTAAAAAAATATACCCCAGTCAATTTTGTTCAGATTTTTGCCAAAATTTTGATAAAAAGCTTTAGCCAATGAAAGTGTGATATCCATTTGGTCAAAAATTATCAAAAGAATCACAGAAAAAATTCATAAAAATTGGTAAATTGTTGCACTAAAATTATGGTGGGAATATTGTAGCACTCAAAGGGTTAAAACATTTTAACAACTGTTATACAAGAAACAAAGGCTGATTCCCTCATTATTCAGCAAAAGAGATTTTGAGATATGTACAGCTGTATTTGCATTCATTTCACTGTTTAAAAAAATTCATTTCAAGGTTTGAGTTTTGATCATTTCAACAGCCAGTTTGTTGTTAACATGATGTATAGTGAATCAAAAACAAAATATCAAATCACCTATCTTGTTCTGTGTGTTACATACAGTGGTCAGTTTTGCTCAAATGTCTAGAAAAACAAATTTACAGATCTTGTACATTATGATGTCATATTGATGTACATCAGGTGAGAGGGTACCTATGGTGTTGGTGGTGGTAGAGGGTGGTCCTAACACCTTGAAGACTGTTTATGAAACTACAGAGAAGAAAATGCCCGCTGTGATCGTCGAAGGCAGTGGTAGAGCAGCTGATGTCATTGCATACGCATATAAGAAAACAAAACCAAGTAACACGTATGTTAATCAAATATTTTACATACCGTAAATTCAAACTCCCATTTTTCCTCTTTTACTGAAGTTATTGAGTATGAAAAAATGCCTGTGGAACATAATGCATTTTCCAAAAGTTCTCTTAGCCATGAGGATCTCATGAATGGACTATTAGGAGTCTCATGGTTTCTCTATTGAAATTATTTTAACATATCAATTGTTCTTCATGCTGATATCATATTCAACCAGTGTCTTACACATCTGAAAATATAAACCATCAAGGGAAACATGTTGCATTTGACAAGTTAAACCATACAGCTCTATTGATTGTAAGCAGATATTTGATAAATTGATCCAAAGTTCAAGTATCTCTTGTATATGGCCAAGACATTTTCCATGCAAGAAGTTTCTCCATAGCCCGGTATGTATAATTGTACCATTCCTTTTCCTAATATTTTGTTAAAGTGACAGCAATATCAGCAGGAATGTTGACAGAGATGACATCAAACAGAGAGTTATCAAAACCTTCAATCTTGATCCAAAAGATGCAAAAGTTGAACAGTTTATTGATTGGGTCCAAGCTTGCATCAGAAATAGAAACTTGGTAAGTGTGTCATTTGTGTTTTGATCAAGCATAAACTGCCAGCATTCTCACCCTCCTTTTTCTGATCCATTCACAGAACCATACATGGAATTGTGTCAAACTCACTCCAAGAATGCCATATGAAACAAGACACACACATACCAGACATTGCTTTAAGACACTTTATTAACAAAATGCTCTGACTTGAACTTAGTCTAATTAATACTTGAAAACAATACATTTTAAAACTGGCTGGTAATATCGTATGTAAGAGAAATCCTGATTTACCAAATCGTTTCTTAAATGATTTTTCTTTCAGATCACAGTGTTTCGCATCCAGGATGCTGACACAAGAGATATTGATGGTGCCATCTTACACGCATTGCTACAAGGTATGAACCAGTCATAAACATGTATATGAGTCACATGATAAGTGAAACAGACAACAGTGATTACTGTCGCTGAAATGCCATGAAGATGTAATGATCATCACGATTTTATTCAAGTTCAGACATAATTGATAGTTTTATATCCTCATTATAACTTGGATTGTTATTTTCATAGCAAAGTTTCATTTTCTTGTTCCCACATTTGTCTTTGTTTGGTATTTTCATACAAATCCATCGCATGTGTTGTTATAGCCTGCATCATTGGTAGTTTGTCCCTGGTTTGTCATTCATTTTCATAGCAAGGTCTGGTTCAGCCCAAGCCCAACTTAACCTTGCCCTTGCATGGAACAGATCAGACATTGCAAGACAAGAAATATTTGCTCCAGAGAGGAGAAAGGAATGGCAGGTAAGCTGAGTTTGAAGACAGGGCTTCATTGTGTCCATGGCGTGTTTTCACTCTTTGTGTTACTTCATCAATTTGTTGCCATGGTTTCAAAACATCAATGTTTTTGCATGGGTCAGTTTCTTTATGTTTGTTCAATCCCTGTTTGTTTACAATCACGGTCAGTTGTTTAAATTATCCATCATAATTGTAAAAGATGGTGAAGACAGCTGCAATGTCATAATCACCCATTATCATTTTCTCGTACAAAGTGTAAAGGTCCTTACATGATTAATTGTTAAAGAGATTATGGACATTAATGTCAAAGACTTCAAGATTGACATTTGCTGTTTGATATTTTTCTTGATTAGAAAATTGCAATGGATGAAGCCATGTTGACAGCTCTGACTTTAGACAGGGTAGATTTTGTACAATTGCTGATGGATCATGGCATTGTCTTGAAAAAATTCTCTCCATCAAGAGACTCCACCAACTCTATTACCAGGTCAGTCTTGCTAGAGTAGAAGTTTCTCTGTTGTCTTGGTGACAGGGAAGAAGTATGGGAATTATTCCAGGGTTCCGTAGTCTTTTCCGTTGGATTCTCCATGCTCCATCAAAACAATCCTAACAGAGACTGCAGACCTACATGTAACTGCTAAACAATTTATATATGTTCACAAACCGTAGAAAATGCATTCATTTTCTCAAATGCTTGCTGACAGTTCACATACTGGTATAAAAGGAAACCATTATCTTCATCATGTGTGTCTGTTCATCTGAGTATCTGAAAGAAGTTTATTCTGTGTTTAAATTTTAATAATAATAACACAGTCAGCAAGGACACTCCCAGTTTCCCATATTCAGATCAAATGTCACAGTGACAAAAGAATTGTACCAATTGAAGTCACGGTATTTGAAATAATTCAAGCGACCATACTAATCAAAAGATTTTATGAAGTACAAATTTTGTTTGTGTACAACATTTAATTTTAAACAAAAAAAACAAATCTAGATTGTTCTAATGTTTGTAACACTTTGAACTACATGTATGGTTAAATTTACACCTGGTCGAGGATATTTCTTGGAAGCTGTCATACATACATTTTCATATCTGTATCTTACATGTGTTTTAAACTTTTTACAGGCACTGTATTGTCCTAAGAACCTGAATGAAGACACAACCTACTGTACTGTTGAAATGATCAAAACTCAAATCCAGAACATCAAACAGTCAATGGTGAGTGATTCAATGCATTCAGATCTGTGTGGAATCTGCTGAATTTCATGTATGATACATTTATTCAAAGAAAACACCTTTTTTAAAATATCTAACTTCCTCATCCACACATTGACTTGGTTGTGCAGAAAAAAACACTCTGTATTGGTTTTGTAAACTCATTTATTATTATTTTGCATCACTCTTTTTTCACTGCTGACATAATGATTTGTTTATTTGGTTTTCTCATTTCATTGGTATCCCTGCTACTGAGTACATCAGTAGAGATAGCCATTTTATTTTAGTTGCTGACGAATGTCATCGTACATGCATAGTGAATGTACATATTGTTGTGTTGTTGTGTTGTTGTGTTGTCATCATCTCCATGCATCTTTGTCTCCTTTACATGTGATGTGTTGCTACACAGAAAGCACGGAAAATAACAAATTGTTGTGGCAGTGACCAGGTTAGTGGTTGTTTGCACACGTATTGCCTGCAACTATTTCATGTTGTGACAGTGTCATAGAGCCAAACCTGTATAAATCTTGACAAGTCTGAGAAACAGATGTTTATCTTTTATACTGCCCAGATATGTTAAAATGTGTAAAAAATCAATGACTGATTTCTCATATATACAGAATTTGTTTGTAATATCAAAACATTAAATGCTGTAACAGCACAGGAAAGCGTGCGTTATGTCATGGGATAAATTGTCACAAAACCTGATGTTTGTATACAACAAAAACTCAACAGTTTCTGTATGTTGCAGAATGCTGTGATGTCCGATTTCAAATCATTTTTCTGACAATCTGTAGAATAATGAATTATGATTGTCATATCAAGTGAAGAAGCTACTAGCTCTATTTTGCTAGGATTTTGTAACAAACTATGCACAAACTATGTATACATGCATTTTACATTTGTCAATGAATTTCTGTCAGAAAGGTCCTGTTTTACTGACTCTCATATTCTGACAACAGGAAATGAAATGTGCGCAGGCCTGTGAAAATTTTTAATCTCAACTAAAAAGAGTATGTTCCATGAAATGATTTTCTTGACTTGACCAGACAAGATGTTTGCCAAGATGAGTCCTGTCAGTCAGAGAAAGACATAAAAAATTATTAAATAATCAAAAATTAAATAATAAAATTTTCAAATAGTCGTTTGATTTCAGTGTTAAATTTAAGCATTCAGTGCAAGCTCATCATTCATCAAGCGCATCGTTTGAGTATACATTGAATCAGAAATATTCAGTTCTTAATTTCTTTTTCCAAAATTTTTTATTTCAGAAATTTTCTTTGGATGAACAATGGACCCGTTACCTGCTTAACTTCATTGGTAAACTTCTGACAAAGTTGATGGGTGATGAGTATCCACTGAGCTACTCTGATGATATCTTTGTTGTTGATCAGTTTGAAAGTTACAGAGAAGGTGTGTGGAGAAATATTCACTATATATTTGAATTTGATTTTGAGTATGAAGATATCAAATTGTACACTGGTATTGTTTTGTCATTGTTGTATTGAAGCCAGTCACCAGAAAGCTGGCTGGTCTATTCTATGCTCTTCCCATGTTGTTGCACAATTTTCATTTAAGTTAATCAATATGAAACAAAAGAAAGCAAGAAAGGAAACCTAAGGAGGCACATAAATTATTATAGTATTTGTGTAAATGTACTTGTAGATAAAAAACTTGTTATTTTATCATTTTGAAGAGTTATTCAACATGTAAATATCTTTTTAATGTAAACAAACTGTTAATTGTTGGTGACTCTTTCAACCACCTATTTGTGGGTATTCCAGACAAGTACCTTGTTAAAAGGAGGGAAGATTATGCATTTGATTACCCAGAGCAAGAACTCTACATGTGGGCTATTTTGTTGAATAGGAGAAACATGGCTAGACTATTCTGGCAAAGTAGTTCAACTCATATTGGTAAGTATGATAAGGTGCAAGATGAATAGAAAATAAAACATTGTAACATAAATACATCTAGAACATCTGGTACATGGTATCAACATATACCATTGTACTTTTTAATGTCATAGATACATGTATGTTTTGTCTCTTTTTGTTAAAAAACTGTCAAATTTTCTGAAGAAACTGCTCAGCATGAACAGTTTACCATAAAATGTTTAAAGTGAATCATGCCAGATTCATACATTTATATATCTACAATGCTAGCTTTCGTTTTCCAAAATACAGTAATATCTGCATCTATTTTGATTGTTTGTTAGAATTCATATAACCCTTTTTTCAGAATTAAGTGTAAATTTCAACAGCTTGAACATACATGTTTTTCAATTGAAACTCGTTGATCTTAATTTGGATGGTTCACAATTTCTATTCATCCAGGTGGAGCATTAGTTGCAGCTAAAATACTGAGAAAAATGTCTAAGATAGCAGAGGCTGAAGAAGAGTTAGAACTTAACCAAGATTTGATCAACCATTCAATGTATGTAACAACTCTATTACTCAAAGCTTCCACCATGTCCCCTTACCCTTTGTATTATGCCCAACTCAGTGTACTGTAAACTTTTTGAAATGCAGTTAGGTGAAAGTTAGAGAATCCTTTTAGAGTTGGATAATCTAAGGAAGACTGTCAAAGTGTATTCATTAGTCATCAAGCCTTTTTAATTTTCGTGTTTGTAGTTTTACCAAATTCGTCTGTTAATTTGCTTTCGGTTGTCCACCAAACTACTAAAACTGCCGACTTTAATTATTGTAATTTAAATTTTTCATCTCTGATTTGATAACAAATCTATTCTTGATAAATATGTTTCATATAAACAGTAAATCTGTCAAATTAAGGTACTATTATTGATTCTGGATGATGATGTGATTTCATTTGTTTTTCTTCCAACAGTTATTTCATATTTTCCTTGTGCCTTTCAAATATACTATCTAATCTCACAAACTTTCACTCTTTTTATGAAACCCAAATTGCAGGGATTATCAACTCTTGGCAAAGGATGTACTCACTGAATGTTATAACAAAGAGAAAAAGAAGTCCCAACTGTTGGTGGTGCGTGAACTTCCAAACTGGGGTCACACAACATGTCTGTCTATTGCTGACTCAGCATTTTTGATGGAATTCATGGACCACAGCTGTTGTCAAACAAAACTCAATAGGATATGGAAAGGCAACATGCACCTACACACTTCATGGTGGAGGGTAGGTAGAGACTTGCAACTTATTGGTTTCTGAAGACAGTCGATAAATCATGCCTCTCTAGGCATTTCATCATTCAATACTGTACAACATGTCTTTTGACAACTAGTTGTGACTCATGATTTTTTCCAATATTAATAAAGTTGGCCATGAAGTATGACCATGTATGGACAAGGATATTCTGTGTGATACATAGATAAGCTGTTGGCAAGTTCAATATATGACTCATGAATTTCATTACATTATTATGTGAAGGGAACATTTGTATTGTTTGAGGTCAACATACAAGTAATTAAGAAAATATACAACAGCTGATAAAAGGATCATTTTGATGGGCTATGCAAGCTTTGAACACCAAAGAAGGCAATATTGGAAATGTACATGTATATAGTTTGACATGAATTTCATTATGACATAATTTGTTTATCTCCAATTTTGCCAGTGTTATATATATGCTTGCATTTTTCAATGTAGAAATGCCATAAAAAAAATTAGACTGCATGTGTAAGCTTTCAGTTTTCACTCTGGAAGATTAAAGGAAAACTATAATGTTCGCAGATATAAATAGTACACTCTTTGTAATTTTACCGAGTAGTTGAGTAGTTCATGTGATATTGAAATCAAACTATTTCTACAATAAATCTTCAAAGTGTATGTCATTTGATCAATTCATTCATAATTTCACATGCATGTTTGCACTGTTTTCAAGGGCAACATTAACACATTCATTTTGATATTCTATTTCATCTTTTAACAGCTTCTATTGGCCATGATACCATTCCTGATATTCCTGGTGAGATTTTCGGCAGACGATGAAGAATTGGAGGTCACTGAGAAAGAGTCTGTACATCAGGAAACTATAGCAGGTGCCAACACCTGTTCATCACCAGCAAGACCTCAGTTACAGAAGAGACTGACCACTCTCAGCACTTCAGACCAGGTTGTCACTACTCAAAGACACCAGCCTTCAAGGAAGATACGACAGTTGGGTTTCCACACCGTTGAAAACAAACTCAGTATTTTCAGGGCAATCTGGTATTACTACACTGCGCCAGTGACCAAGTTCATGTTCAATGTGGTAAGATATGTTCCTGAAGCCTTTCACAGTCTTTAACCATTACACCTATGCTCTCCACCTTATGCAACATATTTTAACTGTGGCTTTGAGCACCAAAGTCAATTTTTGTCATCTTTAGAAAATATACTCCTTTCAATTTTTTTCAGCTTTTTGTCAAAATTCTGATAACAAACTGTAGCCAATGAAACGTGATGTCCATTTGGTCCAAAATTATTAAAAAATGTCAGAAAAATTCATAAAAATTGGCAAAATGTGGCAGTAAAATTTTGGTTGGAAAAATTACAGCACTCAAAGAGTTAATATGGTTGCCTGTGTGTTAATTGTGCTAACTTGACATTACTGCTCAGATTAAACCCAATTTGACTTTCATGTTACTTTGTATTTCAATGCATGCGTTCTTACCCCATGACACATGCTTGACAAGTCTTGCTGTAATCCCCACAGATAATGCGCTTGTCTAATTCATATGAAATGTTTGGATTAAGAAATATTGTTTATAATGGGATGTATGAGATCAGATAAATTTAATGTGTTAAACACAATAGCTACATGTATCTTTCACTTGATACAAGTTAGGGTTGGATGACAAATGACAACTAAAGCTCAATGTTATGCTTTTGTATTTCAGCTGTCATACATTGTGTTCCTGGTCATATTCAGTCATTTCATGTTGACTGATTTGAGGCCAATCAGTCATCCAGAGTCTCCAGGCAAGTGGGAATGGGTAACCATTGTCTGGGTGTTTAGTCTCACTGTTGAAGAAGGAAGACAGGTAATTATGCTCCATAGCATCAGAATGCCAACCGCAAGTATTTGCCTTTTTGGCACACCTAAACAAATTTTTTTTACAGTTCTCAAAATATTTTCTTCATAGTTTGTCAAAACATTTTTGAAATGAACATGGCAAGCCAAAAGTATAGTTGCATTCATAATCAAAAAAGTGATGAATGAAAAGTCTGTAATTACACTGTTCTCTTTTCATTTAGAAAATCAGCTGGCCATCATTTTTTTGGCAACAGCTAATCACACAGATCCTTGCTAAACAGAATTTTAATATTTGGAAGCAGAGATATTTCATATGGGTACTGTTACAGTCGTGGGATTTGTCATTTGAAATTCAAGCTTCTTGCCAGTATTTCAGAGTTTATCCATGGAGGAATATATTTTGAAGCTTTACCTTATGTAACCTCATGTATCCCCAGTTTTCCATGTGAATCCAACACATTTAAACCAATAACATTTTTAGCTCATATTCGGTTTTATATATAAATACCAAAAAGAGCTTATATGATGAGTCTTAGTGGCGTCTGTATGTCTGTATATTTGTGGGTATGTGCGGATGTATGTCCGTCACACACAAAGGCTCCCATACCGCCAAAGCTACCGTCTCAGTATTTGGTGTACAGGTAGATGTAGGGGTTGAGATGTGAATTTGTTCAAATGAACACATCAGTGTCAAAAATGTGCAAATGAGGTAAGAAAAAGGGAAATTCTGCAATTGTAGGAGTGGTGGCATGCCAGCATGCTACTCCACTGAGCTTGAGTCATTTCCTGTCATTGTTTATGAACTGTTACATATTAACAGACCTGCTCAAACTAAGGGACGTTCATTAGATCTCGGGAGGGGGTGGTCACAATGAAATTGTGAACATTTATTTTACACTTGTAAATTTCTAAGAGTTTTTTTCCAAATGAGAAAAGCTGTGCTAATTTTTTTTCTGTGTAAATTTTCAGATTTATAATTTATTTTAGTTCGATGCTGTCTGAGGATACAATGTACATCCATATCACCAGCGCAAATAAGATTGCGTACTGTAACTACAACATACATATGGCCCAGTGATTTATATTGCTGATAGATTTCGCGAAATGTTGCAGATCATCTTTTGACAAGCTGAGAAGCTGCTGGCAAAAAATGCGGTGAAATTTCAATATTATTTGTGTTTTTAGGACAATTTTTGCCCTTTTTTGATCAAAACATCTATTTCTCTGTAGCAGCATGTCCAACTTTTGTCAACTTGTTTTTCTGGTTTAAATATTTCTTGTTGTTTTTCTGGTTGTACTGTGCAGAATCCATTGTCACAACATTGAACGTAGAATTTTCCTGCACTGAACAGATAGAAACAACATTTATTGTTGATCTTTGGTACCCATACTGGTATGTACCAATTCTGATCAAATGTGAGCGACACCGTATAATTGTGGTATTTTTACCAATCTTTCAATAAAAAAGAGTAAATCTAAGTAAACCATGATTCTGTGTTTTTAACTCATTCTAGATATTTGTGAGGGAACCAAGATCACTTAAGTACAAGATAATAAGCTGGTATGATGACATATGGAACCGCTTTGATCTTGCCATGATATTGATGTTTTCCATGTCTCTGATATTGAGATTTTCATTGGACGGAGCAGAGTTCATGATTGCAAGGATAAGCTATTCACTGACTCTGATGGTTTTCATGTTCAGACTGCTACACATGGGTTTCTTCCACAAAGAAATTGGACCCAAGATTATCATGATCAAACAGATGGTGAGGAAAATATGTCTATTGAATTATACATCCTGTGTCTTGCAAAAATATTCCAATTCACCGAAATTTTCATGGAGATGAAATTTGCTGAAAAATTTCATATAATGCTTCTTGTTTTCAATAGGTTCTTTCAATTGGCTTAAAATCTCCAGGCACCTGTAGACTTGTAGAGAAAGAGTCAAGAATACTTGGCTCACACTGACTGATTATTATACTCAGCATAATCCTAGGGAATCAGTTGTTTCACTGACCAAATACTCCAAGGGAGTCAATTATTTCACTGACCGATCATTATAGTCCTAGAGAGTCAGTTGTTTCACTGCAGATTATTATACTCCTAGAGAGTCAATTGTTTCTCCGACTAATTATTAGACTCTTAAGGAGTCAGTTGTTTCACTCCTAGGAACTAAGGAAGTCAGGTTTTTTCCACAAAGCTATTTTAGGCCCTCCAAACGAGCTCTACTGTTCTAGAAACAAAGATTGGGCCCAGTGTATTTCAGGTGTGCCACTTATTGAATTTGAAAGAAGATAATATATTGACAAATTTCAGTCAGAGATACATTACACAAAGTTTGGCAGCAATTTTTATAACAAAGTTCAATGATGGTAAAATACTGGTTAATGTGTTGAAAACATGATATGCTGTGAGACAGTTACTTAATATGTATCTGTCTGACTTCTGGTCTAACAATAATTTCATCTTTACTCTCCCCTAATTTCACAATTCAACACTTATACAATGCCTTGTCTTGTTTCAGGTGCAAGACCTTGTGTACTTTGTTGCAGTTCTCATAGTCTTTATCATGGCCTTTGGTGTAGCATGTGAGGCATTGCTGTACCCTAACCATGACCCAACTCTCATGTTAATACCAAAGGTTGTCTACAAACCATACTGGCAAATGTATGGTGAGCTTTTCCTTGAGGAGATCGAAGGCAAGTACAGATATTGCTCAGACAATGAATATTCTATGAACTGAGAAAATCCCATCATATAGCTAGCATGTGGACATTTATGGATGTATATTTCCCAGTAAACTCTTCTTCTTCTTCTCTTGTGCGCTTGCATCTAGACAAATTATATATCTTTGATCAAAAGTAAAATGCAAGAAGTATAAAAAAGTACCAGAATTGTGAATTATCAGAACTGTGTTGGCAATGTCCATACAGCATTCACTAAGCAAGCATTTGAATCACAAGATTTTTGTTCACGAATCACGACAAGATTTTTGTTCTTTTTGTCACATGTACTGTAATCACAAACCAAAGAAAAGAATTCGATAACAAATGTACTAATTGTACTGTAATATTAAGTACCAGAAGAGACAGCTTCTGTAGTAAGAATGTTATTGTAAAGCCATGTAGGTGCTCATTCAAGAAGTCATAATCTTACAAGGGATTTGCTGTTATGCTACTTTAGGTCGACTTGATAATGAGACATGCTACTCGGAACCACGTCTTGATGGTCATTGCCCACCAATGGATGATAACTACAGATGGGTTGTACCACTTTTAACAGGGGTGTACATGTTGATTTCCAATGTCCTGCTTCTCAACCTCCTCATTGCCATGTTCAGGTAGGATTTAATTCAATGTGAAGAATGTAATGAAATTCATGTATGAATGTTTGTGAATTTACACAATTTTAGATGAATGTTCAAGCATAAGTGTTCTATCATTTGAAATGTTATCACCCAAATTTCAAATAATGTTAACTTGGTGTAAGTTATTCATACCAGCTTCAGCTATTTAAATCAACTTCAACTCGCCAAATGTTGTCATCATGCTTGTCCCAATTTTTGTAAAATTAACACTCCATTTTAACCTTAAAATTCTGTCACATTGCCTGTTTTTAGACATTCATGTGTTACATTGTAAGAAAAACTGTACATTTCAAGTGAAGTTTACATCTGGTGATCTTATAAAGCCATGATAACGTCTTCCAGAAACAAGAAAGCAAGGAGCAAATGTTGTAGAATGAAAAAAAAACTGCAATTCCTTTGAGTTGTTGTCCATGAACATCTTGTGTGATACCAAAGTCATTTTTAGTAACAAAGAAACAATAAATTTTGTTCTCTCCTTGTTGAACAGCTACATATTTCAGAAGGTAAATGACAAATCAGAAACCATTTGGAGATTTTACCGATTTGAGTTGGTGTATGAATACTTTGATAGGCCTACACTGATTCCACCATTCATCTTGTTAAACCATGCTTGGAGAGCCATCTGGTGGGTCATTCACAAGTGTCAAGGCAATGAAACACCCTCTACAAATTTCAGTAAGTTTTCGTTTAGCATGGTTTAGATGTGTGTGTTTGTATATGGCCGCTTTGGGTGTGTGTTTGTGTGGCAGGTTTGGGTGTGTGTTTGTGTGGCAAGGCATTTGTGGCTGTGTCATTCATAAGAAGAATATCCATTTTCTCATATTGATTGGTTTTCCTCACAAAATGACACATGGATAAATACATACATGTAGTATGATTAAAAATTGAGTCATGCTTTTATCGATTTTAAAGATTGTTTGTTTTTGATGTAATCTGTATCCATCACATCAGACACTGGTTTGCATATTAGACATTAATTCCTTCATGTGTACAATAAAATTTGGAAAATTGCAGGGTCACATAGCCTAGGCACAGTGTATACCACTGCTAGAAATTTAGTCATGTATGACCAACATGGCAGAAAAAATGGTGAAGTTTAATCATGTCATAACTACCAGTATGTCCGGGTTTAATGCTATTTTCAACATGATGGTTCAATCTCTTGACATGAACCTTGGAAGATGGAGTGACATTACATAACTTTGTATCCATATGCATGCACACAATGTGCATGCATACGCGTTAAATGCTCTTTTAATTTATTAATTTTTTTGTGCGTGAGCAGAAGTTAGACTTGATGAAGATGAAATAATGGATTTGAATGGATTTGAGAGAAGACAAGTTGAAAATTACTTCATCAAGAAACACCATAGAGATATGTTGATCCCAGAAGTCAGAATGCAGAGGACAGGCAAAAGGTATCAATGCTAGTTAATGACATCAATCAAAATCACAGTCTACCCATTAGCAGTAGTTTTATTTGCAAAGAAGGCCCTCAGTAACAACTATACTGCAGTAATAATGCATTTATAAAGCTACTACCAAAATCACTTTCAGCATAGGCATGAGTTCATGATAGAGGCAGAAAAACATTTTCCCCATTCTTCTACTTTTTCACGTGTTACGACATGAAAGAGTAAACTCAGTTTGTTTTTTGTGTTTTGCATCATATTTTTCCATAATTTTTCTGCCTTTCATAGTGATCAACAAAATGTACAATCCCAACAGGATATGTAAATGATGCATGTTGAGTGTTCCAGTCTTGTGATCTAAAATGCACAACAACGAAGAAATCATGCAGACAGTTATCACTATAGAGCTGCATTTTCTGCCGCTGGATAGAGTTTATCATTTGCATGTTTGTTTCCAGGCTTGACAAAGTTATTGAAGAAATCGAAGATATCCGAGAATCTCTGACTGGCCGTTGGACAGAGACTAATGCAATTGGACTTCTGGTTAGAGGAAGTTCATCTGGTTCCTTGCATGAAACGTAAGTTTCAAATCTTTTGGATGTAACACACTATGAGTGGTTTTGTTGAATTTAGATAATAAGTAGGAAAATTCCAGTCAGCAATTCTGCAATGTTTTCATGGAATTAAATCTTATCCTACCAGTCTTTACAAATCTTGATTCCTCTCAGAGTATGCTCTACTTCCTCCCTGTCAAAAGCTCAGTTTCTTCACCATTGATATGATGCTGCATAGTTCCAGCTTTACGAACTTTTGACAAATGCTGTTTTAGTGATTTGAAGTTAAATCTTTATAGCAGTACAGTAAAAGCAAGGGATATTCTACCCGAAAATGTCTTCACCACAGTACAATATTTGTTTTGGTTGTAGACAATTTACCCCAATCATCAGTTCAAGATAAACTTCTGTGAACTTTGTCACTTTTACCATTAATATTTCTTCTGTGATGTTACAGACCACGCAGACCCTTGGCTAGGAGAGCCATCACAGACAGTACAAAACTGAAGCAATTTGAACGAAGTGAATCCATAGCAGACACAATTGGGGAATCAGAAACTGGCACGGCTAAGGACGACTTGGAGGAACGAGTAGAGAAGATGGAAACAAACATATCAGAAATTATGAATGTCTTGAAATCTCTTCAAACCAGTCAGCAGCAGCTTCTTGAAGGACAGAGGCAAGCAAGAGATCAAGAGAAGAAGACAGAAATCTATCACATACATCATGCTCCTTCTAGACAACCACAGCCTGTCAGTGTGCAGCAAAGGAGTTCCTACCAGTCACACAAGATGCAGGGAATTCCTCCCCCTCAGGAGGTAGAGGAGGAAGTAGACGAAGATATCGCTGAGAGGGATTTATTTCAGTATTTACCGCCACAAGTTACATTCCGTGACCAGCTCCTGAGAGGACCAGGGTCTGTTGCTGCAGTACCATTAACAGCAAGCCAGGAAGAGTCTGTTTCATCGCAGTCACAGATGTCTTACAGAGATCAGCTCCTACAGGGCATCACACCAACCTTGTACACAAATCAAAGTGATGACGATGTTTCCCCTCCTAGAGTTGACTACCGTTCAAAGTCACAACCATCACCAAGTACTATGCGTGAACAACTCTTGCAAGGCTTAGCAACCAGACCATCTGGACTAAGACCAGCTGATGGATCAGTGTCTGATACATTGCACTAACTATCAGTATTCACCCCCATGAGATGTGGACTAGTCCATCTCAATCATTGAAAACAAATGGACCAGATCACATATTGTTGTGAAAGGGTACATGTATTATACTCTTAAAAGTGCCAAAGCCAATGGAGACAGCAGTCTTGGCTCTCAATATTTTCTCACTACCACATCTCTGTATATGCAAAGCTTTAAAATATTGATCCAGTATATTTCCAGATACCTTTAATGAATTGTTCTAATCTATTTTAGATTTAATGTATTACGTGGGAGTTGTCACACATTCCAATTCTGGCAATTCCAATAGTATTGTACAGTGTTTATAATAAGTTCAACATAGGTATACTGGGTGTGTAGCAATCAGCTGCCTGATTTGTCAATTCACAAACTCGGCATTGTTTTCTTGTCACTGTAGTCTATAGTAGCTAAAAATGTTCCTGTGTAGCGTGGGTCAGTCCACTTTCAAAGCATCACCATAATCAGTGAGAAGTGAACTGAAGTCACAAACAAATCGTACTTCAAAGCTAAAAGACCATGTTTGAACGACACTACAAATCTCTGCCACTCATGATAATAATATGCAAAGATTGCACCCTATAATGCCTGGTGATGCTATATTGAATCAATCTGATTAAAATCTAATGTAGCGATGCAATGGGCTTCCCTTGACTAATATCTTGGAGAAAAACAAAATAATATGTAAAGTTTGAAAAGTTACCATCTCTATATCGAATTTTAATCAGATTGAATAATCAAGTCAATTTTTAATATCAAGATGATCTTCAGATTCTGTTAATAGTGATGAAGAGAGTGAAAGGTTAAATGATAAAGAGTAGCTTTCCCATATGACCTTTTGTATTATACTATTGGTTTGTCTCTACAATAATAATGTACATACCACTTTTTGTCTCCTTTGCTAGCCAATTCAACAATAATTTTCAAATTTACACTGGCACCTTGCTTAGTTGAAACCCCATTGAAGGGCATAATAGTGATGTACTGTGTACAGCCACTGCTTACTGCGTATACTTTACGTACTGTAAATGAATTCTTCCTGAAATAAACTGATAAGTTGCCACTACATTTAGGAAACACATCTGACTTAGTACAGACAAGCCTGCTGATTTTTCACAGCAGGACAAAGCAAGCCAGTAGATGACTCTATCCTATGGTATATGAGTTATGCTAGATTACAAAGAATTCTCATTGTATAATAAATTGTATTATAAATATTGTATATAGTTTATAGTAATCCCTTTATCAGGAGGCTGTTCATATGGAGTCATAGACCGTCCACAGTATCTCTCTCAGGTCTTTGCAGTGAAACTTTTGAGGCTAAAATATTTAATTCCATAGATCTATTTTCTTCTTACATCTCATATTTGATACAGGCAGTACTATCAGAAATCATTTCATCTTTATTTTCTTTTTCAAATTCTGCTGCAAAAAGCAGTATTGTTCCATGCAATTTGTGATGGCTCACATTTTAAGATTGTTTTAAGTTTCTGAAGTGTATGATTCTATGATTTACATTCCATGTCTCAATTACATCACGTCCCAATAGATAAACACTTTTTGATGCAAAGTATTATGTAGCATTATAGCATTCAGACATCAAGGAAATCACAATGTGCACTATTTGATGGAAATTTTGTAACTTTCCTGATTACTGTACTTGCCAAAGACAAGTAAACATTTACAACAGGGTCAAGCTCACATGTACAGTGATGTAAAAATTTACAAGGCAGATCTGTTAGGTATACAACAGTTGATTAGTATGATTATTATCAGATACAGTCCTAATTTGGACTATTTTCTAATGAAAGACATTACCATATAATGAAGTTTTAAATATTCAAAGCAAATTATGAATGTGAAATGTTTGAGCATTCAGTCACTCTTTAACATTGGTATTCCATGGATTGCGTTTTTCTATAGAGTGCATATAATGTTCCCAGGATTGTATTTCTGAAACTTCATGTTTTGTTTTACATATTGTAACTAACATTGGCACTATAAGGCCAAAAAAAATTGTTTCTGGTCCTTGACATTTAGCAAAAGTGATGCGGTGATGCGGTTTTCTTTTTTTCTTTTTCCTTTTCCTTTTTTTTATTTCTAACAATGCTGGTTTGGCACTATTGATGCAACAGTTATTGTCTTTTATCACTGGCTGCATAATACTTGTCTGTTTTCTTTTTAGCATTTTTGGACATGCAAACAGGGATATCAAGAATAACTGTACTGATGAGTATGTAACCCCCCCCCCCCCCAAAAAGGCCATGACACGCAGGTTCTGAAATGACGTGTGCAGTGACCAGAAACAATTTTTTTTGGCCTACAGGTGATATTTTTTGTTTTCATTCAACACAAGTTGAATTTGACACCAAAAGATATTTTGCCAAATATTGCATGGTATCATTTTATCATTTCAAGCAGTATTGAAATTGATGTAGTGCTAATCTTACTCACAGCCAAACAACAATTCTGAGTGAAGCCAGTGTTTTCATTACCAAAACTGAGCCATTTAACAGAGTAATTAGGTAAACAAGGAGCCAAACAGAACAAGAATTGATGATCATTTAACAAGTGTGTGGAAAAATGGATGACTGCATAGCAATTTTGTTTGATTCAATTTAAAATTAAGTAAAATGAATATAGTTAAACATTTTGAGTATGAGGCTGTCTATCTGACATGTTCCAAAAACATTTACATTTCCAAATCATTTTATTTTATTTTTAACCTAGCATTCAAATGTTTTATTGAAAATGCTTAATAGCATGAACTCTAACACAATGCATTTATCACATTGCTTCATGGTCTGTCATAGTTAGCAACTCTCTGATGAAGCCTCGATTCTTGATGCAATGTAATGATAAGCTGATGAATATTCAACATGGAGATCATTTACCTGTATGTTCAATGTAATTCATTGCAGATGAAAGTCATGTGGCAGTCAATATCAACCCCACCCCCATCATGGGGCGTAATGGGGGATTTGGAAATTAGTCATGAAATTTGTCAAATGCCCCACACCCTGGGGCAAGCCAATCTGGAAAATCCCTACCTAAAACAAGGAAATCCCCCACATTTCCCCCACCCCCACCCCCAACCCAATGGGTTGGACATTAATAAATTCTGCCCTTGACAATGAAAGTGACTAGGGGGATCAATATGAGGCAATTGCCCCACTCCCTCGGGCATAGTTTCATGGCAAACATGGTGTGACCCCCCACATTTGTCCCATATGGCCCAAGGTGGGAGTCCCTTAGGGATTACATTGACTGCTGCATTACAAGCATGTTACCTCAATAACACTACTTCACTGTTATGAATTTTGTAAAGACAAGTATTTTAAATGGGGACTCTAGTAATTTCACTTCATAAAACATGTAGTCAGTTCTTCTTTAATTTCAGTTTTTGACATTATCAACAATATAGCGTTCAAATGCAGCTTTGTAGTATTCAGTAAACACCAGTAAAAGTTGTGTCAGATATTGTACGTACAATGTTATCAATTTTTGCAGGCAATTATAAGTTTACTTGATAGCATCGCCATTCAGTCATATTGCTTGATGTGTTCTACATTGAAGTTCTGAATTCTTAGTTTTATAGGAGTCTCATGATAACAATATAATTTATGGAATTTATTGACAAACTGACTACCAGGTTTGAGAGTGAACCGCATTGTCTGATCCTGTTAAGTCAATTGATAAGATGTCTTCTGTTTTACCCAGCAACATTCCATGAAACCACATTGTTTTCCTTTTGAACTGCTTGCTTGTATATTTGGTGAGTCCCAGTTTAATATATCTATAGCCGCAATTATGAATGAGTTTTAAATTTTGTTGCGAGGGGTCTGTAAATTTACTGTAAATAGTGCATATCTTCTGTGAAGTCCTGTCACAAGGACAGCCAACTATTCTCTAAAACATTGACACATTGTAAGAACGTGAATCTTCAAATTGTCATGACATGTACATATATGAGACATACTTTAATTATTACATTTCAAAGTTTATTGCATGGAATAACTGTCCATTAATAAGTATGATATACAATAAAAACATGTATGTAATGACATTTTACATATGAAGTGTGTTTGTCTGCAATCACTGTTGATTATCCATTGAATAAGAAGTAAAATCTCATTTTTGCATGAAAAATTGGCATTCTAAACTGTGAGGATTAAGAAAGTGTCATCTTCAAGATAGCTCATAATATGTTTTTCTTTGTTTCACACTGCTTTTTTGTTTTGCTTTCTTCTTTTTTGTCATTTTCAAACACATGGTAGGGTCTTGTCTGTTAACTACCATATTTATTTGAGTAAACACCATGCCTCAGTTGCTGTGTCCCGAAAGGATACTTGGAATGTAAGGTGGAGCATCTACCTCTATTGGTGCATTAGTATGAGATGATAGCTCTACATGCAGCTTGTCAGTTCCTACAAAGCATTGAGTCGCAGTCCTGACCTTCTGTCCTAGGAAACACTCTGTGGTTTCTGATTTCATTCAAACTTAGTTTAAAGATACAAAAGTATGATATTGCCTTCACATGCACATGAATTTGATTTTGCAACATGTACAGGTACATTTTCAATTTGGTCAGTTTATTTGTTCCTTCAAGGCAATTTGTCAGCCCATCTGTGTATTACTCTTGCCTCGACTGATTTCATTTCAAGACCAGTGTAAAGTCAGTGTAATATGGAGTACATGTACACATGTCAAGTTATTTTACCATTAGGTAGTACCTAGGTCTCAGTAATTGGCAATTTTAACACCATCTGCATTACCGTACAATATTATCGGTTCCAACAAGACACTGTATGAGACTTGGTATTCAATACTGCACCTTCAGTCATTGGGTTGGAGTTAGGGAAGACCCGTACACAACTGGATCTTTCGGTCTATATGACAATTTTGGTGACATGCAGCCATTCAAAGTGCACTTTTTCTGAATAAAAATGAATTTGTGTGAAGATGCAAAATTTTCCCTGAAAATGAATCCCAGTGCACCATTCACTAAATATTATGAGATTAAAATCCATTCACCGAAATTACTTTAGAAATTTATAGCATTATTACATACCATGTGCTTAATAGGAAAATGATTGAAAAGCAGAGAATCAGAAAGAAAGATTGAAATCAATTGTAAACTGTACAAAACAATGACAGTGACAAATCAGACAATTGACCCTAGTGCCTTAGGCTTGACAGAATTAACAAAGGAGATAGACTGGAGGTGTTTTTACTAACTGGATGTATGATACTGACCTCAAACAATGCAGAGCCTCCCTTCTCCTTGACCAGAGACAAGTGACCCTCCCCTGTTCAAGATAATTTGCATTTCAATTGAGCAGTTTTTATTTGTCACTGTTCTTTTTTATGTAAAAATAAATCTTTGTCTATCATACATTTTGAAATTACGCTTTACAAGAATGATGAAAACGCAGCTTGATAGGCTACTGTCAGAGTGTTGATAAGAATTTGAAAAGACGATAAAGAGCTCAGACTACAAGTGCAAAACGGACAAACTTTATTCAAATTTCAAGGAGCAGTACCCAATGTCTCACACAAGCAGCTGTATTTTGTAACAAACCTGCACCCATGGAAAGCCTTATAGCTTGATGATCTCATGCCCACAAATATGGAGGACTATTCAACATTACAATGGAACTTACTGTAACTGTGATTGCTTTGTTTGTACTTCATGGACATATTTTATTATCCTCATCAGCAAGGACGACGATGATTATGTTATGACTTTGTCAATCTGTAATGTGTTTTGCCTCAATAGAAAGGATGTCTGCATGCTTTAACAGGCAAAAACTGAAGCAGCATTATTGTTTCCATAAAGGCAGTTCATGATTTATTTCTAGCATTTTTTAGTATTCTGTTCATGAATACATGTTTTATGTTTTCTTGGGGTTTATCATAATCTTCCGCCTGTCAAGTGGATCACCATTCTTTGGTCCTGGATGAAGGGGGGTCTATCTACTTTTGAAAACCAACAACATGAACTTGCCCCCCCCCCCCCCCCCCCTTCCCCGGCCGTAAACACTGAACGGTTCCTTACTTATGGATGTGCCTATATGTAAATGGTACTTGCCCATTTTCAGGTATAACAGTAAAGATTATGAGGCAAGATAAAAAAATTACGAAAACAACTTGAAAAATTTTCAATTCCAACTGTTGCACCACCATTTGACAATAAACCCCGCACTGAACGTTCTCTCATCGCGCATCATGATCATCCTCTTTGCAACTGTCGGTAGGGCGCCCTCTATGTGATTAACCAAAATGTGTAAATTCGAGTATTACATCAGATCTATTACATTATTGAAAAGTCCTCCATATTATTGGTTCAAGGAACGTTTTAGCAGTACTTCAATTTAAATCAGCTATTGCATATAACCAGGGTGTTTAAGAGCTGAAATTTGTCATAAGGTAATGTGAACTACCTCTATGGTCGAAGAATTACAAAATTATTGACCTGAAAAAAAGGGTCTGTGATAAAATCAAAGGTTTTGCGTATTTCAATACTCAGAAAGAAAGATAGGAACACAATCTTTGTCGAAACATTTCTTGCCTGTTCACTGTCACCAAACACATAAATTGCTCTGAAAATGAAAGTAGCTTCTGTGTATTAATATCAGACACCAAATATGCGCATGCGCAGGAGGCAAAAGGACAGGTATCCCTCACCACCGGCATAACATATCATGGGCGCATGATAAATGTATTCTGAAACCACCTGTAAGAGTAATGTAGTTTATATCTGGTTCTTTCAGCGGCCAGTATTGTTTGCACTGTCAGTATAAAGGTAAGAGCCTACTGTGTATTCGATAAGGCCAGCAATTGTGCCACAATCCAATCTACAGCAACACTGAACAATCAAGTACAACAACTTGCAAGTAGCCATTTTTCAGACGTAGTACTTCGCGACCAGTGTTACATATCCCCGACATATCACAGTCACGATCGGTGGAGTGACCGTGAATATATGCTGTTGTACTGTAATATTGTTTTCGTAGGCGCTGGCACCCAGTCAACATGGACAGTAGACTATGTAAACAGTCGTCGTTTCATTGTGAAGTCAGTGGCAACGTTACGTTCGTAAATCGCAAGCACAAGTCTTTGAATGACCCGTAAGGTTTTTGTGTCAGGCGTCTCACGTAACGATGGCAACTGCTCAAACTCGATAGCGGCCCTCGCGTAAAAATTCTGTTTAGGAAACGCAGGCCGCGCCTCCTGATGGCCAGAATATATCGTGTACGGAATCTTATATCGCCATATTCTAGAAATGTATATTTAATACGTCCAAAGTACTGCATTACATCGAGTGCGCTACTGTACTGTTCGAACGTTTTCGTGCTCACACACCATAGAGGTAACCGTAACCGTCCACTACTACCTCCATGTTCACACCAACGTGACCATGGAGGTGGTATGATGTGGCTAACCCATCTGTTCTTGAATTGATTAAGTCCTGACTATCGGTAGGCAGTCTACAGTTTCAATTGTAACATTGCATTTTAGTGATCCCAGAGGAATTTTAATTGCTGGTATGATGACACCGTGTCTGCAATGGTGCAGTGGGAGGGCACCAGCAATAAGTGGGCATAAAGATCTCACAGAGATTGTTTGTATCACTAACACTCTCAGTGTGTGTTGATGAACAACAGCATAAAGTTTAAAATTTATTATTGTGAAATCAGCTGCTATCAACAGTCAATATTTGTCCGGTAGGACTAAGTCCTCTATATTAGTATACAACCAAAGACATCAAAACAGATCAATATTTTTAGAGTACTTCAGTCTTACAGGTTCATTGCTTGATTCATTGTAAACAACACCTTATATTAGATTATAATTCATTAGCTTCCAAAAAATATGTGAATTTACCTGTGATGTAAGTATTTTCAGTTTGACAAATTTCCTTATAAACATGAAAAATGTTATGTTGGGTTTCCAAGTTGTTTTTTTACCCATAGAAGTAAATACTGTACTGCTGACAGGGAAGTTCACTTTAAAGATCATAAACATTACCAAATTTGCAAGATTTTTGCAGCTATGCAATTGTATTAAACTGGTATTATAGTGTAACAGAAGGCTGTACATTACATCATGGAGTGAAAAAAGGATGATTACATTAGGCTACATGTACATCACATATTACATGTAGTGTGTGAAAGAAGAAGACCAAGTTGCGGATTTCAAGTCAGAATATTTTACCAATGATATTAGATACATATACAAGTACATGATGATCTACATATTAAATACAATGAATATTCTTTCAATGAATGCTGTATTTCTGACATGTGAAAACTTGATAATGTCAACTGTATTCCACATTGTCAATGAAAAAATAGGCTCCTATAAGCGGTACCTGTCAGTCAAAAACTTCACAGTAGAACAGAGACAGTAAATGAAATTGACAATGCGCTATACACACAAATATGTAGTATTGAACACCAACTTTATTTAAAACTGTCTTCATATTGGAGATGAAACTATTTTTATTGAGAGTTTGAGAATGTTAGTCCTTACTTGTGTACTTGAATATGTACACTGACAGAATGACAAACATTTACTGTAGAATGAACACCGAGTTAATAAGTCATTGCCATTTCAGTAATTTGAATAAGATTCTTTCTATGTGTGTGCAAGCTATAAAAAATGATCATTTTGTCAATCTACATGAATGTAGGTAGAGTATGAGACTCACAGACAGATACTCATGATTGTCAAATGTTTACAATACTTGTCTGGTCAACCATGCACTTGTAGAGACCCATTGTGAAACTCATGGAGTGAATAAGGTTTTCACTGTCTTATTTGAAATATGAAAATCAAAGATTTAATTTGCCTTCATAGAGTTAGTGTAGGGTTAGTGGCCATTTTGAATAATATATTTGGTAGCTGGGTAATATAATACCACATTTGTGTTGTGACCCTTGATATTGTTTCCTTGAGTCAGAAAGGGAGATGGCTTCAAGTTTCCTACAGAAAGTTTGAATAAAAGGTTAAATCTTTCTATTTCTAGGGGGGTACTACCCTAAAGATTTTTTATGTTTAGATGAAAATAACTACTGTATACTGATATATTCTAAAAGTTATTCATTTCCACCTATTGTATCGATAATATTCAGAGTGTAGTTGATTGTATGCAATAGTTACATTAATTCCTAATCAGGTAAATGAATCCATGCCTGCCTTTAGAGGTAGTTTTGCAATCTTGCAAAGTATGTTGATAGTTTCGTTTACCAAAGTACAGTGTACTGTCCTACTACAATGCATCAATTATGTCAATTTCTACACCAGTGTGGTATATTTACAGCATATGTTGACAAAGTTTGTGAAACTGACAATTCATTACATCTTCAACGACTGAACAAAATCAGTTTGCATTTTTATTTTAATGGAAAACAACAATTGCCAACTACCACAACCTCTTAATCCTTGCCTTTGTTTGCTTAACTTAATTCAAGACATGGCAACCGCCTAGGAATTTCTGAATATTATTAACCCTGTGGTCACATTGCATTCATACACCATTCTTATACAAACATTTTGTCACTTGGAATGCCACTGTACAGGCGAATACCAAAGTTCGTGTTTGTGGATATGTCACTAAGAGATTGTGTTACAAATCAGCTGAAATCACTGAAAAAGTTGAAATTATTGAATGTTTTTGTGATGTGACAAATTGTCCAGAGTCTTTCTATTTCAAAGCGGTTTTCACATAAATTACCAGTCTCAACACAAGTAAATATTGTGGTGTAGGTATATTACTATAATTTTTTGCCACATTCCCAGTAAAACTACCACATCAAATATTTGTGTGCTATGTATATTCAGTAATTAATTATGCAAGTTGAAAAATAACATGTTTCAGAAAATAACATCTGGAAAGTTAAGATTTGTTTTTGACAATAACAATAACAATAATAAAAGCAATATACATTCATTAATTTCTTTCAGTAGCATATATACATGTATAGCAGTGTGTTATTGTACCTAGAAATAGAAATTGTGCAAAAAATGTGCTCTGATTGTTTGGTTTCCTTGTTCCAGAAGGTGAGTTCATGGCACAGGTTGAAGATCCCGACAGATGACTGACATGCTATGAGTAACACCTATCAACTTCCAATATTCAAAGATCCGGATAGTGTGCAACTTCAGTGTTTCCACGGAAGAGAGACAGCCACCATGGACCCGCCGGAAAGCAAGGGTTCCGAGCACAGTCAGGGAGAGGATAGCCATCCTTCAATGCATCGTTCACCAAGAAGTGAGGAACTTTTGCAAACTTCCGAGATTTTGAATGAAAGTTTGACACAGCAGCACAATGATGATTACAGATACAAAAGGAAGAAGAAACATAAAAGGCAACACTCACGTAGACATTTACCGCCAGTCAGGGTTGGTGATGCTTCAACAGAAGAGTTCAATTCCACTCGGAGAAGTCATGTGGAAGGCTATGATAACCATGCATATGAAGAACATCCACATTCTCAACGAGTGAGAAAGCGAAGTAGTTTGGAAGAAAAGCATCGTAGAGAATACAAAAAAGATAAAGATAAGAGAGAAAGGGATGAGGGATATGATGTTGATAAGGATCGACAGCCAGTTGTAGAAGATGTAATTGTAGCCGAAAAAGTCGAAGACGTACAAGCAGGACTAAATGTACTGAAAGAAATATCTGAACAAGATTGGGTAAGTTTGAATCTACAATTTATATTCAGCACAGTCAAACTTGATATTCACGGCTCAATGCACATCATTGGATGGTGAGAGTAATTACATATAGTACATAATTTCCTGTACTTACCTGTACATGTTGCTCTCTGTATAAATTGCTACAAGAATCTCAGTTTTACCATTTGGTGATGGCACACCAGGAAACCTTTTTGATAGGTCAGGCAGATAGAATATGGGAATATTGTTTAGGGTGAACAGACTCTTGTTCGTTTGTAATTTCTCTCTGTATCATAATTTCACAATAGACCAGACTGAAGGAGGCTGTGTGAGATCTTTGGTACTTGTAGCTGTAATGTTTGCAGAATATTATCATGAGAAGCAGGACAATCAGCATAATATTTCCAGTGCAGAGTTTTGTACAGAAATCACT
The DNA here is from genome assembly GCF_041260155.1 of Ptychodera flava. Taxonomy (NCBI): domain Eukaryota; kingdom Metazoa; phylum Hemichordata; class Enteropneusta; family Ptychoderidae; genus Ptychodera; species Ptychodera flava. The sequence goes on from NC_091942.1 coordinate 36,057,210, forward strand.
ATTTTTAATAATGTGTATGGATTCAATGCTCTTGTGCATATATTTAATATCAAAGTCTTGTAAGATCTCATTCCAATCAGAAAAATTGCTGATCGATGCAGTTGATTAGTTGGAGAATTGTTGATGTGCCTCATCATCAAAGAAAAACTGTACATTAGGATGTATTGGCAGTAAATTTTCCATCTCTGGAAGCTATAGAACCTTAAAGAAAGACAACAAGAAGATGTAAATGTATTGTAATGTATTATTTGTTGATATTTCAATCTACAGCACAATGAAATTGCAAGGTTTGTGAAGGACAAAGAAATCAAGCAGAGGACAGGACCAAAAGATGGAGATTTGGAAAATGCAAACTCGTTTGGAGAAATTGAATTCATAGGATTTGGTCAGAACAATAAAACTGCACCGGTAAGATAACTTTCAAAACCTGAATTATTATGATAAACTTATTATTTAGTGACTGGATGAGAAAAATAAACTCTACCCTTCAAATAATTTGTTTTCCAACAAGAAAATTTCATATTTATTCGCATTGCTATCTGTAATGCTTAGCATAATAAATGGATGCTTGGGCGTAAAATGTGTGTCAAAGCTTTTCTCCCATATTTTTTTCAATAGTTTTTCTTGAGGGTCTATGCTCAAACTCACATTGTTTTTGTTTATCACAGTTTTGCTCCAATCACTGTAGATTTGATTAAAATGTCAAGAAAAACAAGCACTGTTAATACACCCATTCCAATGCAAAAGTATACATTAGCAGGATTTTGCCACAGGGAGAAAATATTGCTCTTCCTAAGTTTACATGTACGGTAAATGAATAATTTATAATTAGGTACTGGTACTATTTAAGACTAGGTGTACTGTACAATGAAATACAAAATTGACAAGAAAAATCAGTTTCATGAATTTAGCAAAAGAAAATCTTTGTCAATTTCATACCACAGTCACCTGACATCAAGTCATCTGACATCAAGTCAACAGAGAGGAGAATTCCATCTCGTCAAATTCTGTCAGTGTTAAGAAAACCATGTTGTATAATTTTATATTTGATTTCAGTACATAAGGGTTGATAAGAATACAAAGCCTGAAATCCTGTGGGAACTGATGACAAAACACTGGAAAATGCCGCTACCAAAAGTATTGATTTCTGTAACTGGAGGTGCTCAAGATTTCTTCTTCAAAGGAAGATTGAAGAACCTGTTCAACAAAGGACTATTTAAGGCTGCTGTCAGTACAGGTATTGCCATGAAACTGTCAGTAAAAAAGTTTACAGATAAACATACTATTATTGATTACTAAGAAATATACAAAGAGATGCATTGAAATTCACAAAAAAGGAACTTCAGTTTCAATGGCCCATTCCATGAAATTGTTACACCCAATTGCTCTGACAATTTCATGGAACTTTCTATAATTAAGGATGTACGATGGGAAAAATATTAGCGTACTGCGCCGATTTCCGCGCAGAAATGTATCCATGGTAACCACGCGCGCATAGTGACGTTCTGAACGTTTTTTGCGTTTTACAAAATGTCGTCTGCAGGTAAAGGAAAATTTCTATCTCGCGGAGAAAAATCGCGAGAAAATGTTCAACGTGCCCTCAAAACACGCTGGAAGGTACGAGAATTCAGCGAAGAGATAATAAAAATGCAACATGACCATAGCCTGTACAGCGTTAGTCAGAAAAGTGAAGTCCGATTCGCTATATTACATGAGGAGGTAGTGGACAATGAGAAAGACGAGTATTTATAATCCCAATGATAGTGTCGCTAGTAGACCTACCGGAGAATGGAAGAATGGCCGTCGTATTGTAGATTTGAGTGTACTAGCAGAAAATATTGGCACTTGTGTCAGTTGTGGGCTTGCCTTACGATTGTCATCGTGTATTGGGGAAATGGTTTACAACCTAGGCTTCTGGCTCAGCGTAGTAGTCTGTGGCAACTTAGCCTGCAGCGAAGTTAACCTAATCCCCACCGATAAGCGTCACGGCAATAAGTTTAATATATAGACTCTAAAAAGTAGAAGAACCTGAAAGTCTTTGCTTTGTTCAGTCATTTCCCTCTCATTAAAGTTTACTGGTAGGCTTGAATCATGACCAGGCCTGGACAAGGCCACTGCAGGTCAGCAGCATTTGAAGAGCGCCCTCGCGGGACGAATCCGGGAGAGCATGGTTTTTCGCCAGAACCTATAAATCCTAGTTACATTTTGCAAAATTGTGAAAAATCGAGCTCGGTGACCTACTAAACAAAATGTGGTTTTGAAAAATTCACAAAAAGAGCTATTATTTAGCAAAGTTTTAGAAATTTGACATTAGTACAAACTATCAATAATTAATAAATTACCCTCTCCCAATCATAAAATTTTGGGCATATTTGTTGCAATTTTGGTTAAAAAATAAATATCGTGACTTTTAAGCTCAATTTTAATGTAAGTAAAATCTTCAAAGTAGCTTAAATTTATATTTGTTTGTTCTTTTATAGTGTAAACGTGGAAAATGTAATCATGATATAAGTATGAAAATGATGACCTGTTTTATTGATTTTTAGTGATTTTGTGAAAAACCGTGAATTTTTAATGTCATTTTGTAAAAAAACAAGCATGGTGACCCCATCTTTTTTCCCAGTTTTGGACTACTCTCATATGTAGGTATTCAAAAAAAAAAACATTTGAAAAAATTGACATTACTTTTATTTTTTCCAATCGTACATCCTTAATACACAGCGGTGTCGTCCATACATGGATTCCAAGGCATACATGTATTTGGCACGTTGATTTACTATTTGTCTCATATCGATGTTATGGCCTCATAAGGCAAGTCATATAGCAACAAACAGGTTTCAGTTTGACTGTTTGAATTACTTTTCATGAGAATGACTACGAGAATAACATCCTCAAAAAGTGGCAACATTATGGAGAGTAACTCTGTCTGTGCTCACATGAATTTTGTCGTATACATTTATTTGTGATTTCAGCACTTTGATTATCACAAAACGCTGCATGTAGACACATGAAATGATCATATCCTGTACTAATGATTGATACCTAGGTGCCTGGATCATCACTGGTGGTACAGCGGTAGGCGTCATGAAAAAAGTGGGAGAGGCAATTAATGAAGAAAGCCAAGGAACAACTGATGAGAGAATCAAAAATGTAGTCGCATTGGGAATAGCAACCTGGAATGTCATCGTTAACAACCAAGCCTTAACACATCCTGTGAGTCAGTGTATACATACATGTAGAGTGCAATTCACCGAACATTTGATTTGCAGTCATACGATTGATTACAAATGATATGACTGTTGTATACATGCAAACATTTATTTTTGTTTGAACTTTATTTTGAAGACTATGGACAATTATGTTTGCAAAATGTGTAGTTTCCACAGTGCTACTATGAAAACAACAAAGGCCACATCAAGGAGTTTTACCACAATCTGTAAGAATAAATTAACCCTCTGAGTGCTGTAATTTTTCCCACCAAAATTTCACAGCCACATTTTTTCCAATTTTTATGAATTTTTCTGAAATTTTTTGATAATTTTGGACCAAATGGACATCATATTTTATTGGCTACAGTTTGCTATCAAAATTTTGACAAAAATCTTAAATAAATTGACTTGAGTATTTTTTTTTCTAAAGGTGACAAAAATTGACTTTGTGCACTCAAAGGGTTAATATACAGAACCAAGATCAATTGTCCAAATTTCTATCGACACTTAGAAGTCAATGTTGCATGAGCAGTGCTGTAATACATGTAAGAACTCAACCATAATCAGTGCTACTATAGAGAGCTGATCTTTCCTTGGCAAGTGTAATTCAGTCATGAATAAAGCTTTGCGACATTTCTTTCTAAACAAAATAACAAAAATTCTCAATACAGTGCCGAGTAATTATATTAGCTGTAAGAACGATATACAGGTGTATGATACTTGAATTTCATACATGATGTACAATATAGTACCAAAGTATTGTTGACTTTTCATTTCATATGGAATATAAAGCTTTTTGTAGACCGCCCCAACTAAAGAGCAGACCTGATTTCATGTTATCAGAACAAAGATGGATATGGACTTTGGCCAGCAAGATACCTTGAGAAAGACCTCATACATCATAAAAAGTTCACTGCATTGGATAGCAACCACACACACTTTATCCTGGTGGATCATGGGAAGGAGGAATATGGTGCAGACATTGGACTCAGAGCAAGTCTGGAACAGTTCATACACACTGACACCAAGGCTATGGGAAACACTGACCCTAACAGTAAGTACCCATGTGAATTGATATAGTTGACTCAAAATGGACAAATGTTGTACTGGATAGAACAGGAAATACTTAAATATGATAGTAGGTGAGTGTCTTAATTTTCAGAGACAGCTCATAGTTGATGAACATTCAGAATGAATTAAAACACAATTGATTTGCAATCAGCAAGTAGTAATCTACAATCAGAGACAGTGTGTTATTCAATCGCCAATTCACTGAGTACAAATCTATCTTAACTTTCATCCCATAGTTGAATCCAAACACACATGCACATGTAAAACAATTGAGTTCAACCTCAGTCTTGTATCAAATAATTTTGCTCATCTTTACATTCATATCAATGATATTATCCCAAATCCAAATCATAGCCAATGTATTTATTACTTGTTTAGATTATTAACATGTCAAAACATACTTTGTTGTATACTCACAGAGAGACTTCATGTACCAGTAGTGTTGGTTGTTGTGGAAGGTGGTTATGGTACCATAGAAACAGTGTATAAGTCACTAGTGCCAAAGGAGAAAAGCAAAAAATCAGTCCCAGTTGTGATTGTAGAAGGTAGTGGTAGAGCTGCTGATATCATTTCTGAAGCTCTGAGAAAAACAAAACAGTCAAAGTAAGTATCCTCCCCTCCCGTCAACAAACTTTATAATGTGATGTGCAACAGTCTTTCAATTTTCTCCAAGAAAACCCCCTTAAACAAGGTGACTTCTTTCAATGTTTTCAATGTCATGACATGACCAATTGAAACAAGGGTAGAATGGAACATGCTCACACCTTAACAACTCAATACCTAAAACATTTCAAAGATTTGTTTTGTATTGCCCTTATGCCATGCAGTCTGGCAAGAGGAGCAACTAGAATTGTATTGATAGTCTCTACATACTGTGAGTGTAAATGTATGAATCGTTGTGTAAGTACATAATATATGTACATGTATATGTATAAAAATACAATCGTGAATACCATGAATTAGTATAATTTTTCTAGTGAAGCAGTCATAATTACTATAGACAAACTCATTTTGTCTTGTCCAGTCAATGTAACTTCCTGTGTACACTTTTAAAGGTAAAACATCATGTTTGACAAAGTAATATTTTGCAAATAAAATCTTAAACTGTAAACTTTGCTTTCGGTTTTGAGTATTACACTGATATAACAAGCTCAGATTTTTCTTGTCTATAATAGTGTCAACGAAATATATTTGTCATCTGATGTACAACATTCTTTCAATTTTCTCCCAGAAAACCCAAAGAGATCCTAGAAGTGTTGGAGGGTATGGATTCGCTGAAAAGTGAAATCAAAGATGAAGACAAACTGAAAAAATGTATAGGCTGGTTAAAGAAGATTATGGAACCTCAATATAGGGCAATGGTTTGTATAAAAATAATGTTATCATTGCTGAAGTACATTTTACAAACCTTTACTATCTGGTTATTATTGCCTGTGTATGATATAGTTGTAAAAGGGAAAGATCTCCCCTGCTGTAGGACTGGACAAATTTGTCAATATCTGATCCAGTTTTGTATCATAAAAGTAATTCTGACACCTGAATATGTCTGATTGTTATACCGGTATGTCTGTCCTTTGCCTGCTATGTTGTAAGTGGCATATGAAACTTACCCGTACTCTGAAACAAGTTCAAAACAAACAATATTATCGAAGTACAGTGTATATATAGGTAATAACGACAAGCAAACTGACATGAAGAAATAGAACAATTTGAAAATTATTGTGTAGGACTTTTGACTGAATTCAAAGAGGAAAGTTACATTCCAGACAATTTTGTTCCCCTTAACAAATTATTTACTTACATAAACTTACTTGCTTGAAATTATGTTTTCAGTACTCCGTTATGTTGGCTTATGAAATGTGAAATATTCTCTCAGTTGATATTTTTTTCATCCACCTTGTTTACAATTCAGCTTGTCTAATATGCACATCAGGAAAAGCTTACATTCTTTGAATTTTTATTCTCTTTTGACTGTTGTTTTCATCGTAAATATCTCTTTGGAAGAAGAGGTATTCAAAGTATCATCAGTACAAAGTTTCATCAATGTAGTTTGTATATTGCATGTAGATGCTGCTTCATTCTCAAGAATGCAGACTTGCAATCTTGAATGGATTTTTTATTGTCAAATTCACAGATAACTGTCTTTCATATGCAAGAGAATAATTTCAAAGACATTGACAGGGCAATTCTACATGGTTTGCTTCAAGGTCAGTATCAACAAGAACAAAATTTTTGCAGTCTTGTCTTAACTGTCTCAAGAAAAAGAACACATGTACGACTTAGTCATTATTGCATCATGACTTGCCACGAAACATTTAACTTAACTTGACATTGAAGATACTTTCTGATACCTCACAACAACATCTCAACAAATGCTTGTGACCTTATAATGTACAATACAAAAATTGGAGATGTATCATTTATATTTCCTTGTTGCATACTTTGTACCTGACACGGTTTTCTAGTAAAATATTTACAATGTATCATCAAGAAAATCATTTTAAAAGACAACAATGTACTCATTCCTTTGCAGAGGAAATTAAGGAAATGTTCTATTGACTTCAGCAGGGCTTTACTTTGAACTTTGACCTTCTTCAGAGGGCTAGTGCCAAGCAATCTGGGTTGAGCTTGTATTGAGAAATGATTGCTAAATGGTAGATGAAACTACATGTGCAATTTTCTTTGCATTGATCTTAAAGTTTCAGTTACAATAAACTACGTTTATCACTTTGATGACAATGATAACAAAAACCATTTAAGTGGATATCTCATTGTCAAGTTAAATATCTTTACAGCTGAATCACTGTCTAATGACATCCAAGTGCAGATGAACTTGGCATTGAAATGGAATCGTTCGGACATTGCCAGGGAGGAAATCATCACTGCTGAGAGGAGAGACAAGTGGAAGGTCAGTTTTCCCATCATGCAATTGTGTAATCGACATGTAGAGGGTGCACATCACAGAATAGATTATCACATCTGCTGTGCCTTGATTGGATTTTGAACTTTTACATGGTATCAATATAAGTAGAAATAGAACAGAATCTACCAGTAATATGATATAATATTACCATCACTATAGAAATCACAGTGAATGGATACTTAGGTATATCACGGGTGACTGCGTGTATATGTATTACTTTACAAATCCAGGACCAGTATGGCATATTTAAGCATGAGTTATTGTAGAATTATAAATGACAGCCAAAGTGTATTGTCAATTCTGAAGCAATAATGCACCCCTCTCAGGCCATAATGGACGAAAGTAAACTTTGCACTACATAAGGTTCATTTTATGAGGTGAAGCCGAGTATATTATGGAGTGCAAAGTTTGCTTGAGTCAAGTATGGTCCGGTAGGGTGTCATTAATTGCTATTACTTTGTAGTTTTGGCAATGCCAGGGAGTTTGTAGATAGAAAACACCTGGAGCCATAATGCTGCATCATAGCATACATTCTGTGGGTATGACGTCACAAAATTCACTGGTTTTGACACAGCTATCACATAAGACTAGGTAATGAACAGCATGGTTAGAATAATGGCTTCATCTTCCTTATTTGCATGACATTAAGTGGCACTCACACTTGGTAACATTTTTAAAGCATATTTTTTTTATGCCAACGGTCGATATTTGACGAGGCGACTGCGCGCGGATCGCGAGATATCGATAAAAACATGTCTTCAAAAAAGAAAAAGTTTGAATTCCGGTGGCCCACTTAAATTCAGCTTCCGAACATCGAGCGTTCGGCACTGGTATCATTGTCAACTAAGCTATGGAGTACGAGTCTACGCTGACGCTGCGTACGCCACAGTACCACTGGCGTCGGTGATCGGTCATGGCCTGTGGGAGAAAGCTAAGTCTTACTGACTAGGCGTATAAATGAAAAACAATTTTTGCTGATTCCACCAGAATTGGCAAAGGTGACTAGCACAGTTACGTGCGGTTGATACATAGCGGCCGCCATGTGATATGCATAGACGCATGCCACGCGCGCATACCACGCGCACGGCGTACTGTGTGGCAGACGACAAAATGTAGTCATCGGAGGCGGCTAATATTTGACATGTAAAAACTGATGTTTATGTGGTATTGGTTAAAAATATAATACAACCAATTTAGAATAATGAAAACGACAAAAACTAAGGAGAAGTTTTTAAAAACTTACCTGAGGTAAAGGCATAATGCTGTATATAAAGTCTTTGCAGTGGGAAGTAAATTAATTGCGTCGTTCGAACTTATTGTAGACTCCCTAGAATATCGTCAATCAGCACAACAACAGACCTTCGGGGGATTTCGAGTCAAAATTAGAACGATCATAAAACTTCGGGATGTGAAAAATACGCTCGGGAAATGACATGTTTTTATCGATATCTCGCGATCCGCGCGCAGTCGCCAAGTCAAATATCGACCGTTGGCATGAAAAAAATGTGTTTTAAAAATGTTACAAAGTGGGAGTGCCTCTTTAAAGCAATATCATAAGTAATACACTGGTGTGTAGCAAATCAGTGAAAAGGGGCAGGCACTTTACTCCCTGCACCCTTTTTTTACCTTCACTGATTTCAAACACAATGTACATTTTAACATTGACAGAATGTGGAGTTGGAAGAGAATATGATGGCAGCATTGATTGACAACAAAGTTGAGTTTGTAGAGTTGTTCCTGCAGCATGTCATTCACCTTGATAAGTTCCTTACTGTTCCAAGACTTTATGACCTTTATAAGAAGGTAAGTCTTGTTGCGTTTAACTCTCACTTTCTTACAATGTTACAAGATTTTTATGAAATCTTAATCAATGATGAATTTTTAGAATCCCGTACTCCTTGCCACTGCTGAGGATAGAACAGCTTTCAGGATGCAAAGTTGTCATCATTTCTTGATTTTTATTCAACGATATACAAAGTCATTATCATCAGCAGATTTTGTGAAATATCCAAATTGTAATATTAAACTTCAATACTTTTTTGAAGCATTTACCCAAGTTCCACTTGACACTGTTACTAACAATTGTAAGAGTGCATGAGTCAAACACAGCTTCTACTATTCAGCTTCTCACAAAGTTGATTTGAATTGTGTGTAGTAGGTCCACAGACAGTTTGTGTTTTTTCAACATGACGTGTGAAACTGAAGTAGACATACAGATTATTTGTGTATGAGTTAATGGATTATGGTTTGACATATTGTTGAGAAGCATTATCAGTATCTCCCTTTTGCCATCACCATTTGGTATATATTGCTCAAAGATCTGCTCAAGATGTTGAGATTTCATGTAAATGTAATTTATAATATGATAAATATACAGAAGTTGATCCAGCAACATTTTCAATAAGCCTTGATGGCACCCTCTTCAAACTTTAAATATGGCCCTACACTTCTTAAGCTCTATGACAAATGATAATTTTCTGATCAACAATGACAATGGTGCAGTATTGTGAGTTCCTCTTTCACAATATTTCATATACCTACTTCAAAATTCATTTATACATGATCTCTGCTTTCAATCTGCAGGTGATTTACTGCGATTGGTCCATAGATGGAAGGTCAACTACAAAAGACATCTTGAAAGCCCGTCTTGACAAGCTTACACATGTAAGTAAACACCACCGTGTTTGATAGTTGTTAAGTTCTCTCAGTGAAAATGAAAGCTGGATAAGGGGGCAGTTATTATTAACTATTTATTTAACTAGATTGAGGAGGCACAGCGGTGGAGTGGTAAGGGTACCGGATACACTATTGGAGGATGTTGAGCTCGAGACCCGGTAAAGTTCAGAGTAGCGTACTCACTGTCAGAGGACGGTGAGTTCAAGACTCCAGCACAGTGTTGTGCTGTTGAGAAAGGCACTTTACTCCTTATTGCTCCATTGGGAGTGGGTTATGGGTATCTCATCCTGTAATTGGCCTTGCCTGTTAGATGAGTAATAAAATTAAAAATAAAATAAAAATAACTATATGCTCAAGACCTAAAATGCATCGCGTGGTTTGTCAAGAAATTGCTATGCAAAGCGAACTGGTAACCCTTTACTGTTGAAACCCATAGTAAAGCTACAAAGACGTGATCTACCTGTATGGATCATATTTTTTATGAAAAAAACATAACCAGGTTGTATCAAAGTGCAAAACAAAAGTGACACGAAGTCAACATCTTTGACTTTCTTTTCCAGGTCTAAAATTTATTTGTGAACCTCACAATATGTAGCTGAATCCATGAATGAAAGTTTTTATCGTGGTGGTGATATGACCTTCAAATCACAAAGTATTGACAATCAATATTGTGTTTGAAATGAACAGAAAAATGATGTCCATCAGGAGTACCTTCTGAGGAATGTTGGCAGAATGGTTCACAAATTGACCTTGCATGAAAGTGACAGAATTTACGTGGAGGAAAAGTACATTGTGAGATCCAAGAATGATCAGTTCGCATTCAATGTAGAGAAGAATCCAGATACTAAGGATGAACATGATTTCAAGTGCCCAGCCCAGCATCTCTTCCTATGGGCTGTGTTACTCAACAGGAGAGCCATGGCAAAATTATTCTGGAAAAGAATCTCTGTCGGCAGCATAGGTATGTTTGCTTTTTAATAGTTTTTATACTTTGGATCAGTGAGTACAAATACTTGTTTGAAAGCAGACATGGATTATTAACTGAAAAGTGCCACTTTTTTGCAAATAACTGGAAAAACAGAATAAAATAAAATCTGTTTAACGTGTTCATAATCAATATATCAGTATGTGAATGGAACTTTATGAAATGTTAATCAACTTCAAAGTTTTGGTTGGAAAATATCAATTGTAACTTTTTCAAGGAACCATGTTTTGTGTCTCTGTGGTATTGAGTATTTTGACAAATCATGGAGAATTTGCAGTGGCTGTATAACTTGAAGGCAGTGAGAACATTGTTGCTCCTGCAATGAACAAAACAGTGTTAAAAATACCATGGGAAAGATATTTGATGCCTTCTAGTCACATGTACATTGAATTTGTATATTTGATGGCAGGTTCTGCTCTGATAGCTGGAAGGATACTGAAAGCTTTGTCAGAACATGCCAAGATTGAAGAAGAGTTGACACTCTACAGTGATCTTTGTGACCATGCTGAGTATGTTTTCAGTTTATCTTTTCAACAACTCATGATCTGTATCAAATCCCAGTTTTCTGTAAATCAGGCAAAGTTTGTGCCCTTGAAGTGGGAGAAGAATAAAAGGATAAAAATGCTTTCACAATATGAGTGGGAAACCTCTTTTTAGATTTGAACATTTTCAGCTTATTTACCGCTAGTTTTGTTGCAAGCAATGTCTATAATGCTAATCCATCCCTAAAAAGGGTTTTTGTAAAATTTAACACAACCGATACTGTTACTGTAACATCAATTTTCAGACCCTAAGTGGTTTTTCTGTCCTTGTGTATCTCAAATAACAAATTTCACCTATTTTAGTTCGTTTGGTTCCATACCCTCTTCATTGTCATATACCATACTTTTTTTTTCAATTCTTTTTCATTTAACATTTCTGAAATCTGTAACATGTTACAAGCATATGCATCTTGTAAAAAATTTGTGTGCCAAGAATATTTCAAATGTAAATGGTAAACCATGATAAAGTGTTATTGGGCACCTTGATGAAGTCATGTACCAGTATGCTTTGTATTTGTTCTTTCAGTGAATTTGAAAGTCTTGCCGTTGGTGTGTTGGAAAGCTGCTATGAATCTGACAAGAGAATGTCCAAACTGGCACTGGTGCGAAAACTAACAGCCTGGGGTGGCTCTACTTGCCTGTCTGTTGCGTATGCAGCAGATCAGATGAAATTCATAGAGCATGACTGTTGTCAGACAAAACTACAGAGAGTTTGGAAAGGCAACGTTCAGATTCATTCTGTACCACAGTGGATTGGGGTAAGTTACATTGAAGTCCTAGGGGTCAGCAGTGCCAATATTCAAACATGTAGGTCCAGGACCACTACAAGTTTGCTCAGATTGGCAAATTTTCCATTTCACTTCAACTCATCAGACAGACTTGCCCTCTTTTGTAAAAACAATACACATAGCACTACCAACCTAGGTTGTTGAACCAGCAGATATACCTTGATATTGGTCTTGGGACTATTATGTACCAAATGGATTTGCTCACTCCCAGCTGTGTCAATGATTCAATTTATCATAGCTATCATATGGATAAATGGAGAACTTTATTTTGAATGAATTTTAGAAGGCACCCACGTTCACTATTGCTTGCTTTTTTAATGCCCCTTCATTAATAATAAATTTTATAAATCGCAAAATATTTCAGTAAAATCTAAACTGAATAATTTTAAACGTCATGATATTCAGATGAAAGTTACATCAACACTGCCTTCCTCCACTATCCGGCCCTCATCCCTCATAAAACTTTCAAGTCACATTTACCGTAGGTCTAGATATAACACAGAACACAATAGGGTTGTCAAAGACTTGGTGTTCAGATGTAAACCCATGATTCCATCAGTGCCGGTGACAAACATAAATCTGTACACAGCAAACTTTGGTGAGTGTCACATTTCTTTTGGTCTTTTTCTGTTCTTAAAAACAGGAAAACCTTCTGCCATTTCTCATCCTACTTTCATATTTACGCTGTTGTTTTTGTTTTTTCCCAGTTTCTTATTGCAACCATGTTCCCATTTATCATTCCGGGAATGACATTCCTTGCCAAGGATTACAAACAAGGATTACTTAAGATCAACGAGGACGACAAGTCCAGAGATGAGAAGCGGGAAGAGCAAAGCAAAGAGGAAAAACAGAAACTGCCGCTGTACCAACGAGTGAAGAATTGTCTCTTCCGATGGGACTCCAAATATTCCTGTGAGAGACAGTGTGAAATCAGACGTATCGGTGGTGAGGAAGACGATGTCACCCTATGGGAAGGACTTGGTTACTTCTACAAAGCCCCTGTCACTAAATTCTACTATGGTGTGGTAAGTGGTTATTATTTCATAGCTGTACGAATGTTTTACAGAGTGCTTGGTGATATGTTTGAGAATTGGTGTGGTAAGTGGTTATTATTTCATAGCTGTACCAATGTTTTACAGAGTGCTTGGTGATATGTTTGAGAATTGGTGTGGTAAGTGGTTATTATTTCATAGCTGTACCAATGTTTTACAGAGTGCTTGGTGATATGTTTGAGAATTGGTGTGGTAAGTGGTTATTATTTCATAGCTGTACGAATGTTTTACAGAGTGCTTGGTGATATGTTTGAGTTGTCTCAAACTAGAATATCAGCTGATAACATAATATACATTTCAAGTTTGTCAGATTAGCTTAATACCAACACTGTTTGCTTGATTTTTTCTATTTCAGATTATGTACATAGTGCTATTAATCCTGTTCAGTATATTTATCCTGACTGATCTCAGACCGGCAGATCAACCCAATTCACCAGGCTGGATAGAAATTGTCGTGATTGCATGGGTTGGTACACTACTCATAGAGGAATGCCGTCAGGTATTACAACATGAAATGTCTTTTTTTTATCATTGAAAATATCTAGCATAAGGTGCAGATGAAAGCTGTGTGCATTGTACCTTTGTAGAGTTCATGTAGTTCACACTGAGTTAGATGTCTGTTAACAAGCTATTACCATCAGAATATACATTTCACTTGAGTGATAACCTTTAACCTTCAGAAACCAGAGCACATAATATTTCACTTGTGTAGGTACTATATGCAATTATAGCACTAGCTATAACTTCTCTTGTTTGTGAATCTCCTTTTCCCACCATGGTCTGAACCCAATGTTATCAATGGCAATGCTTGACTGGTATGGCTCAGCCAATATTGCATTTATGTAGGGAGACAATTTCCTTCAAACATAAAAATTCTTACCACACCTAAAAATTCTTGGCACACCTAAAAATTCTCACCACACGACACATACATTTTCAAATTTTTAAAATGTACTGAATACTATCTTGACCAAAAATGTCAGAGAAGATTCACTTTTCTATCTTTTCATTTCTTTACTAAATTTTCTTATGAGAAATATTTGTCTCTGAAAGATGTCTGGTTACAAATGGTATTGTTTGAAAACCCTGCATTTCTAGAATTTCTTTGTCAGTTATCTCTGGCTATTATGATGTCTGACATCCATTGTGATTATTTTTATTCATTTTTTCAGATCATTGTAAAAGAGCCCAAGTCTATCTGGTATAAGATTTGGAGCTGGGGATCTGATGCATGGAATCTCTTTGACCTGGCAATGTTCAGTTTGTTCATCACTTCAGTTATTCTGAGATTCACACTTAAATCTGAATCCTTTGCTGCTGCTAGGGTCATATACTGCATCACCTTGATGTTTTTCTACTTCCGTCTTCTCCACATGGGATTTGTACAGAAAGATATCGGACCAAAGATAATCATGATTTCAAAGATGGTAAGGGTTCCAGAAAACTAATGTAAATTGAAATGTCTCTAGCATACCTAACAATCCAATTCGGTATTAAGCAGGATACTTTTTCACACAAGTAAAAATAGTACAGAATATCCCTTTTTACCATTTCCAGGTGTGTCTCTGTACATTCACTTTGGACAGTTTCATGGCACCTATGGGACAATTTTCAGTATTTACCTTACACTCCTTATGTAGATTCACAGGCTGTTAGATGTACTTTCTCAATCATGTGCTACACTGGCATTTGAAATAAGAAGATGTTGTTATCCGCCATATGTTCAAGTAGCCACATTGAAGTCCGTTTGATGCCAAGTTCACGTTTGAAAAATGTATATTTAGAACGGTTATCATGAAAATATCACTTTTGTAAAACACTAACACCATGTATCGATGTATCGCCATTGAGGGCAATATACTATGCTAATGTAAATGCACACATGGGAACTGTTCAATGATGATTAAACAATCTAAAATTCCTGTTGCTGTAGATTCAAGACAATCAGCCTTGTTTGTATACAATGAATTCAGTCTCACAACAGGCATTCATAATACAGTATTGTGTCAATTCCTCAAACAATCACAACTGCTACTCACCATTATCAACTTGTAAAAGATTTCTGAATGATGCACTTATGTTTTGTTTGTCTTTCTTGTCTTCAGTTGAGGGATCTTGTATACTTCATCGTGATATTGGTCATTTTCATCTTGAGTTTTGGAATTGCCAATGAAGCTTTACTCTATCCCAACATGCAACGGAATCCCCTTGTTATTTTCAAGTCTGTCTACAAACCATATTGGCAGTTGTATGGTGAACTCTTCCTTGAAGAGATTGAAGGTATGTCTTTTGGAGGAGGGGGGATTGGGAGGGACAAGATTGATGTTTCACCTGACAATTGTACTTTTCTTGAGAGTGATGACATTTCTGTTCATTATGAACTATTCATCTGCCATTACATGACAGAACTGCAAACGCATCTTTACTTCTGGTACATCAGACAAAAAAAAACAACCATCAACAGAACTTGATGTGTCATTAAGACAAGAAATTTGCCAGATATAGTTTCAGATTCACCATTGATAATAGAAAGAAATATCTCTGATAAATGTATACTGCGTCAAAAGTCTAGTTGAAGTGTTGACACCAGGGAAATGGCAATTTCTTTCCCAGATCTATTCACCCATCTCATACCCTTAGAACTCACATTATTTAACTTACTAAGTAGATTGATAAGACAAACAATTTGAGCAGAGAGAGACTGGATCAATTACATTACAGTACTTGATCACTTTCCAACCGTCACGTTAGATTCCATGTTATTAGGGATATGACTTCTCAGCATCTTGTTTGGCTGATTAAATAACACTGAAGACTCTGTCTGGGGGCTGTAAATACTTTACCACATAGCTCGCATGTTGTTAGTGTTGTGTTGATTCAAGATGCAGGCTGTATCATGTGACAAGAATGCCAGAGATGATGGACCATCTTACACCAGTCATTTTAAAACTTCATACAGATTTCCCTCTGACCATCAAAACATATCTTTTCTAGGTTTGGTTGAAAATGAGACATGTTATGAGGATCCCCGGTACATGGACACTTGTCCCCATACAGATGACAGCATCAAATGGGTGCCGCCGACACTGACTGCAATCTATATGCTGATATCCAACATCTTACTTATCAATCTACTAATTGCTATGTTCAGGTAAAGTCAACATCTGAGTATTATCCAGCACTGGGCAGATGATAACATGATACATAAAGTTGTCTTTTTTACATGCAGCTCACCCCATTTCTCAGTCTAGGAGTCTAGTAGTGCAGTGGAAACAATTAGAGGAAATCGAAGAACACAAATAAAGGGGTACCTTACTCTGTGGAGGCTCATCTTGCTCATTATTTTTATTTCAATTTAATGTCAAAGTAAATTCTTCCTGGAGGTCATATCCGCATATGTTTGGAAACTATACTGTATTTCTGTAGTGTGTAATTTTCACGTAATATGTAATACTTTTAGTTGAAAGAAACAGTACTAAACAATATCACATGATTCCAAAAATAAACATTTCTTCTTCTCGGCAATTTTCCATTTGTACAGTAACACCTTCCAGAAAGTACAGGACAACTCAGAAACCATCTGGCGATTTTATCGATACGAGTTAATCTGCGAGTATAATGACAGACCAACATTGGCGCCTCCATTAATCATTATCAACCACGTACACAGGATTATAAAGCATTGCTATCAGAAGATCAAACTCTGGAATTCTTTGAGAAGTATGTGGATCACAGATATCTTTCCCTTTGATGTTAACAGCCAAATAACTTTTCATCTTGGTGTCACGTCAGCAAATGCATCTCAATCAAGCACATTCAGACCAGAAAGATTGCACAGTTTCTCTATACCACTTTATGATTTCAAGTGTGGTAGGTTCCATGAAATCGGAGTTTTAAGGTTTGATAAAAACATTCCAGAAGTAGGCTGTACACATCACATATGGAAAGGACAATGGAATCAAGTTATTGTTGATCCTCGGTATACATGTATGTTGCATTCAACTCTCTCTCTCAAGATCAGTTCATACATTCTACATCTGCCAGGGACAGAGATCAATTCTCTCATTACTGAACTGCCATTGCTGCTGGCAACATCAGAAGTACAATATTGACACGCCATGTTCCAACAAACTATGAGGCCCTGCTTCCTCATCATTGTCATGACGCTCTTCAAGACTGTTTACAATTATAAATATTAAATAATGGTAGACCTGATTCCAAAATTAGGGCATTTAGTTAGCAACACACCTTTCACATGACAAAGATTCAGCTTACACAGTGTCCATTCTTCTTAATGTAGAAGCTAGCAAAATGGATAAGAAGGATGAAGAGAGAGCTAAGATATTGAAGGAATTTGAAATGAACCAGTCACACACTTTACGTAAGTTCTTTCCATTCAATCTTCAACAAATTTTGGAATTTAGATCGAAACACATGATTGCACAGTATCTTGACATTCTGCCCTCTACACAACTACTAGAAACACTACAGTTGTAAAGGCACAGTAGGGTGAAATTGGTATGACAGTATTCAATGAACAATACACTGTATGGTACTAGCCACCGTACACCAGTGTCTGATTCTGTAACTGTATTAGATTGTAGTACAGCCTTGTTGTTTTACACAAAAGATATTGTGATGGAATGTTGACCTTAGGCTTGGTTTGCACTATGCAGGAATACTAGCAAGTGAAAACACAGCCAGTGAATACAAAGTGTTGATGCACCATCATTTGAGGGCAGTCTCCGTGAGATCTATCAGGGGAATTGTGGTAATTGTTGATGTGTTCAGATCAGTAAGATAGAGATGCGATAAAAAAGATCTTTGTAGGACCAGTTGATTAATCAATATAGTTTTATTAGTAAGGTGACTTTGGTCTTGGATGTTTCATGTTTTTACCATCAGAGGTGAAACTGGATGACAGACTTGAAGACTACCTGAATGTGTTTGAAAGACAACATATGAACAACTACTTCATCAAAAGAAACCAAGAGTATGTGACGTCCTGGCAGAGTACAGTCTCTTCAAACGGTGAAAGGTATTCATTATCATTCTGTCTGTTATCACACCGTAACACCTGTTCAACTAAATGAAATCCATGAAGACACTTTTAATAGCATTTGTACATTAATAATTTGAAAGGTGGTATGTAAGTGGTTAGTTACATTTTCAAGATTTACAATAGTCTCCATGAAATCAATCTTTGTGAGGAAAATGTGAACTACATGTAAATATTGTAAATATTAAGGATATCAAGAAATATTTGCAAATTTTAGACGACTGGTATCAAAGTTAAAGCCGGAATTCTGTTAGTAATGATTTAGGCACATCAATTCTGACAGAATTTTAATGATGAAACAGCACAATTTGTTATGTAAAAACTTGAACTCTAAAAATGATATTTTACTTGAGTCAGTTATTTTTTTGCAACAATGAAAGAATATTTACTCAGCCTAAAGAATCACTTAATTTGTCATTGAAAGTGAATGATATCAGTTTCTGTATGTTTTCCCATTCTCAAATTATGCCATATTTGAATCAACTTAAAATCACGACATGCCAAAACAACACCATTGAACTATTTCATCACTTAGCAGTGACTGTGGTGTGAGGCTTTTTAACTTGAACGAAGATAAAATATATCATATGTTGATATGGAAAACGTGAGATGACAAGACTAGTGTCAGTGTTCTCATTTCTGTCAAATCTTGGTCAAAATACAAAATTGAACTTGTTACGTGTAACATTGAATTCATTGGTCACTACAGGTTGCAACAAGTCATACATGAAATTGAAGAAATCAAGGAATCTGTTGGTATCAGCAGCAGACCAGATGCTAACATTTCAAAACAAGCAGTCCCTCCAACAACACTGAATCAAACATGGTCATTTAGCCAAGGTGATTCAAGACCTCCTCACCATATGGGATATCCTCCTCCTCCTCCAATCAGTGAGAATGTCAAGGCTGATGTCAGTGAAGTGAGGTCACAGTTCCACAAACTCAACAGCAGAGTACTGGGACTGGAAGCCAAGATTGACAGGGTGTTGAAACTTTTAGAGCACTCACCTATCACAGACTCTCAGTAGATGGAAAACTATCTGACTATCATCAGACTGGCCATCAAGGGTCTTTCACTGCAGGTACTTACGTCTTTTGAACATCCTGTCAAAACATGCAAAATATCTCCGTCCAGTTCAAATGCTGTATAATTGATCAACTCTGTCTCAAAGATATCTTTTCACAAAATGCTACTTTGTATGATAATTGAAGTATGTTGATAACTTGAAATACCACAAACTATATTGTCTTATTGCTTTGATAGACTTTGTAACTATTCATGTCAGCAATCAGGACATTTATAATTCCAATTTATAGCAACAAGAAAAGTGTATGTCAAAATATACTGAGTCAAGACCAGTACAGTGCCTGAGCTCAATTTAGAAAGTGCAAAACTGAAAAAAAGATAAAGTATTATGACAACATTTATGCAAACAAACTCCAGGAAAGAACAGATTAATTTTGTATGCCTAAAGTAAGATACATTTTGCTATTGGATAGTCTTTATTAATGCAAACATCATCCCCAGTAGTGAAAGTAGGTGTGTGTGGGTGTGTCATACCTTTAAACACTTTGAACAGAGTGTTAGATCTTACCAGTATTGTCATTAACACCAAGTCTGTTCATACAATTCTTCATACTCATGAAAATGAGGCTACAAAGCATACTTAAACATAAATTTGAATGCTATTCCATTGCACCACACACAGTGAATTACATGTGTTTTTGTATTAATTCTTAAGTTTAAGTCATATCACAGAATGGCAGCTTATTACACGTTTCTCTCCAAGCGTACAAATTTCATTCATGTGAAATTACAAAAGGTTAGATTGGTTCTTTACAAGAAATGCACATTGAAACATGCATGTCCTTATTGATTTTGTATCATAGAGGTTTTTGTGATTGGACACTTTTCAGTTAATAGAAGAATTTAATGTACCGTACATAATTAATGATAAGCTAAGGAAGAGCAAACACAGGTGTTTTTGTGTTCAATAGGAATATACATCAACAGCCGTCCTGTTTATTCCTTTGTGATTAATTTTAAGTATACATTGTGCCAGAAAACAGTGGAAGTCACTGTGTGATACGAAGGAGATCTGCATGAATGTCATTGAAATAGAATTGCAAATACAATGTACAGTATGATTACATCATTTCCCTTAACATTTTTAACTTCATTTATTGTATATTTTATATATTTGGTGTAAAATTATTATTCATTTGATTTCATTTAAGTCTAAATGCAGAGAGTTCAACTCTGAAAGTTTTAAATAACTAACAAACTCATCTTAATTTTAGATCCAATTTTATTTCGAAGACATTGCGGATGTACATAATTTTAGAGATTGCTATCAATACGGACAGATAATCATGACATCATTGAGAATGTAATCCAAGGGATCACAGGCCTATGGTTTGTATGTGTCATAGATCACAGGGCATTGCAGATTTATAAAATGAAAACAAACTGCTAGGCCAGATAAATATAGGGAACCTATTTGCGATATATTGGATATTGAAGAAGAATTTTAGAAGATGAAAGAAAACAAGTGTTGTAATTCTGTAAGTCAACGTAAATTTCCAAAGAAGAAACAGTGAGAAAGATTCTATATTTAAAGGATCATGTGTACCTATTTAAAAGAATGTACAGTTTACTGTTGTGAAAACTTGATGTCATTTGTGTAAAATTTAATAATAAACAAAGTGTATTTTTATAAATTTCCTTGGCACAACTATTTTACTTTTTCTGATATTTTTGTACATATATAGTGTTGTATTGTAGTTTTTAAAAACTTAAAGGATAACATTGTTAAAATATGTATTATTGTAAAACGTGTATGTAGTTTTTAAAACTTAAAGAGTAACTATGTGAAAGTACTTAGTATAGAACAATCCCATCCATGGTTCAGATATCACCAAAACATGTCCAAAACTTTTTGAGGATTGAAACTGCATAGAATATGACTGCTTTCTGGAAGAGTGCAAGCAGACCAAGACTTGAGATGAATATTGTCAGATATGCAGGGTCCATTTTGAATAAATGTAAATTTTATATTATCTGATTTTTACTTTTTATTATAATTTTATTATATTATGATCTACTTCCTGCGGATTGGTTAAAAATTCTTGCAAAAATAACTGTCATTATGGTGTTGGATTTTGTTTATCAGAGGTAGTTTTCCTGTCAGTTTTTAAGATACAGTCAGGTATTACAATATATGCATATGTAATTATTCCAAGGATAGCCATGGAAACTTAACAAATCCAAGATTTTGTATTGTTTATACATCATAGCAAACGTAATGCTGTTTTTGTATTTTGATAAATATATTTCTAATGACCAGATGAGAATCTTTCGGTTCAAAAGTTTTAAATCAATACATTTGAAATGCATATGGTTGACATTTGTTATGTTGCTAATGATGGAAATTATCTGGATTGTAAAGCTTATTTTACAAACAAAATTAGCATGAATTGATATTTTGTCATACATAATTCATCATGTATTTGTAATCATTAGTCTCTATACGATACTGAGAATTTAAAGAAATAATACTGTAATTTCACAGTGTATGCCAGGTGGTTTTAACTCATTACACTTTGTGTATGTTGCCAGACTAATCAAATTTGAAATACTTTTTTAATTTTCTTGCTGTTTAGAATAGAGTTTGAAAATTTTGAATAGAGTGTGAAAATTGATA
Source organism: Ptychodera flava (assembly GCF_041260155.1). Lineage (NCBI taxonomy): Eukaryota > Metazoa > Hemichordata > Enteropneusta > Ptychoderidae > Ptychodera > Ptychodera flava. The sequence goes on from NC_091942.1 coordinate 36,079,219, forward strand.
ATAACTCACAAAATGGCATTTTCACATCCTGCAGATTTCCTTGCCAATAGTATATGTGCACTTTTGTCAGCTGGTTAGATGGGTTATGGGTCACAGGGTCATTGGTCTGTTCTACAAAGATATAGGGGTTACAGGATTGTTGGACTGGTCTAAGTGGTAGGAAGATTAACAAACGAAAATGTAGGAAAACTTTGTAATTACTGTAAGGCTGAAAGCTCAGTTGTCAATTCAGAAATACTCAGGTGCTTTACTATGATTATGTGTAAATACAAAAATGAAATGTACATAAAGGTGGTTGCCATGAAGCACTGTGAAACGTAGCTGAATGTGAAAAGTTTGTTGTCAGAATTCATACAAAGTATCCTCAATTTACCCAGGACTGAACTGATTGTGTTGGAATACAAACACAAGAGTCTCTTAGACTACTTTGTCATACGTGTACCTTGCTGTGTCTCAATGTCTATGTAAATTGTCTGTAATATTTATGCTAATGATAAAGTACATGAAATGTAAATGATTATACAACTCATTATGTATGTCTACTCCTTGTGCTAATATTGAAATCTATTCTGTATAAATTATTTTGGTAAATAAAGTTTTGATATCTAGTATACTGCAGTTGATGCCTAAGTTCAAGTAACTGACCGGCCTCTGCCATCCTCAGGTCAATAAATCATTATTGAAAAGACAATGGGAGGAAAATGCACACATATTGATAGCTAAAGAGCATGTTCATGTTGTAACGCAGCATACATTAGCTTGTTAAAATAGAATAATCCATTGCAATACAGAATAAACATAACACAAAAACCCAGTGTGTGGTAATGTTCAATGGAACCCTATGTGTGGTAATGTTCAATGGAACCCAATGTGTGGTAATGTTCAATGGAACCCAATGTGTGGTAATGTTCAATGGAACCCAATGTGTGGTAATGTTCAATGGAACCCAGTGTGTGGTAATGTTAATGGGACCCTGTGTGTGGTAATATTCTATGGACCACAGCATCACAGGTGTAACAATTGATCAAATTTTGATGACAGCAAATATTAGGTTCTTGAAATTTATCATTTTTTGGTAATAACAGCTGCTCTAGGCACCCTTTCTGATGAAAATATTATGAAATGAGCAACGTTTAGTTCCCTCATATCACAACTAAACCAAACATTTAGATTGGTTTATATCCTAGCCTGAACAAAAACGAAATTGTAGGGAGTGAATTTTGCACAAATGAAGTGTGCACCAGACTATGGTAGGAGTTATTGCCATTACTAAATGAATTTTCAGGCATTTCAAACAGATTGTGCATATCCAATAAGCAGAAAGCAGACTTTAAAATTGAGCAAATGTTGTTAGAAATGTAACATGAATACAAGTTATGAACACAACCATGTATCATCAATGTAGCATTTTTTAAGAATTTATTCTCTTCTTAATATTTACATACTTATTTTGTGTCACAGCATAGCCAATAGAGGGCGCCTTTACCAGTATCTGTGGTTACAGTGGCACTGTATTGCCTGCTAGGTTCCTTCATCAAGTTGTTTCACTGTAGCACTGTATTTCTCACAAAGTAATTTGGTCAGAACAAACAGATATGATTTCCTTAGTGCAGGTGCAACAAGTTTTTGAAAACTTAAAAAGATCAGTGCTCTGATTCTAACACTCCTGTTACAGAAATGTATTAGTTTGATACAAATATGTCTGACAATGTCACATTCAAGTGTCCGTGGCAAATATTTTTAGTTGCCTCCTCTTAAGATCTTATGACACTTTCTGAGACTTTTTTCTACAAAAACACTTCAAAGAAGTGGTTACCCAACTCCCAGCGTTCCATCTTCTAACAGAAATTAGAGACTGGTCAGTTTCTTCAGCCTTGGGGGGTGGGGGGGTAGTGGATTTATATGGAGGTGTCATCCTGTTTTTGACTTTGGTAATGGGGGCAGGGGGGTCGCCATGTTTTTGAAATGCCCAATAGGGGTTGATGTTTGTTAAAATTTCAATACTGGCTCATACTTACGTAAAATTCATCGTACCAGCCATGAATTTCATCATTCACTTTAATATGTCATAAATAAATGTCAGAGATATTTTGATGTTTAAAAATTAAAAGTCTGTTTATCAGTAAAGTGTAGTAATCACCATGAAATCTGCAGTTGATATGGAAAGCATGACAAATTCCTGATCCTTTTCTGTTTTCTCGATGAGAATTCAGTATGAGAAATGAGAAAGCAACATGCTTAATATTTCACAATACATTGATACAGTGACAATTTTAGAAAGAGAAAAATGGGTCACCCTGTTTTCGAAAGTTGGAATAGGGGGTAAGCCACTTTTTGACGTCCGCAAAAAATACCCCCCCCCTCCCCCGCCAAGCCGAAGAAACTGACCACTCCCTCATATTGGCAATTTCTGAGTTGGAGCGCCACCTTTTGGTGGGTTGCGGAGAAATTCTCGAGTCGGTACTGCCAAGCTGCGGTTTTTCAACTCCTTACGTACAGAGGACACACCCGTTGTCGTTTCCATGAAAGCTATAGTAGGTGTGTCGACGTCAGTATCACAGTTAACCTGCTTTGGATGCGACAGATGTATCCCCGTTAATACGTTGAAGAATAAATGATTGGAACATCAAAAGCAACTAAGATACAAGTACAATTAGACTTTATTGATAAATTAAAGTAACTTCCATGAAAACTGTAGAAATTTAAAATAATACATAGATTGTACAATATTGCCTTGTGCAACATTTCACCATTATGATGATTCTACACGTCCTCTCAGCCAGTAGAGAAAACGATACGACCGTGACAGGGGGGTCAAGGTTTGCCTTTCATGCCCTATATCTGTGAAATACTGCATATGTGAACGACATCATGCAATTACAAAATGAAACCAGACGACGACATGCGGGCATTCTATGACACCGATGAAATATGAATACATAATCAACTGGCAGCGTTGAACAATGGATATCCCGCGGCTGAAATTGTTATCAAGTGTTTAATAATGCAATACCAATTCGTGAAAGAAAATTTTGGAGTTTATAATATCCAAATACATGTAATTTTGAGATGGGAAATTACACCGTTGACTCGTTTGTTATTGATATTTATGGCAACGATATGACTGCTAACAAACGGGAACAAACTATAATTTTAGCTCCGCATTAATTAAGAGTGTTAAAGTATACCAGCATATTTTGTTTATTTCATCGCTTACATTGTTCTCCGAAACACTGTTGAGATGTAGGCAGCATAGCTGTGCCAATAAGGTGGTGTGGAATGCTGACTGGGGTGCAGTACAACATACAGGAAAATAGCATGTCAGTTATTTTTCCTGGATTTAGTGGTAATATCAATTTAATTGCATGACACAGGCAGAAATAAAAGAAAGACTTGTAATTTATCCATTGGTTGCAATGTGTATATAGCATTAAACTTCAGGAAGAAAGTAAAAGGGATACAAAACATAAGCCTGGCGTATATCGAATACACTAATAATGGTGCATTTACACTTTCATTTTCTGGTCTGTTGATATAAGTACAATTTCACAACTCCCCGTTATCCAAATCAGCAACAAATAGGTTGCTTTGCCTGCATATGTTCTTTATCAATCGACACAACAGGTGCGACAGCTCAAAATGTCGTTAAGCTTAATAGTTAAACATGGAAACAGTAGTGCTGCTGATTCATGAAAGTTCTGACATGATGACATTGAAGGAAAAATGTGAATGCAAAATGGAGTTCTACCGTAAGCTTACATGCCAACTTAACATAAGGAAGTACTCGGTTATCATAGACTGTGAGATTGGCCGGCACAATCGGCGTATCTTAAAATCGGAATATTGCAAAGGCGGGGTTCATTCTTTCACAAAACAGAACGAAGAATCGTATGGGGGTCATGATATTGTTAAGCGGGGAGGAAGTTTACTTATTCTTACAAAGGTACGAGAAGAATTTTCCAGCCAATCCGACTGTTCTTCTTTCGCATTGTTGCCCCTGGAATGGCTCATCATTACACTGTGAACAGTGAAAGCTGCCCTTGCCCATAATTCCGATGATGTTGACGGTGCTGTATGCCGGGACCGTGTGTATGCAACGAAAGTGTCGCCGTAGCAATCTTGAAGAGTGTACCTTTTCTCTTCTCAACTGCTTCGATTTGATAAAACTAAGCATTTCGGTTAATATTACACAATCGTTTCACGCTGGGAACAGAAACAAGTGGCATGGCGAACTGATGTGTACTGTCCAACAACGATTTGGAAACGCCGTAACATGCATGTTCGCATATTTCAATAATAGATAACAGTGTAGTGGGAAGCCGCACTGTCCCTCGGAAATGAGTAATTGGTATCTTCATTTGATATTTATACGGAAACCTTTTTCAATCGTTCAGATATTGCAATAATGCAATGACCGGTCACACTTTATGTAAAGTATTCCCGAATTCTGTTCCGGCACCGGCAATCCAGACTGGCTATTGAAGTCCTTATGTAATCCTACAATGATGAGTCAGGGTTTTGAAGAGTTAGAATCAGTGTGGGTTTGTGGCATGGGGGATGTCACGTAGGAATACTATGAGTGCTGCCATTAGAGTAATGCAGGCTAAGTGTTTGCATTTTATTTGCTGCAGAAAATCACCATCCACAAGTCAATTTATGTAAAAAGCTGCTGTCATGTATGGTAGTGTAATGACACACCAATGTTTAGTTTCCCCTTGCCCAAGCGAGCATCTTTCAACTTCTAACATTAATATCCTCAGCAATCACAGAAAGGAGAAAGAGTTTCAATCTACAAGTTCACAAGGACAACCAAGTATTGCACACAGAATGTTGATAACATATATATGCACAGAGAGAACTTCGGAATGTAAGGACAGGGGTCTGCAATCTAAACCTGCGTGGTGTGCATATAGAAAAGAACGGATGTCGTGCAAAGGTCAAGCGTTTACCTATATAAGGTTAACATCTAATTGTCTTGTGGATTTTCCACCCGCACTGGTGCATCCCCTGTACGACAAAGGTGTTGAGTTCATAGACCTGTACAAATAACCCAGCACAGCTGGTTACGCCCTCACTTTTATCAAGGGACAATAACTTCTGAACAACTGACAGGGTAACTGTCACGAACGACGAATTTTTATTCAAGCAGGCGCGGATTACACATCTTCCGATGGTTTCTTTCATATTCCGTACATTCTATCTTCGTCGACTCGTCATTTTCAGGAAGCTTGATGTCACAGGAGAACTGTCGAGAAGGCAGATTTCTAGCTCAGTCGCTTTTTCAGATATTCTCAATCAGAAGAGTTCAAAAAATAAAACTTAACGTGTTCAGTAAAAATACTAGAGTTTACTTACACTCAGGTGTCGTGTCAATAGCGCCTTCATTTTCGGATGAGCGGTCAAAGTTAGATTGTCGTGGTGTTATTCCTTGCCAAAACCATGACTTCTTATACATGAGTATTAATTTAGATAACTGACAAAGTGAGTCATTGTTCACACAATGACAACAATACTATTTACTACTAACTTGTCAGAAATGACATCCCTTTGTTTCAAGACGCATCAGCTTCAGTGAGCGACTTGTGCCAGCATATAGGGACCGTCAACAGTGCTTTTGGGATTCTTTTATCTGGCTTAATTGCTTTAGGACCAGAGTTTTAAATTTTATGGAAAATGTGACAAAAACAACATGTCAATCCTACTCATCGAAACTGAGTAATTTCCACAGAGACAGAAGATCACAATCAAAATCAGTGTGTGTGTTACAGCGAAAGGATACTAATTATTGCTTTGACGTCATCATCAATTGCATGATTACCCATGACCACGGACCAAACTCCTCAGTGGTACAAACATTATTGTTTTACTTTCTCAATAAATAATTCAAGCGTATTGTAGAAAAACTTGGTGTGGCCGCAACGTACATGGCCCCTTTTTTACGCCAAGGTCAAACGTTGGGGTTATTTTCAACCTTGACACAAGAATTCGAACTGGAATTTGTCTCCCAATGTCATCTACCACGTGCTTAACTCTGGTTATATCTGTATCGAAATTCATACGGGTGTTACCACGGTAACATGATGAATATCATCTAGCACCATTTTAACAGAACTGCAATGTCAGTGAATTAAACTTTTGTACCGTGCACGTTTGCGATAAATGGGAACACTTTTATGAAGATGACGAATTAACGAATACAAGTTCAAAGTAAAGAATATTGTAACATGCAACGTTGTTGATCCAAAGAGAAGTTTTCCATTTTGCGGGGGAAACTGTCAACGGTATTTGGGTTGCTTGACAAGCCTGAAAGTATAAAAGGTGTTACAATCACGGCGACGGGATACACCCACCTGTTGAGCTGTTGTGAGCTAGTGACGTAATCGTTTGAGCGTAATTCGGTAGCCAGCAGGCGCTCTGCACACGGATGACGCGTGTTTGTAGTGGGAAGTGGGAAATTGAGGCTTGGTTGATAGATATGAGAGACTGTTATCAGATCTGCGCTCTTTTGATTGCCAAAAGTCTGTCATTATATATGTGTATGTGTTCCCGTTGTTGAACTTTACATACCGGAGCACTTTTCTCCTCACGATAGCTAAATTCGGTTGCATGAATTTCATTTAACTGTTGCTGGAGGTGCGGTGAATATCTCGGTGAATATACAGCTTTGTAGCGGTCAGTGAATCGAGTTCAAGATGTCACATACAGCAACTTGCGGTAGTCAGGTTCTACTGAAAGCCGTTTCGGCAGGAAGGCCGCGACAGGTGCGGCTGTTGCTGGAATCTGGCGTATGTACCGAACATTCGGATGAATGCGGGCAAACTGCACTGATACGGGCTTGTTTTATTGAGAATCTGAAAAATCAGCTAAATATTACAAAGATGCTGCTCAAGGCAGGAGCGGTTGTTAGCAAGTCGGACATCGTTGGACGAAATGCTTTGCACTGGGCTTGCCTCTACGGCCGAGAGAAAGTTGTCCACCAGTTGCTTGTGTACAGCGATTTAGAACTCGATTTGAACCACAGTGATATGAACGGTTGCACAGCTTTGTTTTATGCCTCCTCTTCGGGCAGTGCAGCTACAGTTAAGATTATGGTAGACTGGCTGAAAAGATATTCTTTGACCGTGGATGTTCCGACTTTGAATGGGATGACTCCCCTCATGCAAGCTCTGCGACTGGGGCATGATGTCTGTGCTAGTATATTGATACACCAGGGTAAAGCGTCGACAACTCGACGAGACAAGGACTTTATGAGCGCTCGAGACTGGGCTAAGCAGACTGATAAGTCTGGAAGGAAGAATACAGTTGAAGTGGGTCGATCCAAACATACTTTTCCGCCGATCATTTCCCAAACAGTGGCAAACATCATTCGTTACAGGGAGAATCGGGCCCGTCAACGAATAAATTCGGAGAGCGAAGACGAACATTCGGATTCGGAAGGCCAGGATGGATTCACTGACGTTTTAGAAACTGTCGACAGTCAAGACGATGAGAGATTTTCTTCAAGTCTGTCAATCAGTACTCCAGACATCACCAGCAAAGACCAAGCCGTTATATGCGACGATGGTGATGGAATGTTGTGGTCGAGCGACGAAGACGACCAGACTCTGTCTACATCGAAATCGAGACCATCTCACGGGCAATTGCGGCGGCATCATGACCTTCGCAAAATCTACTCCATGTACGAGGAACAACTGGCGGAGTCATTTCGACCTGGCTATCTAAAACGACCGAGAAAGGGCGACAAGGACTCGCCGGAGTCGCACAACTGGTCGGATTGTAAATTAGATTGTTGTAGCGACGTGGTCCGACCTACCATCTTGGTGACAGACGAAATGATCCAGAATGTTGTAGCGGCAAATAGGCAAGCCAGAGAAAAGAAAATTACCAATACAGCTAGAAAGGACAACTATAACCGTGATGAAAGTAGGTCATAATAAACGTATTTCAATAATTTTTATTGAAATTGTGAATCGCCATTGCGACTGTAATTTCGTGAAAATTTAGCCCTTAGGTTATCAAAAAGTAGTCGACCAGGTGATCCAATAACAGTTTCATACCTATGTCTCCCTTCATATCCATATTATTCTGTCATGTGTCAAGATCTGCGAAATCATTAATTTTTCGCCTTTCTTTTTATACTATCGCTCTATTCTTTTCCTTAATTGTCCCTTCAAACGTCCACCCCCTTACCCTCCTTACCCTCCTTACCCTTTCCATCGTGATGTCTCTCATAAATAGTTTTAATTTAAACCTCAGGCTGAAACATTGATCTGCGCAGATGACAAAGTTTGGTCGATTTAGACTAAGTTTTACATTTCGTACACCACTCAGACCTATCTAGCTTGTATGGGGTTCCTGTTGACAACAAATATTTGTAGTAGGGTTTTCGAAGTCGGCACGTTTTACTTTAAATGCCCGTACTTCAATAGCAATTTAGTTGGCTGTGTGTACACGACATAGACGTGAAAATGTAAACGCCCCAGCACAATTCATCTTTTCGCGGTGGTGTGCACTCCAGTTTTGTCGCATCGGAATGCGACCTCCCCTAGAGCGCTGACTCCGCAAGAGATGTGGCTGCCGTTTCTAGCCGTCATTCCATTGAGGGAGGTGTCCAAATATCAGATATTCAAGTACAAGTACACTCTGCACTGAGTCAAAAAGATTTTATTAGGTCACAAGACTATTTATTCCGGCCGTCATTTTAAACAGATAATAAAACGACTATTTTTTCAATAAAATATTTAATCCTAAAATTATTTTAAGTTCTGACAGGCATTGCAGGCCAGTTGAACAGAATTTGCAGTTTCATGTCCAAGTATTATAAGTTTTTCTTGTTCCATTTTCAAATTAGGTCTGATGAACAGCAGAGAGAATTGGACAGACCTACGGAAAAGAATTGCCTTCAGAAATTCGAATATTTTCACAGCTCTGGGTCATAAATGGCACTCCGATCCTCAGCTCCCGCAGAAGCCGAAAGGTCTGGTAGTTAATGGCGACAGTAACCACAGTAACAACGCCAAGGGAAACGCCGAGGACAAGAAAGAGGTCACAAAGAAACCGACCACCACTCTGCCGTCGCTAGGGGACGGCAAGATCTCGTTGGTATCCAGAAACAACAGAGCGTCCGACGACGACGACGAAAACAAAAAATCTGGACCCTAAATATGCTTATCATGGTGATTATCTGACACTTTATAGATGCTATGGGGTAAATGGACTCAAAAGAAAATTCACTTGAGAATTACGATAAATTGACACTCATGTGAGACTTTAAACATACCGAACACTTCATCAAAATGTTCTCACGAAATGTATGAAGTATACAATTGTGTAATCGTATAGCAAATATGCCCCATGGGTCAACAGCTCTTAATGAGACAAAGCTCTATACAGTGCATAACACTGACAGATGCAATAATATCGGTGCGTATGTTTTTTTCTTAAAAATGGAATGGTCATAACGTTCCCTGACACTTCACCAAGGGAAATCAAATTTCTCAAAAAAACGAGAAAAGTTTCATGTTATCGAGTGTATTAAATTAAACTGCCTAAATGAACGACATAATATTCCTTTGTTACAAGGAGCTCTCTTTGTGGGGAAAATTTATCGTTGATTTTCAGACATCAAGAAGATGGAAGCTTTGCGTTTCAGTTTTTCAAATATTTAATCACAGCTACGACATCTCCGAAATGAAAACGATTAACAGAGTACTAATTTTCAGAAATTCATCCCCTGCCAAGTTTATCACAGTAGGTAACGGTTAAGATAGGAACATGTTTCATAAATTGAATTCAAAATTTTGGTACACGAACTCGTGACAAATTATAGGTGTTAGCGGTTTGGGATTTCTACAACGAAATTCTTATGAATCAAGTTGTATTTCACACTCTTGACATGACAATGTCATACCACTATGTTTGTTACAGCGACAGTTTTTGCCTTGTGTAATTAAGTAAATCAATGGATGATATCTGGTGCATACCCAGTTTCCCGTGTTTTAAGTTACCTACCTGTAAGTTTACTGTGAAATAAACGCATGCGGTGTTAGCATGTACATCCGATTTCTGACGAAAAACTTTATATCACTCTTAGCTTAATCTAGATTAGGTGTGTTATCCGGCAAGTTCAAATATACCTGTCGGTTTTGGTAGTGAAGTGCACACAACTAAAACCAACAAGTTTGCACAGTCGCACATGGTAAGGGTTATTTTTTCCCAAATATCGCAAATATTTATGTGTATCGAGGGTTGAAAGCCATTTTTCGTTTGACAATATTACGATCATGTTTTTTTTTTTATTTTAATAAATTATGTCCTTTTTGAAAAGGAAATGAGAATGCAGTACCTTTCCTACGGTGTTATAAGCCAGTCCACAGAGTGACTGTGGCCAAGTCAATTTCTAACAATGGTGACACTTGTGCTTGGTTTCATCGGGGAGCCAAAGGCGGATGCAGGGGTCCGTCATAATGGAATGCGATAGAAATATGCTTCAATAATTTTTAATTTATGAGTGGCTTCAAGTTAAGCTGTTCACCTTTAAAAAGTAACCAATTAATGATGATTCTGTACAGCACAAACCAAAATTCACCAAGGACATGGTGTAGTGAAATGTGTGTCGCTTTAATTTCTGGTAGATCGACCGTACCTTATAGGTGGTAGTTGATCAACCCATCTGTGTTAAGGGAATCGATTTGTAGGTTTAATCGCTTTCACACTTCCAATTTTTACTTATTTACAACAACCACGATTTCAAAGTAAATCAAACGTTAAGTTAACTTGCATTTCAAATAAAGTTTGTGAAAAATGGCAAAGCCAACAGAAGTGTATTCTGTCAACTCTCAGTAAACGATTGCTGCAGACAAATCGAATAAGTCTCAATCCAACCCAGTTCTGGAAATATGCACCGTTCGTAAGCTTACTCATGCCTGCATCAAGTCGATCGACTTGAAAGTTTACATTTGACCGCCATCCCTATTTTCATGTCCCGCACCCATCGATGCTGACAGATCCCGCTACAAAAAAATCGACTATTTATTGGACAACGACGGATTGGCTTCACTCAGGCTGAAACCCACGTACTCACTCCACACACTGTGTATTGAGGGACTGTGAGTGCAAAATGTATATGTATTGGCATCTTGGCTTTTCCCGGGTGAAAGAATCGTTAAATTTAGATGATTACACTGCCACATAACTAGAAACTAAAAACCACAGAAATTTCTCGAAGTAAACAACAGCACAACGTTGTTCAGGTTGTTGATAAAATAATGTTTTGTATATCCTGTTGTAACACTGAGAGAGCTTATTTACATGCAAGTCATATTTTCCTTTGGAATCTATAGTATGTGTTCAAGTTTTCTGCTCGAGATGCTGATTTTTTTCGTCTACGATACGTTTATTCGTGAATACTGATCCGAAATTCGACGATTTACTATACTTACAAATCAACTTTTTCGATGGTGTCTTTATATTAAGTCCCGCATAGCAGTGTGTGCGTACAGACAGACTGAAAGCACACCTAGAAACGACACGTACATTCGGCCAGAGTTAAAGTGGAAGCGCACAATTCTACTCTTTCTTGTACCTCCAAGCACTTACGCAGTTCTAGAGTATGAAAACCTTTCGTTGTCAGAAGAGAAGTCAAAATTTATATCTGTAAGTCTTTGTTTTTCGTTTAAATTTCTTGTGTGCTGTGTTCTGCATCGTTACTACCGACCTTGAGCCCATGTCGCCGAATGCGTCAACTCGTTCCAATCTGAGATGGGACGATTGGGAAAATCTATTTGTGCCGACACGTGAAATATTTTCATTTCATGAGGAAGATATCACCGTGTTATTGATTTCACACAATATCGTGAATGGGCCTGTTTTGCATAATTCGCCTTTTGAAAGGACCTTGTTCGCAGGGGTCTGTTGTTGAATTTACTATGCTTTCGCCAAAATAGTACAATGTTACACTTGCGTGTGTCGAAAATGCTATTTGGGGGTGGGGCTGGCATCGGTCAGAAGAAAAAATTGTCTATTTTTTTGCGTTGATGTCATCATTCTATGACCACACAGAAAAAAAAAACCCATACCATTATGAAAACCCACCCCAACGTTTTCGAATGTAACTTAACTTACGGGACGCTCTTCTGCAGTTTTTTGTAATGAAGTCTAGAAAGGAAATTTCGCACGGCCTTATTTTGGATCTCTTTGGATGGAGAAAATGCACTCGCACTTGTACCTTCGGCATGATATGCGATGCCTTTCCAGTTTCCCAACAGCAATATTTACCCATCTCTTAGCACGTAACTGTCGTTGACACTAACATGTGATATGTTTGTGGTTGATCAGTTGAATATACAGATGAAGGAACATGCGTGGGCGGACAGCCATTGAGACGCGACTATGACTTATAAAAAATATTTTCGTGGGACAAAATGCAATTTACTTGAATAAAGAACATGTGGAGATGAAATTTTGTATTTTGTTAGAAGTATATTGCTTCTTAATAAGATCGCCCTTGACAAAGAAGGAATTATCTGGCAGTAAAAAATGGATAGTTCAATTTAAATTTCTCTCTCTCTCTCTCTCTCTCTCTCTCTCTCTCTCTCTCTCTCTCTCTCTCTCTCTCTCTCTCTCTCTCTCTCTCTCTCTCTCGTACAAGTGCCCATTCCGCTATTAAATCACAGCTGGCCTTGAATTCATTATGCCAATTGTCTCTCCTACTGATACAGTACAGTCGCATTGCTGATACCTTACGACAAGAACACTGCAACTGTTTTCTGAGCAACCCCTCTGTACAAACTGACATTGTGTAGACTGCCCCTCTTCATATATTCGTTGAGGGGGTTATATGTACCTACAGCATGTAAAACTCAAGTTTCAAAATTATTATCATACTTAGGACATGCTCGTTCTCTCTTTTAAACTTTCAAAGTTGCAATAGTACAAACAAAGACAAATGTTGTTTTTAGGTTGTTTGTCCCCCCCGGGCGTTAGGACTTCCATACCGCTTGATGTTGAGTGTGTATTTACTATTAACTTTTTTTGGAATTGTGTGGCAATTTAAGCTTAACAGAACTGGGTAAAAGTTTTGAAATTTTATTTTTATGATCGTAATGACTTTAGGCCTAATAGACCCTACTGGGTAAATCGGTCGCCCATACAAATGTACACTATTAAATCAAGAAATACATAAAACCCTTGTGTTAACGAGTGACGACAGTCCACAACAACGTAACCAACTGGCACATTCTTCAAGTCAATTTTAAACGTTTTCATCAATCATCAAATACGTCGATGTCTGAGCGACCAAAATTTATTAACTTCTGCGCTCTATGACAGGTGTGTAAGGCAAAAATTTGTTAATAACTGATTAAAATGTTGTCATTTTAAAGACTTCAACAGTTAGGATCTTTTTTGTAATCACCCCGATAACCTTTGACCTAGAATGGTACTTGAGCGAATGCTGATGACTGCCCTCGCTTCAGTTGATTGGTCCATTACTTTAAAGATGGCGGCGCCCATGGCACGTTGATACGGATGCGATGTTGTCAAACCTAAACACATCCAAACATGTTCAAGTGCAATCCTATTGCCGTTATTTTGGTGTCGTCTGGGTCAAGGGGCGATCGACTACTGTTCCGTTACCCGTACGAGTTCGATGGCAGTAAAGAAGTAACGGAACCGGGTAAGTGGGAGGATGTTTGCCTGGGCGACAAGTCGCATGCATAGACCACAGCCGCTTGACTCGTCGTTTCGCGAAGCCCATATGCCCCACCCCTGTGGTGGCTGATGCAGCAAGAAAAGCATCACATGGGCTTCACGAAGCAACGAGTCAAGCGCCTTTGCACCAACCCGGTCACCATCAACTACTAGTTCTAATAGCGAATATTTTCAATACAAATTCTACTACTGTACTAGATTTGGGCAACTAGGTTGATAAGGTCAAGCATCGAATTGCTGCGGAACCGTAGCCCTACCACTCCCTTTGCTGATTTTGTTGGGGGAGCAAAGGGAGTGGTAGGGCTACGGTTCCGCAGCAAGGATCGAACTGACCTTGTTGCATTTTACAATACATGTAAAGCAGTGGGCCATCGACCAGTGATGCTTTGTTGAGAATTCAAAGCCATTTTCAGCCCAGTTACATTTGATGGGCTACATGTCTGATTTGCATTTGGATTAAATAGATTCAAAATTAGTGCATCACACTTGCATAACATCAGAGAAGGGTGGACTAATCATATTAGCATTCATTAGGACCTATCTATGCTGACATCATTGACTGAATGGCCAATAACCGCTGAATTGTGTAGTAAATTGGCACTAAGACCTCTGATCACACCTGCCCTATAAAAGTTACAATAACACATAAAACCAATTGCATGCAGGCTATAGCCAAAGAAACGATCCTTCCATAGCTGAAAAATACTGGTGAAATTCAATCACAATGTGTGACTAACTATAATTATTTCACACACCTAGCTTCACAGAGATCTAAAGGCTGACTTTTACATTAATTAGAAAAAAACCAGAAGCATCTTACTCTCAGTTATAAATCTGTCTTCAGAATTACCTCAAGAATTAGATGTCACTTATTATCGTACATCATAATTTTTATGATAAATTATATTTGTAGAGTTTCCACGTAATCCATATGCAGTGAGAGAAGACAAAGATCAAACTAATGGCATTGGAGCTGCTAGTGATAGTCTTGGTCAGTTAGCAGGGTAAGAAATAAAATTATATTGTAGAAAATAACTTTTTGTACACTACTGTGGGTCGTACTCACTTTTACAAGAAGAATATTATCTATGTATATGTTCTTTTCAAACACAAGACCAAGGTGAGCAGAGTTCTAAAATAAACCATGGTGTAAGGTGGCGTCACACATAACACAGCATAGCTTGCTCAAAATAAATATTTCACAAAAATTCATTTAATTTTCATTAATTTGTTGACATAAGATTGAAATATCTGAGTTTGTTCACCCATTAGCATTAATAAATTATTAAATTAATTAAATTAAATTATTAAATATTAGCATTAATTCAATATACCATTGCTAAAAGACTCAGACATTTTGAAATATCTTATGAATTTAAATTGTAACAAATCCACTGGTTTAGACGGCATCAGTTCAAAATTTTTGAAAATTGGCGCAGGTCAAATCACACCGAGTCTCACAGCTCTTTTTAATTATGTAATCACAACAAGTACTTTTCCAAGTCAATGGAAGTCAGCTAAAGTAACTCCTCTGTTCAAAAAGGGTATCAAAGATAACATCTCAAACTACAGACCTATTTCAGTCCTTCCTGTTCTGTCAAAATTGTTAGAAAGACATGTACATAGTCATTTTTACAATTTTCTTTCATTGCACAATTTACTGTCAGATAAACAATCCGGTTTTCGTACGTTCCACTCTTGTCAAACAGCTTTGACTAACATTACCAACTCATGGTACCAGGCAATCGATAGTGGAAATCTAATAGGTGTTTTACTCGTTGATTTTAGAAAAGCCTTTGACCTACGGTAGTTCATCATGGTACTTTACTTAAGAAACTCAGACTTTATGGTTGTTCAGAGCAGACAATGGGCTTTTTCACTTCATACCTCGCAAACAGAACTCAGTTGGTGTCCTTTAATGGAACCCTGAGTGATTCTCTTCTGTCAGTACAGGGATCTATTTTAGGGCCCCTGTTGTTCCTACTTTTATAAATGACCTCCCTCTGGCTTCTGAAAATTCTGATATGTATTTGTATGCTGATGACACAGCAGCTCAGGTGATCAGTCCCAAAATTAACGAAATTGAAACCAAGCTGAGCAGAGATATGAATCTGATCACACGCTGGTGCGATCAAAATAGCATGTGTGTTAATTCACAGAAAACTAAGGTTATTGTCATTGGTACAACGCAGAAAAAAGCCAGAACGAAAAATCACATCAATGTTATGTGTGGCAATGATCAGCTCGATTGTGTAACCCATGAAAAATTGTTGGGTGTAACCATTGACGACACCCTAAATTGGGAAAAACAAGTAAATTCAGTTTGTAGTAAGGTAGCCTTTAAATTGCTGCATCTAAAACGTATTCATCCCTTTTTAACTCAGAGAGCTAAGATGATATTTTACAATTGTTTATTTTACCCCATTTTGACTATTGTTCTAACATATGGGGTCATTGTTCCAACAAACTTTTACTTCGTGTTGAAAGACTACAGAAAGCTGTAGCCAGAGTACTTTTAGACTCAGATTTTAGCACTCCTAGTCGTAATTTATTCGACGTTTTAAACTGGTTACCATTTAGAGAAAGGATTGTTTTTAATGAATCAGTCTTGATGTACAAAGTCCAAAATGATTTGGCTCCTAATTATTTGAATGTTTTTAGAAGTGTCCAGAACGTCCACAGTCGTAGTACAAGATCTGTAGACAGAAATGAATTATATATTCCAAGACACAGAACTCAAATTTTTAAGAGGAGTTTTACGTATAGCGGTGTCAAAATATGGAATAGTTTACCAGCAGATGTCAAATTTTGCTCTACTCTTCACTCTTTTAAAACGAAATGTAAGTCTCATCTTTTGGGCAAAATGTAATTTTTGAGCCATTTTTGGCGTTTTTTTATATTTTGTCGTCTGTTTCTTGATGTCTTAATGTTTTGCTTTTCTCTGTTCTGTTTTTTATATTTTTTTTAATGTACATATTGTATATTTCTTGCATCTCGACACTGTGTGAGAAGAGCCTTCGGCTCAACAGTCTATCGAGTTTAAATAAAGTCTAATAATAATAATAATAATAATAATAATAAACAGCTGTAAGCTGGGTGAGAATGAAGTGTAAATTTATACAAATATATGCAAATCACCCAATTTCCTGGCTTCTTTTTTTTCGTATATTCAACAATCCAAAAAACTTTAACTCCACTTTGGCTCAGTTAAATTTTTGTGAAATTTTCACATTTTGTTCTTTAAATACTTTATAACAAATAAAAAAAATTTAGCAATAAAGTTCCTCATTTTAGATAAGAGACATTTCAATTTTGCTGATGATGATGTTAATCACTTTTTAATGGACTGTCAGTCTTTCATCCCCTGGAGTCATAGGTACCAACAGAAAGAAACTCAACTTTCAAAGTACCTTTCACTTAGTTTATTCTGTCATTTGTTTGCATATCATTCTAGATGACTATTCATATATACGGTAGTCAAAACTTAAAGATAATATTCGTGTGTTGAAAGTGCAAAGTGCACACCAATAGTAGTTTGTGTTTCCGCAGAAAAAGTGATCTATCTTCTGTGAATTTATGTACACTGTAAAGATATTGTTTATTAAGGACATCCTGAAGTACTGTATCATTTAACAGGTAGATGTTCATAATACACTGGTCAAATTCCATTCAACTTGACAAGATTGGCTGTGACAGGTTTCACTTTCACCAGATCTGAAGATGTGTATAAAGCATAGACATTTTATTGAATAAAATTGTTTATCTTTCTGTAAATTCAACCATAAAATGTATCTGTGAGTACAGCGTTGAAAGATAGAATTGTTTCCTTAACACACAAAATAGTGGTTGGGTTTTGTCTAGTTGTTTGTGTTATGTTGATCCAGTCAACTTCTTTCACAAAATACTATTTTAGTGGTGTCATTACAAGTATTACTATAGCAATCATCCATACAGCAACAGGGTAAATTCACCACAATCTCTTTCAATTCAAAAATTTTAACATAAGTGATTAGACTTGCTCCAAGTCTGTGGGCATATAAGTATCAAAACATATGGAAGGACTAAACATTAGCAGACGTACTGTCCCACTAAGTGGTAGGCTTTTGCACAGATCATGGGGTAAATGCCTTGGCCAGCCAGTAACTCAGTTGCCGAGAAAAGCCAGGAAACTGGGGGCCAGTCTAGTAAGTGATGTGACCAATACTGCATGATGATGGCTTTAATAGCAATGGCTATCTGATTGACATTCAATGTCATGAATATAGTTATCTAAATGGACATTCACCATTACCCTGTCCCTAACTCTAGACCCAAGTGTTGGATGGGAATTCCAGATGGAAGTAAACCATCCTCACATGGTGTTACCAGGTCACAGGTTGCAGTGCAAGAATGACATGAGTCACACTTTGAAAGCTGACAAAGGTCACCCATCAGTGTAGAATTCAGTATTCACAAAGGCTGTATGTATTCCTGTGTTTGAACAAACATATTAAGTGTAATTTAAAACAACAGTTTGCCTTGATAAAACAACCACAAAGGGAACACTGGTA
The DNA here is from genome assembly GCF_041260155.1 of Ptychodera flava. NCBI lineage: Eukaryota > Metazoa > Hemichordata > Enteropneusta > Ptychoderidae > Ptychodera > Ptychodera flava. The sequence continues at coordinate 36,097,479 of NC_091942.1, forward strand.
TGGACAGGTTAGCTGATTGATTATTAGTTTGGTTGACTTGGGTCATTTTTTTATTTGATCAGTGTCTGGATTCACTATGCATACATTAGGGACCGTATCAATAATTACATTGTGTCTGCCGTAGAATTATTGTGTTTTGAACAAAACTTTTCATATTTCTATAATTATTCATTTCAATTACTCCACTGAAAGTTAACATTTATCTGATATTTCATCAAAATTTTTTACAGTACAGGTTTATCTGAACTCTTACATGTACTTGCACTTGTGTCCCTGTCTACATGATTTGAATACATATATTTTAGCAAGATTTGTGGATGATACTAATAGGATGTAGTTTGTTCCACAATCTGATTAAAATCAGATGTAGAGTAGGGCGAAGTCTACTTACGCGTACGCGGTATTCTCTTGCTGTCGCCTCTCACTACTAGTAGTGAGAGGTGACAGCAAGAGAATATCGATGTATAAACATCGCCGTACTCTACATCTGATTTTAATCAGATTGTTTGTTCCACTGTTGTTTGAGGTATTGATCATAATACTGTACCAGCAGATCAAAGTACTGACAAATAACAGGAAGGGGATAGAGAAAGAGTATTAATTAAGAAAATGCAAACACAAGTACTGCACAAATTTTAAGGTAGAAAAACATTGTGATTTGTAAATTTTGCAACTTAAAAGGAACAAAGTTGCCGCATATGTTAAAGATGGAATAAATAAAGAATATAACATAGTGTTTAATTCACTACTAGAACTTGAATATCACTGTTAATGAATTATGGCAGCTCTGATAAACTGTGAATACTAAATATAAAAGTACAGTGAGGCTTTCAGTTGATGGTCATTATGTCATGCTACTACAATTCTCATAATTTATTGTTTATGTCAGGAAAATATGGTATGCTTTCTCAAAAAAAGCAGAATGTTAAATACATGTGTGCTGACATGTTTCCATAAAATCTTTGAAACTGGATTTGAAAACCAATGTAAAATGTTGAGCTGTCAACTCTTTCACCTTTGAATTTCTCAACTGACACAGACAGATTTTAAGCGATGTACAAAACAATAAATGGTGTACCAACATGACTATGTTATCATGTAGAAGCTAAAAATGTGTTATTTTGTCATTTTGATGATGTGACCGCTGGCACTATTTACTGTGTATGTGTCTGACACCTCACGTACCAGCCAGTTCCATCAGCAAACAATGTTTTTGAGATTATCCCTTTAACATCAGTGCAGAATGTAAACAGCAAAAGTGAACTTTACATAGGCACACCGGCATGTCTTTGAATTATAACAATAACAATTACATGAGAAACTGTTCAAATACCTGTGCTGCCTAGCCAGTTTACTGACAGCTGTGTTTGAAATCAGAGTTAAGATGAATTGCTGTTCAATTGTGACAACACCAGAACCCACCTGTAGAGCTACTCACAGAGTCAGCAGCTTCAAGGTGTGGCATATTGTTTGACCTGACATATATAGCCATTGTTCAAAATGGAAGCTGATGATGTTATTATGTGCTTCAGACATGCCATGTTATTCTTTGTGTATTTTTTACTCATTTGCATGAGAGGATAATAAAAGCAGCATATATAGGTAATACATTCTGGTGTGACTTACTGGCAAATGAATAGTATCATGACATGCAATGATGCAGTGATTCAATCTATGTACCTTCATGGAACTAAATCTGATTTATGAATCATAATAAGATTCCAGCTTTGTATGATTGATTGATGTCTTGTTGGTCTGAATGACAAGGTCATTGAAGTTATGTCATTGCTGTTATCCATTGCAGAGAAGGATTTATCCAGTTACAGGATAGCATTTTGTCATGTATCAGCATAGTCGAAGTCATTGCTAATCTGCACAGTTTAATGCCCTTCCGCTAATGAAGCTAGGTTGAATGCCCAGCACTCCTTCAATACAATATTTCTCAGTCTCATACATGTACAGCCTTCCTATCTATTCACACCAAGAGTTTACACCCACACACAAATCTCTCTCACCGTGAACACTAGGATCCCTTAGATTTCCGGCTCCAAATGCTAATAATGTAATTTCTCAAATTTTAAAAGTATCAGAACAGTGTTCAAAGCTAACTGACAGCTATTGCATGAAATATAAATGACATCTTTTTTATATCATCAACCAAGTTGTTATGTCAGTGTTAATATGGTTGCATGAACAACACATGCTTTCAAAGGCTTCGCCTGCACCATGATAGCATCATAATTATTATAATGAGCCCAGTGAATGAGCCATTAATGTTGTTGTCAAACATTTTGAGTTTGCATGTCTCTGAATTGACCAAAAGGAATACCTGGTTGAAACAGTGGGCATGGTCAGTATTAAGAAGTTTCGAGTCATTTATAAAATACCTAATTAATTTTTAGGTAAGATATGCCAGAATGATTCACCAAAATACATGTATTTACAGTAAAGCATAAGATCTTAACTGGATTTCAAATACTTAATTTTCTCATCACTGTTCTCTTTCTTCCTGGATCAATCATGTCATTTTTAGAGTTGATGTGTGCTATCTATGGTTGACAGGTATTCTGATGAAATTCTGACCACAGTTCTTGCCACAAAGACTGAAGTGTGTGGTCACAAGTTTGTACTGAAAGTGGACAACATCAGATTTGTGGGCCATCCGACCCTGGTGCAAGATGTCAACAATAAATTTGTAAGTACAACATAAATGTATTTCTAAGTAGTGTAAGTTTTGTGATGAAGAATAATAGAGGACACATATGATACAAATATGAATTAAAAAAACATAACTCATTAAAAAGATTTTAATTTGAAACATAATCCTTTCATGATCTGTCAATTTTGTCAATTCATATTTTGAAATAGTTAATGATTAATCCTTTGAGCACCAAAGTCAATTTAAGTCGCCTTCATAAAATATACCGGAATTATTTTTGCCCCAGATTTTTGCTAAAATTTTGATGAAAAATTGTAGCCAATGCAATATGATGTCGATTTGGTACAAAATTATCAAAAAAAGCACAGAAAAATTCATAAAAATTAGTAAATTTTGCACTAAACTTTTGGTTGGAAAAATTACAACATTCAAAGGGTTAATGTTTTCACATGAGGGAAATACGATAGTTTTTCTTGGAGAGTAAACAAGCAATTTCATATTGCATCATTCTGAATTAAAGTCCTGAAAGTTTTTACTGTTTTTAATGACCTAACTATCTATATAAAATCTTGTGACCCAACATCTTCCCTACTGCTTCTACCCATGACATCAAAACACTAGGCAGTGTTTCATTGATACAGGGGGATGGGGGGATTCCCCTTCATGTTGGCACCCCTAGTTATTTGTCAAAGGGGGACCAGCCCCCCCCCCTCCCCCCCTCCCCCAACGAAATGGTGCCAGTCACACGTTAGAGATACAAGTAGAACACATGAACTGGTGAAATCCCCCCTAAATTTTCTGGTAAGGCCAGGAAGAAAAAATAAATTGTTCATCGGAATCGCCGCTTCTACTTTGGCATATTTGGAAATTTTTTTTTTTTTTGATCCCGGCAAATTCTTACTTCCGCATTACAAATATTTTTAGTACTGCCGCTGGTGGCGCCCTACACTGTGTCGGGTTTTCGCGGGCACGGGATTTTGAATGAGACTTCATACGTGCTCGGACTTAGTTGACCGCCAACACGTTGTTGTGACGTCTGAATTTGGCGAATCACGACGCAAAGTGGGTCGATTTGGCCAGAAATTTGCTCGTTTTGTAAAGGTTAGTACATGTCACATCAAGAGTATTAATTTGATCGCCAACATTCGACGTGATGGCCAACAGTTAGTTCCAGAGACGCTATTCAGTGTTTGTCCTGACATTACGTTCGGCGATTTGTTCAACAAGATCGTGACAGCAGATATAGATGGACGGTGCATCTGATTGAATGAAAATTGCATCGAAAGTATAAAAATTTACGGCAATGACAAAACACATGGTTGCGTCGATGTTAAAGTACGATCTGAATGATGACTATATAACTTCATTCCGATCACAGTACAGTGTTGTTAGACCATTGTGTAAAATGTGTATATATAGTAGGTAAAACACTTGAAATCTACACAGAGGTTTTTGACCAAAATTCTTCTTGGTTGTGAAAGTATGACCCTAATGTAGACAAAAGAGGCCAAACATGGGGCCAAAGTAAAATGAAAAAAACTCAGATGCTAGGTCCTACCAGGACAATATTAAAGGACAATACTGAATTGTTGAATTTCAGTGATTTGCTGTACATTTCAGTTTTATTCTGAGAGAATTTTGAAATGCTCAGAATATGTTGTGCAAACACTAACTGTGAATGTAATGGCCTATATTATTGTTGGGAAATATAGTATTGAATTCAGTTACCAGTATCAGTGTTTCTTGTCTGAGATATTTCTGGTAAAAAGGGAAACAATTATCTTGCCTTGTCTGCATGTGTGCAAAAATGCCAGAGAACCGCCTTTACCTTCGGCCTAAAAAAATTAAAAAAAAAAAATTTCGCTCGCCGCTCCTGGGACTTGGTCCAAAAAATCCGATGAACAAGATTTTTTTTTCTCTGGCCTAAAGGGGGAAATCCCCCCTGTTGATGCCATCCTGGATGAATCACTGACTGGGGCTTCGGTACAGTGACAATAATTACAAATTAGACACCTCCTTCTGGTTTAATCAAGCATCAAACTTGGCAAATAAATTTGACACTTCACTTCAAATTATGATATGCAAGAAAGCAACATAGCAGGCAAAAGATATCCAAACTGATGAAGTATAATAAAGCGTCTACATCATTATGCAGCTCTGTTGTCACTGTAGAGACTAAATGCTGTGAACTTTGTCCAGCGTACATCAACATCAAATGTAAATGTTTATTGTAAGATCGAAGTCAGCTGCATGTGGGATATCTGACACTTGAAAATGTGTTGTCTATGGTAATGACTGGAGGATCAACATCCTGGTGCCGTCAGTCTCCAAGCAAGACCTGATCTCAAGTTGCTGTAATCCTTGCTGATCCTTTGAGTTGATTTAGAGGCATTCCTTTCCTGGATCATCCCAACCACAATGGCAATCCTCCATGAAGGAAACTACTTTTGATATTTTCTCATCACATTTTACTTCCTGTGGTATTTTTCAAAATTTGTTGTGATCGTAGGAGATTGAAAGTTATTTTCATTGACTTGTTGTTAACTAACTATAGTTTTAATGGGGTTCTAGCTGATAAAGCAGTTGAATGCTGATCCAAGTGTCAATCCTGTTAATTATAGTGATTCACACTGTTCAAATCTCAACCCCCGTACACTGATCAGACTGGCAATTGAGACCTTTCCCCTTATCCTGTCAAGTTTATCTGTCACCATCAATTCAAATTGGCTAAATCCAGTAAGCCATAATATGTCCCACATGTTGTATTTTAACAAAGACTTGAAAATGAAAACATCTAAAAACATAGACACTGTCAACACGATTTTCACTGATTTTACCCGAAATGATATACAGAGATAGTTGATGAATATACCGGTACATAAAGTTTTTGGTTCAATACTGCTTTTCACTAACTTTGGAGGCTTGCAGGAAAATGATTAAATTCATCTGCATAGCTAAAATTAATGACATGGCATCATGCATATTAAATTTTAAGTAAAAAAAGATTTGTTTCTGGTCATCACGCATAATTTCAGAACCTGCGCATCATGTCTTTTTGGGAGTTACATACTCATCAGTACAGCTATCCTTGATATCCCTGTGTTTGCATGTCCAAAAATACTAAACAGAAAACAGAAGTATTATGCAGCCAGTGATAAAAGACAATAACTGTTGCATCAATAGTGCCAAACCAGCATTGTTAGGAATAAAAATAGAAAGAAAAGAAAAAAAAGAAAAATAAAGAAAATTGCATCGTCGCATCACTTTTGCTGAATGTCAAGGACGACCAGAAACAAGTTGGGGGGCCTAAAGTTGATCAGATTAATGAATGGAAACACTTACTACTCATTTGCATATCATCATGACAAAGGACTTCTGTACAGTCACGTAGAAGTAAAAACATTCCAGCAAATGAAATTAAGATTCTGTTAATATTTGTGCAGTCTACTAATATATTTATTAATTCCACATCTAATAAAAAATGAAGAGGTATGGGTAAATATTGTAATTCTTCACATTGACTTTAAGATAATTAATTACGCCTATCACAGACATTCAATCCAACAACTCCTTTTACAGAATAAAAAAATGTCACAAACACAAGTGACTTGACCCAAAATGACAGACATGGATAGTTTGGTGAATATACACATAGTTTTTGGCTCAATACTGCTTTTCACTAACTTTGAAGATGGTAAGTGACTGGTCTTGCAGAAAACTGTTTATATTCATGTGTTTAGCTATTAATATGACATGGCCTATTAATTTTTACAGTTGATCAGATTAATGAAGGGAACCACTTACGACTCATTTGCAAATCACCAAAACAATTCCAGCAAATGAAATAAAGATCCTGTAAATATTTGTGCAGTCTACTAAAATATTTATTAATTCCACATCTAATAAAAAAATTCAGAGGAGTGGGTATTGACAGTAAACTGAGTAATTCTTCACATTGACTTAAGATAATTAATTACGCCTATCACAGACATTCAATCCAACAACTCCTATTACAGAATTAAATAATTTCACAAACACAACTGACTTGACCTAAAATGACAGACATGGATAGTTTGGTGAACATACACAGTTTTTGGCTCAATACTGCTTTTCACTAACTTTGGAGATGGCAAGTTACAGGTCTTGCATGAAAATGTTTAAATTCATGTGTTTAGATAAATGACATGGTTTTATGCATATTAAATTTTAAAGTTGATCAGATTAACCCTTTACTTGCCAGACAGTATCACTTCCCTATCTGCCAAACTGCCTATCTGCCAAACTGCCATTGTATCACTTCCATATCTGCCAAGCCAGTGAAAAGTAGTATTGAGCCAAAACCATACATATTTACACCCACTTGGCTTGGTATGTTATAGCAGCTGTAGTCTGTAAAAAGTACCGTATGTTTACAGTATCTCTGTCTTCAGGGACCTTCAAATCTTCAAGTCTTTGTTAAAATGCACCATATGGGACATGTTTTGCTTCACTAGTTTTAACCAACTTGACCTAATGGTGAAATATGAACTTGGCAGGTAAAGGGTTAATGAATGGAAGAACTTACTACTCGTTTGCATATCACCATGGCAAAGGACTTGTGTTCACATAGAAGTATAACATTCCAGCAAGTAAAATTAATATTCTGTGAATATTTGTGCAGTCTGCAAAAATATTTATTCATTCCACATTTAGCAAAAATGAAGGAGACTGTTCAAGTGATAATTATATCATCCCATAAACTTTTCCTGTTTTTGACATGATCAGATGTGGACATTTTTTTGTGAACCATACACTTTTTTCGCTTGTGGGTCAAAATCATATTGCCCTACAAAAACCACATATCTGATGATGTCAAACTGAAAATAATTTCTTTTTATAATATACAACCTGAAATGTGTAATCACATGAATTAAAAAATTCGAAAGTGAGAGAACACATTTACAGTGAATTTCAAAATAGCTTTGAATTACAATGTGCTTAAGTGATAAGACAAACAAAAAATAATGCCAACTGCATCCATTGCAAACGTTCTCCTTCGGTAAATTTTGCAACAATTTAAACAATACGACGTTCACTGTGCCACAGCCAACATCGTCAGTGTTGCCACGTTCCCATCGAAAAACTCACCCCTACACTGACTGCTTGAACATTTTTATATTGCCTTTATCACATTTCCCGGCGATGAAACTGCAGAGAACGCTAACAATAGTTTTTTAGTACAACGTCAACGTCTGTACAACGATTGGTATTTCCCACACTGAACGTGTTCTGTAAGTGAGAACAGTCGACGTTGTATTGGAAACTGTTGCAAAATCTATCAAAGGAGAACGTGTGCAATGGATACAGTTGGCATTATTTTCTACCGCCAGAAATGTTTTTCTAATCACCCAAGCACATTGTAATTCCAAGCTATTTTGAAATTCACTATAAATTATTCTCTGTCTGAAGTTTGTCATTATTACTGGAGAAAAGATATTCTCCAGTAACCATGAGTTTGCTCACTGTTTTTGCAGAACTGTCATGTTTACCAACAACTTGCCATTTTAAACTGCTTTAGTTTATCTACTTCCAGACTTCTAGGAGGTAAATATTCACTATACTGACATTTAATGCTGTTTTCTCATTCTTCCATAGCAACAGAGGACAAGAAGTAAAGAAGCCCAAACAATGATATTGTTCAACGTTGTATTTGTACTGCAGGTGAGACAATTTTTAAATGTAATATTATATGTGGTGGTGATTTAAGAGATCATGTAACAGATCAGAGGATATGGCAATACTGACCACTGACTTAGGGATGCTTCATTATTGACCACTGACTTAGGGGAGACATCATTATTGACTGGCTGACTTAAGGGAACAATACTGTACTGACCACTAACTTGGTGATATACAATACATATCACAGAGTTAGTGGACGCTGTAACAGTGACATTGAATTTTGAACAATGCTACATACATGTAGATCTTTTAACATACAGTACTTTTATACTGCAACACTGACATTTATTGACTGAGGAGAAGATTCTGTACTTATCCAGGGATACTGCAATATCAGTCAATAAATTGGTAAATACTGTAATTCTTCACACATACTTTATAGAGACTTAATTACGCCTATCACAGAGATTCAATCCAGCAACTCCTTTTACAAACTCAAATAATTCCACAAACACAAACATTGCAGGCTCATAGTTTCTATCAGGCAGAATTGTCGATGTTTATTTGTCACTTGCCAGTTTCTATTGCGATGTACAATACACTAACATAATGAAATCATTAATTTCCTCAACGTCAGCACAAGACCAGCCATTTATGATATCCAAAGTGTCGATCATGACTTGACTTCATGCCTAATGTATTCCTGACCATTGTTTTGACACAGTCAGGGATTGACTCATGATGTCTAAAAGTATCCCCACATTCCATGTTGTCGATATTTCAATGATCCTAGGCTCTGTATCTACACATTGATAAAATCGTTGCTGTTATAGTTTCACCTGGATGTATCAATAAGTTATAAACTGCATACATGTTCCAGTGTAGATATGTTGTTGACCTGACCTTGTTGTGGGTCAACCATCTTACACTGAATTCAAGCATCCACAGACTCTCACATTACAAACTTCTACTTGACTGTGATTGTGTTAGTCTAACATGTAGCATCCTGAAGAAATGTGTTTGATGTTGAGCCTTTGCAAAGAGATAAATGTTTGTCTCTCAATGGAAGTTCGGTTTTTCATTCAATTACTCGTCATAAACTGAGAAAAGTACCCTGACAAGAATTCAACAGAAATTCTGATTCAGCCATTCCACATTAATCTTGACCTATTCTACCTGCTACAGTTATACTATATGGTATATACATGTAGATGATAAAATAACTAGTGACTTTCTGTCCTTGGTTGAAATCAGCATGAATAATTTTCTAATCAAGATTAATATTCGTGTAAGTGTAGCCATTTCAAAAGCTTTCATCCCAAAGCATTATGACAGTTTCCTTGAACCTATGATCTCTCATCTTGAAAAATATCAAGTCTTTGAACTCAGGTATTTCACAGAAAATTAACTGGTTAAAGTTCATGAAACAAGAAAACGAAGAACTTGGTTGTCAATTTTCATTTTGATACATGAGCTTTGTGTACAACTTTATAACATAATATCGACTGAATAATTGTTATTGACAAAAGTTGAACAATTCACAGAACTTGTGATCTTCTCAGGAAATGCAGATTTGTGTAAATATACCTGCTACAGAAGAAGGGTTCAAAGGGACAAAGTCGGCCATTTTTCATGAATTTTGTTTGATACGAGATACTACTTATATTGTTTGACATGTTGAAAGATACTGAATGAATGGGTGACCATGCATATATTCAACCCCAGTTTTAGACACGATACATGAAACCATCACGAAAATGAATTAATGGTCATGACCATTAATTCATTTTCGCGATGGTTTCATTTCATTTGTCCCTTTAAACTAACAGTAATTGTGATCATTTTGAAGAAGAGTATTTATATGAATCAACTGTGGATAAGAAACATTACTGGTACTTTGTCAAAGTGGACAGTAAGGTTAGGATTGTCTAATGGCTAGAAGAGACATTTTTTGTTGATAGATTATAATCCGCACTTGTCTCTGCTGTTCTTTTTTCAAAGGGCGATGTGTTCCAATCAGTCGTGCATTGCTATCATGACCTATCCAAGCGCCTGGCATTGGCCCTGAGACATGAGGAGAGACGATGTGGTTACCTTAGCAACCAAGCCAGAATCATGCTTGCTGTGCATGATGAAGTAGCCGCAATGCCTGAGGATATTGCAGAGTCTCCATTCAGAACAATGCTACCAAAGAGTAAACTATGTCGAGATCTGAAAGAAGTCTATGAGAAGTAAGTTTGACAATTTTAATGACAATTCACCATCACTACTTTGTTTCATTGGTGACAGCATGTAAATGAATGTTATTAGTATTCAACATCAGATAAAGGTAGAATGCGCCTCGGGGACCGATATTTGGACTCTCAAATTTCTACAATTCTTTTCTGATCTACCACTTGTGGGGACTCTTTTTAAAGCTCTTGGAGAAAAAGAAACTTTCACTATCTTAGTTTTTCGAAAATCTAAAATTTTCTTTTCCCATAGAGTTAAAACAGGGATGGCGGCCTTTTTGAATTTCAAATATCACAAAATGTTGAGTAATTTGTTTCACTAGTTCAAAACTTTGCACTGTGTCCCCTGATTTAATTGTTGATTTGGAAAGAGAGTGGTTTAAAGTTTCATTTAGGAAAGTTTGAGCAAAAGTTTAAGTCTTTCGCTTATACTATCTTACTACCTTAACAAATTTTACTGGAATTGAAACTTTTCTTGTGAAATAAACAACCACTACAACATAAAGTGAGGTGGGAAACCAAGAAAATTTCATTGCAAAGTTTCCATTAGTCTTAACAGCTGCTCTGTTTTGCACCATTAAAGGGTAATGAAATGGAATGTGCCAAATTCTTAGTTTTAGGCAGAGACATATGAAAATTTACAGTCTACATCATTGTTTGGCTGTCAATGGTAACCAACAAGTGTCTCTATAATAATAAGAAAGTTACATTATTGGATGCCATACCATTGCAAGGTGAATACCCCTTCTTTTATGTTGGACAGGCAGGGCATGGCTTGCCACATTGCAATCATCCCGCAATTCCGCTGCATAGACGCAACACTGTGAATGTAAAGCATTCAGAAAGTGGCAGGAGTAGAATAAAAATAAAGCAAAGTAATGCCTAAAGGGCATTTACATAATTGATAAGATTGTATAATACGTAATAAATCTGTAACATGCCCTATCAACCATATGAGCAAGATTTCATTTCAATGTGCACCAGCACACTGTTTGTTCTGCTACTGAAATGCTTCATAGAAGTCAGGTATGTGTCAATAACAAATATATACAGCCACTGACATGTATGCACCATTCTGTTATAATTGTATTTCAGCTTGTGTAATGCTGGTGTAGTCAGTGTTCAAATCAATAACTGGGTGCAAGTCAGTTTTTGTCTGCCACACAAAGTTCACAATGTTGAGCAAATGCACATACAGGTAAGATTTCCATATTCTTTACCTGCAAGAAAATGACTCCAGGAGTTGACCTATACCTGCTTTTTCAACAGCGCCCTCAGTGGTATGTTGTGGTCATTCTGATTGTCAAACATTTGTGCCAACATTGGATAGGAAAGTTTCGCCATATTGATTGAAAATGCTTTTTCCTTTATAAATGTTTGTTCATCTGTTATAGAGGAAAATAATCCAGTCCTAGACTTTATCACTTAATATTTTAATTTTACCAAATATGGCAGTGTTTCGCATTGCTGTAAACACAACTATTTTCTTAGCAGGAATAACTCAATCAACACATTGCCTTCAAGAGACTGTGGTGAATGCATCCCAGAGTCATGTGTGTATTTCACTGCTCTAGCACTGTCAGTGCAGAGGTATTCAGGGAATATACCTAACAAAGCAGTCAAAATTATTAGAATGATTGTAGACTTGCTGATTCAGATGCATCCACATATCATCATGTGTTTGTACTTGAAACCGAGTAGAGATACTGGAAGAACTGATTTTCACAAGGCAAACTGTTCTTCTTGGCCATTCCAGTTGTACTTGGTAATGCACACCCACTTTACAAACACCAGTATCAAAGCAATACAGTTTCTTGTATCTCCATCGAGATGTTTCTTGTATCTCCATTTTGATGATGTCATAATTCATGAATATTCATAACCTCGTCACAGATAATCCAACATAAAAAAAGCTATGATTGCAGAAATAGACAAGATGCTAGCTCATGACAATGATATTGCAATGTAATTAAATTTGTTGAAAAATTGCTGTTTCCTCAACAATGACAATATTTGATCTGACTCTCGAGAAAGTTTATGAGTCACTCTCAATAAATAGAATTAGGTCAAACAAAATAAATTGTTCCTCAGAATTGCCCCATCTAATTTTGAAATTTTCATGTTGTTTGAAATTGCGGCAAATATAAACTTCTGCATTGCAATTTTTTTCATGCTGTCTGTTAGTCTCTTGAGTTATCGTGTCTGTGGAACTTCAAATGAGATTTTTGTATGGAGTCCAGGCACAACTTCTATCAACGAGTTCAATTGCTTCAGTATTTTTACATGATACAATGCAACAGGAGTTGACTTTCAGAAGTAATAGTTCTGTTTCTTAAAGGTTTGTGCATCATGAGTATTCATGAGTGACGGCCACCAATTAGTTCCAAAGCTGTTACTCAACACCAGTCAGGATGATACATTTTGGGATTTGTTCAACAAAATACTGACATGTGATAAAAGTCCAACAGTTGGAAGGAGACTTGCACTGAAATCATAAAGACTCTCACGATGAAAAATGTATTGTTGCATAGAATTGGACATGAACTTTGTCATGCTCAGTGTGCGTTTTCCAGCAGTGTTTGCAGGCATTCAAGATAGGATGAATGAAAAATGTAAAAAGCTCAATAGTAACACCCATGAGGACATTAAAAAGACAATACTTCAATTGTTTAACTTTTAGGGCATTTTTATTGTGCATATTTTAATTTTTTTTCTTCTGGGAACACGTCTAAATGCTCAGATCTGTCAACACTGCCAGTATTTGTAATGCCTCTATTATTGTTGACAGTTTGTAAAATCCAGACTCCACGTCATCACTAACAACATAACTGATAGAAATTTTTTTCCTGGTCATAAAAAAATTCACTTGCTGCCTCTGTAGCTTTACCAAAATAATCAGAGCAACAATAATTTTTTTCTCTCGTACGTTACTTGATAATATTTCAAAACTTACTGATTTTATTCATGTGCAAAGGATTCCACAATGTACATCATTTCAAGAACTATATGGTTTAACTGTGCAAACTTCCAGTTTTTGAGTTTTTGTTCATCTTTCCAGGCTGATGTTATAGAAAAAAGTTTGAAAGCGATTCGACCATATCATGCCGTTTTGTTACTGGAAGATGAGACAGAACTTCTGGATTCATTGCCAGCAGATTCCTCACCGTCACTCATTAGAATTATCAAAATGACAAATCCATTGAAAAGTTTACAGCAATTGTCACAAGACTGTGATCTAGCTTTGTCACAGGTAAGGCAAAAATAACTGTCTTTTGTGGTTTTTGTTAAATTTGCTTCAAGACGGATTTCTAGAAAGTAAGATAGTTTTCTATATCTTCACACTCTCTTAGCACTTTTGTTATTTTTGTTTTCAATCTATCATGTGCAAGAAAATAAGTCAAAATCATACTTTTGCAAGAGCATTTCTGAGGAAACTCTCAACACCAGGAATTGGGCACGCCCATAATTACCTTTATTTTTCATTGTCTGACACCAATAATAGAAGTCAAAATAAGCTATTCTACATTTTCCATTTGGACGCTTGCATGATATTGATTTTGTTATAAATTCTCCAAAGCTCACAACAAGCTAGACTCTCTATAATCAAGTGTAAGTCTTTTTTACTCAGAAATACAATGTCATTTTCAAGTTTGTATTTGGAATTTGCCTTCTAAACTACAGATACTTGTATGAATACTGTACTGATGGAATAATATTTGTAGTGCTGTCTGTATGCATAGGGTACATGGTAACTCTAAGCACCCATTACTGCTTTTGTGCCAATACAGTATTTGAATTTCAAATGAAGTGTTAACTATACCTTTATGTCACAAACGCACAGTCTACTTAGATTTCTTATCATCAACAAGAAAACTTTTCCTTATATAGTTGTTGTATGTTTTGTGAATTTCCTACAATCAGGTCTTCCAGGTTGCTGGTCATCTTGTATACTGGGGCAAAGCTACCATTATTTATCCACTGTGTGAAACCAATGTCTATGTTCTCTCTCCAAATTGTGATCTCAGAGTGTAAGTATCACATACCAATGCTATCAATACATTGCTGTGAAAGAAAGAGGAAAATTGATACTGCATCACAAGTATGTGACATGATGTGCAATTAGAAAATATGATGTTACAGTACAATGTGGATCATTTCATGCATGGTTCTGCATCAGTTGATAACAATGACAGCTGGTCTATGTGAGCATGTAATGGACAGTTTGTCTAGAAACTCAGGCTTCATGCATGGTACATTGAACTCACCTACAGCTCCATCAATATGTCATGAATGAATCCCTTGTGAATGACCCTATATTAGTGCATATACCGGTACCCATATCTGCCCTTGAACTGTACGCTTGCTGATCATGATGATAATGTGCAGTATTTTGACTGCCTGGTTCTTGTGTACCGGTACATGTTACAATGACACTGCATAAACTGAGTATGTTTTAGGAAAGAATGTGTATTTAAGACTTTGATAGTACTTTGATAATAATGAAGCTGTTCATTTAAAAATGATTACCATTACCCTATCAGTTTGACCAGAAAAAAATAATTACAATTTTAAATAGTTGAATTATTAGAAAATTAAAAAGATAAAATAATTTTAGTGGTCGAATTGATTTCAACTTTTTTTGACAATTTATAAGTGACATGCTTACCATCTTGGATGATTGAGACATATAATGGTGACTTTCCTGAAGTCCCTACTCAGACATTCTGAGCAGGACATTGTATTGTTCTGTGTACTTTATCAAAAATAAAATGTTCAAAACAGTTTGTCATGATTGGTTGTTCAAATTATTAGAGATTTAGAAAGTCCCAATTTCCATTGGTGGTCGAACTGATGTGGGTAAAATAAAATTATGTTTTGAGGACTAAATAGGATGTTCGAATTAATAGGGTTTTTACGGTAGCTACAGCAGACCGTACATGATGCTGCAATAGTAGGGAATAACAGCAATGCTATAAAGCAATACTCTATACAAAAAAACAATTTAGCACATGCCTACAATATTAGTTATATTTTAAAGTGTAGAATTTTATGTATTTTACGATGTTTTATTGGTAACAGTAAAGAATATGATGGTTTCAATTGGGTTCGAACTCACAACGCACGGTACCCAATCACCTAGCGGAGAAAGCGACAGACAAAACCGCTCAGCCAAATCCCCAATCTCAAAAAGATTGGTTCAAACCAAGCTAAAGTTGTTACAATTCTGACTGCTTATCAGAATGGTGCAACTGCACAATTCTCAATTATCATTTATCGTTTGTAGTTTTCATGCTGTGACTGTGAATTTTATTCTCGGGTTATCAATATATATATTGTTATTCATGTGATGAATGACTGCTGTAGCAACACAATATGACAGCATGTCTGCAGCACTACAGTCCCAGAGTACTAGTGTGGTATGTTTATTAGTGATTCAATGTATCATAGCTGCAAAGTTTTCCTAATTGGGTAAACTCCAAAACACCAGCCTAGCCAAGCCTAGTAGAACCCTCTAAGTTTTTGATTGGAAAGAAACTAATTTTCGCCCTCACACTTTGATCTGTGAAAAAAACCTCAGATAGTGATTACACTGATATACAACAGTAGCATTATTACTGACTTCCACTGGTCTGCTGTCTGAGTTTACTGCACCGGTATGTTTAATTACTGGTGAAGTTAAAGTTGAAGAGAGATTTAATTAGTTCACCAGAAATTGAGTATTTTGAATCATTTTAATAGTTTCTTTTACCTAATTAGCCCGTACGCATCAGCTTATCATGTTTGGCTTCAGTGCTTGTTTTCCCTGGCTGTAGTATCTATGAAGAAAATCATATGCAAAGAAGGGGTGTTACAAGATGATGGAAAATCAGACATGTAATCCACGCATCTTAGTTTGCTCAAACTTGACGTTCTTACTGATCTGTGTCTGCATCCATAAGAAATATCAGAAGGACATTGTTAAAAAACATTTATTGCTCAGTTCCAATTCCATGTCCTGATCATCAACGATTGGGTCTGTGGGTGATTTATTCCTAGAGCATGGCTGTGTTTACAATGCAGAAAGCAACAATCTAAACATTTTGTCTATTCAGGGAGCAAAGAAGTGTTTTCATATACATTTAATTCAATATGTATGGTTTGATGTTCATGGATCATGTGAGAATGAATAATGAATAGCTTAAAATGCATGTAGAAATGTCATTGTTCTATCTGTGTTATTTGTTGTTGTATGTGACTTTGTCCACTCACAAGACATGACAATGATGTATGTATACCGTACAGACTGGACGCAAATTTTATCTGCATCAAATATATGCACAACAAAACTCAACCAGCCCTACAGTTGTTCCGTGTTTTCAGTAGCTAACTTAAAGAGTAAGAGTAGCCTTGGCTTGGCTCAGCTTGGCTCGACAAGGCTTGAGTTTTGGAGTTCGCCATCTTTATTGTCATACAACAGTGTTCAAATGAACGTAATGCTACAAGTATGGTACTCAGAACATTGCATTGCTGGACCCTATGCCATGTCAATGAAACATGTATGCATGGAAACATTGTAAGCATCTTATGACCTACAATGCTTCCAGTACACTCTCTTAATAATACCTCCAATTACAGCAGAATCAAACACTTTCTATTTTCACAACCAGTGCATCTGACTTGGCTGAAAGTTTTACCAGTAAGTTTCCAGGTCAGTCCCTGACCGCTGTCATTTCCAATTTCTCACTACCCTTGCCATTTGGAGAGCATCGCAACCCTCTTGGATGGGAACAACAAAAGGTAAGGTTTCACATTTTGTATTTGTGTGTCTGTGTGTGTTAGAGGAGAGACCGTCAGACACACAGATAGATTTAGAAACAGAAAGGGATCTACTGTCTGTGCTAATCCTATCAGCTTGTAAGGACCTAATTATCATTTCCAGGTTGATATGTACATACATTTCATATGATTTCTTTGCCAGTACCTTATGCAGTACATCATTTCCACATGGTGAAAAAATTCGTAAGATTTAGGTCTTCCAATGAAAGTATTAGGCCTTTCCAAAGTTGCCCTACATTGTAAAGGGATTGATGAGATTCTGACAGGGGAAGTGAAGTCCAGAAATATCTTTACAAGTAATTATAAGGAACACGCACACTTTGAATTCAACCCGCCATTCCCTGATCATGTGACAGCCCTGATCATGTGACAGCCCTGATCATGTGAGAGTACTCTCTAAACATTTCAGAATATTTGAAAGTGGTGCTAGTTTCAAATTGAAATCATAAAATGTTGCTGAGATGCCCCAACTACAGGGTTACGTTTCAAAGTGAATGCCAAAGTGTAATTAAAATTGTTGTGGAATGTTTTAGGGGAAGCAATGGTTGTGAGAACAAAGTGAAATGATGGTAGTATAAATGAAATAGAAAATTGAGATTGGTTTGATTATGTCATCCAAGTACTTCATAGCCACATGTCATGCTTTCCACACAGTATCAATGTAATCAAATGTGCCTGTTTGCGATGAGAGACATTAATACATTGTTATAATAATTATTTGTATATAATATTTCAGCATTGTGATTGCCAAATGCTTGTATTATCTCAAAATCCATACACAATGTCAACTGAAATTGCAATATGCCAACTTCAGTTTCTTACAAACAATCTCTGCAGTATAGATTGAGGATATACCAGTAATTGACCCATACACTTATACTCCAAGAGGATTCACTCATGTACAATCTTGTCATCATTAACCATAATCAAGCCAAACAATGTGTATCCATGTCCATGTTTGTATTTAATCAATAGGTGTGCAGTGGCTGGTAAAAGCAAGTCATGATAGCAAGTAGCTTAATAATGTTTGCCTTTTATTCATTTGTATATGTTAGATTGATCAAGTACGGATAGTTGTCTGGTTACTTCAGAACAGACTGCTTGTACAGGTAAGGTATATGCCGTCATGGTATCAAAACATGTTTGGTAGCTATCCATACATTTTCTATTCTCAGTGCACGAAAAAAGCCAATTGTCAATCATAATTCAAATGCAAATCCATGGCACTCTTGACATACAACAGGGTCAACAATGTAAGTGAAAGGCTATGCCAACATCAATGATGGGTTAAAGTGCAGCGGTTGTCGTGCTGTGCATGCTCAACTTTTTTGTTGATAAACAAATTGTTTTATAAACATAAGTCTCTTCAACTTCAATCGGAGTGAGATGGAAGCGGCCCCTCACTTTGTAAATGCCTTTGTGAGACTCGGGATCGTGCAACAGTAAAATATTAAGATCGGAAACGAACTTCAGTGGTGTATTTCTGTTTATAAAATCATGTAAGGCTACGAACATTGAGACATTATACACTCGGCACATTATTTTGCTTAGTTTAATGCATGCAGTTGTTTGTACACAATGCTATGTACATTACAGCAATAAAACATCACTAAAATGATCAACATTGTATAAATATTTTAATAGACCAGCAACAAGCACAATGCTTAACACAAAAATTACACTCAAGACCATGATCGGCAAGCCAGAGCAGGAAACAGGAGATGCTGTTGCATTGATAAGGTATATCTGTGTATGTCACCGCATTGACGTACACATTTGAGGGGGGGGGGGCTTTGTAGTGGAGTCGGACTCTCCGCAGCCGAGTGTGGTGCACCATATTCTCTTGACACCGACATTCATATTCTCTTGACACTGACGTTCACGCAGACCACGGAACAGATTATTCTTGCTGCAGTGGGCATTGCTCTTCAAGCTGTAGATTTCTGTAGCTTGCGATATTGTCGACTGGACTCCTGTATGGCCTCTGGAAATAAAAGATTTTAGTCTTTGCTAGCGATGTCGTAGACTAGAGCCCTGTCACGTTATAGAGTATGGGCATATAAAGGCGTATGGGTAAGTGTTCTCAAGTACACTCGAGCCAATTCAACAAAATCATGATCAAATGTGAATTTAATACAGTGTGTAATTACTGTTCAATATTAAGCAGATATTTAACATAGATTAATTGACCTTTTATTGCGTGTTAGATTTGGTAACTGGGTATGCTTGTGACAGATCGGACGCCATTTTAACAAGCGGCAGTATCGCAAACATTGTAATCAACCGGTAACTTAGTGCGGTATTCTTGGATGTTTTCAACAGGGGGAGACCCCATCACGAGCATGCGCAGCGCGACGACCGCTTCACTTAAAGTACATCTCAAACAATATATTCCTTTGCCAAATTTGTCAGTGTTCCTAACTGAAATGAAACCTTTAGGGCCATTGATTGCCTTATTGGTCAACAAATGCAATAGATTTGTTACAGACAAAAGAAAACTATTTCACTCTCTTTGAGATTTCATTTGTCTGTTATCATCTCTAGTTACATACCTATGTGTTCTTGATGCCAATCGAGAAATACTCCCAGATGGACACAGATACCATAGAGGGCAGTGTTTCCAGACACCGTATGATATCAGAGAGAAGTACTGGTAGCAGTGGCAGTGGTCTTACAGAGCCACACTGTAAGTGATCCATCTTACAGCGTTTAAGCTTTTCACTATTTCTCTATGGAAAGTTTAATCTCTTTGGAGGGAAATGGGAAGGGGAGAATTGATGTCAAAACAGGCCAAGTGACTCACAAAAATCCTATAGGAATGCTATATTTATGAGTCTTGTATGACAGGCTTTCCCAATAGGAATCATGTAAGGCATGTTATAGAACATGCATTGTCCTTTAAGACTGTGTGTGGGGTGTCCTATAGGCCTTTGTTTTGTCTGTAGGACAGCAAATACTTGCACAAAAACCCTACCAGACACCTATAAAATTCCTACATAGGACTAGGGTATAGTATTTGGAAAGTGCTACCCCACAGGATTTTCTAGGATACCTGTCGTTGTTGTTATTTGCCCTGGAAATGCACACCTGCATTTTTTGTGCCACTTTACATGTTCGTATACAATTATTTTCGATGGATGGCCCAGACTTTTACCAAGAAATCTGGATACGAGATGAAGATGTCAAGAGAGTGGGAGTAGTGTGAAGGGGTACAAAAGTTCAGCATACAACATTTTCAGACAAGCTGACAGATGAACAATAAACATAGTGTGTACTGATCTAGTAGTGTTCTGAAAACAGTTCTGAATAATACTGTTCCTTCTGTTCTTCAGATAAAGTTGCTCTAACTTATTTCCTGGTACCCTTCCAATCACCCTTCCAATGAGTTTACAACACAATATGCTTTTCTCATTGAGAAATGATGTAGGGTGATAGACACTAAATATATGTATTAAAAATATTCTACAAAAGACCTAGTTAAGAGTGACAGTGACATGCTTCATAAATCTTCCATCTTGCCAGTCTCCTTTACGGATTTATTTCATCTTCCAGTTGACACAGATGATCTTATAGTGAGTCCTGGACTGGATAGCTACTCTTCCAAATCTATGGAGTTGGGAAGCAATGAACAATCACTCCCTGATGAGATGACCATGAAACGAGGGATACGAGATACTAACCTCCTGTCTGAGTTGTCTTATGCAGAACGTCTGAGCGTCTTGAGTGTACCAGCTTCTAGCAATGATGATGACCTTAAGTTATTTGACAGGTGAATATTTATGAATTCAGTGTCCTCTTAACATTAATTGGCCACCTAAACGCCCTCTTGTTACTTTACATAGGTCAAAATTGGTTGGGTTAAACCAAAAATCTGTTGATTATAGGGGTCCATTAAAGATTCATTGAGTAAATGGTAAATGCTTTGCAAGTGGAAA
Source organism: Ptychodera flava (assembly GCF_041260155.1). Taxonomy (NCBI): domain Eukaryota; kingdom Metazoa; phylum Hemichordata; class Enteropneusta; family Ptychoderidae; genus Ptychodera; species Ptychodera flava. The sequence continues at coordinate 36,118,781 of NC_091942.1, forward strand.
CTTTCAGTTGACCGTGACAATACAAATATGTATTTTCAACCATTTTCCCGCGAGTCGTCGATGGTTTCTGCAAGGTTTACCCTCTCGCATAAAACATCGAATACATAGGAGGTCAAATTCATTGGAGGTTCAAATTCAAGCAGCAACCATCGGTAGCTCATGGAAAAATGTTGAAAATATATGTTCTCATTGTCAAGGTAGTTATCAAGAGTATAGAATGAGTTGTAAATAATCAATGATAAAGCGGGTACAAGTTGATTTATATAAAGACTAGTATATTTCATTCTTTTGCAAGCTAAATCAGCAACATGGATCAGTGTCGTAGCAAACTACTGATAAAGCCAATGGGTTGGCTCTCAGCAGTTCTGTGGCAATGACCTTCGACCTGAGTGTGATCGATAAGCAACAGCACCGCTGCGTATTCACAGCTAATGTTTACAATGATATTGTTTGATTTGCATTGAGGGATATTGGTCAGTAATGGTTATAATTTGTGAAGAATTTATGAATATGCTTTGTTCAAGTTTTATTACATAATCTGAATAATGCATTTTCCTCCTTTTTTTTCAGACTTTGCCCCTACTTCCGTGGAAAACACCACTTGGAGGAAATCATGTACTATGAGAATCTGAGCCGATCACAATTAATCACTCTATTGGACAAATTCCGAGACGTTCTCATAACATGTTCTCACCAAGATGCTGCCACGATTACATACCAAGAATTCCTTTGACATGGAGATGTTGAAATTTCTATAAAAATCTTTGATTCAACTTGCCTGTATTCATTCAGTAGCCACTCTACAGAAAATGTTGTCTTGGTTTTAAAGGTATACTGTCACCTGTTATCTGAATATGCCCATATATGGTCAAAGAGGTGTTCCTTGGTATTCAAAATGTCCATGTGAGGGTGCTGTTTTTAAAAAGCAGCCACCCGCTTAAAGTCTGTGATTGGTTAGATTTTCTCTTTCCATGGTAACTGTGGCAAAATTGGAACAGGTAACAGTATACCTTTAACACCAGCACATATACATATATCTGTAAATTTTCACATCTTTCGGTACTTTCCTGCTGATAAGATTTTGCAAGCCATTTTAAACCTTCCCTCATTTTCCTGTACACATATCCAGCTACCCATCGTAAAATGATAGGATCATGTTATATGTTACGACAACCAAAAAAACAAATTGGAGTGCAGTTGAATGTAGCATAAAAAGGGCAAAATATTAAGCAGTATTGATATGTCTCTGTATACACAACCAATGCTCAAGATGCTTACATTTTAGCTTACAAAGCCATTCTGTTGTGACTTTATTCTTCAATATTCAGAAAAGATTTTTCTAGGCTGTATGAGAAATCAATGTTTTTTCAGTGACATTATTGGCGAGGAAAGCATGATTTTGACTTTGGTCTTAAAACCTGAGAAACAGATAAGTTTTTGCATAGAGAGCTAGAGAGAGGAGTGGAAGCCAATTGTTATTGGCGTCAGACTTTTAGGACATTTCACCTAAAAACGGGGAAACTTTTGCACATTTGGAGAAATTTCAGCAAGGCCAACATCTGAACCAATCTAAATAACCATTTCAGTATTCTACAACATTTCGAAGATATCATACTATAATTAATTAGCACAGCGACCAGGAAACCAAATTTTTATTATCACAACTGGAAGTTGTGATATAGAGGTGGTTTCAACCGGTGTTTGGTGTCGTCCATTTCCGTAAACGACAAAAAGTCAAAAACTGCTGAACAGACTGCGTTGATATATGGTACCGATACATAGACTGGTTCCAAGGTTCCAATTCGGAAAAATGGAGCCAAACGGAGCGGAGGTTATATAGTTTTGGGAAATTTCTAACCCCCCTTTTTAACTAATTGATTTTAGGGATCTTTCATATATGTAGTTTTGGAATGTACACCAATCCTGCATTGTGGACTGTTTTATGAGTTGTGGAACAGAAATGAGGTTTTGATGAATGTTAGAAATATGCAGGATGGCTGATTCAAAGTATAAGAGATTTCTATGCTCTTTTGGGTATCAAAAGCAATAAAAAAAAACATATTTCATAGTTTAGATTCTCACTTTTGAGATGACCCTAAGCATTTGTTATGTAACATCCTTGAGTCAATATACAGACTTTGACATTCCTGAGATTAAGTATCCATGACCTCACATGTTACAGTCTTTCACTACCATGGTATGGCCCAAACCCATTGTTATCAATGGTGAGTGTGGACCTGTCTACAGGAAATTGGGGTGAACAGGTTATACAATGCCATGACAAGTTGCAAGGTAGCACCAGCATAGAGTCCTACGCATGTCCATGTGTTCTCACAGGAAATTACAGGGAAAAAATTATTTGAGATGTTTCTCTCTCTTTAAATAGAAGTATATAACAATTTAAACCTGTCATGGATGGATTGCTCTCAAATGATCTGAAACAACAGTTATTGCCCATTAGCAACAAATCTATAGCAAGATTTATGTAAAGTTCATGAACTTACACAAGGTATTAGACAAAAGATGACCATGACTTTGCTACTTTTCAACATTTATTTCATTCAGATTTCCTCAGCTTAGTGTATAATTTTGTAATCTTAATTACTGTCAACTTAGCTTTACTAACTTATTCTAACCTCATTATTCTTACACTACTGTTATACCTTATAACCACAAAATTTCAAGAGATGCAAATATGATTGTCACTTAACAAACAATTTACAAATATGTCTTCTGCTGTTTTCTCCATATACATATACATGTCCCTTTTCTCATAAAAATGGGCTTAAAATCGCATTGTGAAAAATAGTCTTTCAGCTGTATGTTGCTCATTGACTTCGTGGTCTGTCTAATTAGTCTCCACGGACACCGTCCGGGGGGACTTATAGGTTTGGTCATGTCCGTGTGTGCGTGCCTGCGTCCGTGTGTGCATCCGTCCGTCTGTTCACGCAGATATCTCAGACATGCCCAGGTCAATTTCTTTCAAACTTTGCACAAGGATAGTACCCTACCCATACAGATGCACGTCGATTTGGCCATGTTAGAGGACTTTTTAGTTTACACCACCATAGACTACCATGTATAAGTCAGCTGTCTATAGAATCCCATGTATAAGGGCAAGTAAAATAAAAATTTAGTTTGTCATCATATTCATATTGCAAAAAGGATTCAGTGACACAGTTTTTAGTCCCCATGGATGAAGTCCAGGGCCTTATAGATTGGTCATGTCCCTCCGTTCACGCAGAATATATAAATATTTTGACAAAATCTCCCGTGACCTCGGTGACCTTTGACCTCAAATATACATATTTGTCCATAACTCAGTAACCACAAGTGCTACACCCTTCATATATGGTATGATGGGACACCTTATGACGCCACATATTGTACTCATTAATTATGTGCATATTTAATTTTGAGCGAGCCAATAGAGCTAGGTCTGATTTTTGGTATATAGGGATGACTTAGCAATTCAATTTTCTTGACAAAATGTCACATGACCTCAGTGACATTTGACCTGAAATATACATATTTGTCCATAACTCAGTAACCACAAGTGCTACACCCTTCATATATGGTATGATGGGACACCGCATGACGCCACATATTGTACCTCATTAATTATGAGTAGTTTCACAATGTGCCAGTTGTGATCAAGTGCCATTGGCGCTATTTTTTCCTCGGGATCTCAAAGCAAACTTCAGGTTCAAATAAGCGATGTATTTTAGCAGAATTTTTTGAGAAAAAAGTGAAATTTATCGCCTGATGTGGTCACTGGCTTAATTCAGTCACAGATTGTTGTATATAATGTAAATTTATTCTACCATGAAATCAGAAATTTTGTTCGTTTCAATAAATTTGTTTTAAAAACAGCCAACTTTGTTCACAGATTTTTTAAGTAGAAATATTCAATTAAAGGATCAGTACCTCTAACTGTAGATGATTTTTTTTCATTATTTGTATCTTGTATGTCAATTGAAAGGTCTTGTTTTACTCCCAAAAGCATGTGGAAACATTCACTATTTATCTTGTTAACAAAGCATCAATGATTGTGTAAAGTGCACTGTTATTGTTTACATTCTATTCGGGACCGAAACTCATTCATCAAATACAGGCTGATTTGACAAGCTGAATTGTGTCTGTCTAAACATGCTTTGCGAGTAGAACAAAACTTATTGTTAGCGTTAAAATAAAACAGTAGTGAAAAATATCACTAAAATTAGTTAGTGACCCTTTAAAATGAACCAAGAGATTGAAATCACATGTGGCTCTTTCATCTCCTTATACTTCACTTTGCATACAGTCTTTGGATTTTTTGTATCCTCTTCCCATTTTACCAACTGGACTCTCTTAAATCACCTTAACAAAGTCCATTGAAAGATGGATGCAATATAGACAGGCTTGAGGACTTCCTTATTTTCCAATCATACAACTGCAAACTTGCTATGAAGGTTGCAGGACAGTCACTTGTCCTTTACCTAGCTCCTCCCTAGCTACAAAGCTGTTTGATGGGTAATGTTGAGTTGGTTTGTGTCCATGGACAACCGTCCTGATACTACTATGACAGGGGGTTAATTCATGCAGTAGGTGGTTCTCATTATGGCCATTCTTGAGTGACGTGTCTGTCACTAAATCCAAAAAAATCTACGTCCACAATTGGTATTCTTGCTACTGCCATGTTTGGCCCAGTAAGTACGGCCCACCCTACACACACCTTTTAGGAATGGTTTTAGTATGTACACGATTTGCAATTATAATTAAAAGGGACTTGAATCCCAGTCATGCCTATTTCCTTGTTTGAAGACCTAATCAGTAACATTTGAAGCTAGGGGTTTACTTCAAACTTTGGAAATGACATTTGAGGCAAAGCCAGGATTGTCTTCATTCTGTTATTTCACAACCAGTACCCTTCTCTCTTTGCAAGTTAGGTGGACCACGGCTATGGTACTTAATTAAGAATGAACCTTTGGGTTAGATATTTGGACACAAACTTTTGCAATATTTTTTTTTGCCTACAATTTGCAGGGGTTCATTTTGAAGCTTATGAAGTAAATAAACTTTTCATCAGCTTATTGTCAAATCAAAAAAACAATGTTCCCCATAGAGTTAACATATAAATGTGGTCATTTTGAATTTCAAGTGTCAGTAAATATTCTGTAATTTGCTTCCCTTGTATCATATTTTGCCAGGTGACCCTGATTTTGATTCTTTATTTGGAATGGGAACAGGCTAAAGATTCTTTGCAGAAAGTTTGGGCAAAAATAGAGTCAGTTTTGAGGTGTGAACTACCTCAAGACTTCCTCCATCAAAACTCTATTTCCCAAAATTGAAAAAGGAAATACCACAATCGCAACCAACCAGCAAGTGATAAAAGTAATGGAGAACTGTTCCACTGAAACTCACTTTGATGCTTTGGAACATTTTGAATGCAAGCAGCAAAATGTAAAACAAAGATCACAGACTCAACCTCTTGCTGTAGTCGGTTTAGCAAAATCAACATTTGATGTTTACATCCAAGTCAACAGTATAAACATACTGGAGGGCAAAAGGATATCTCTAGTTTGCCGTTGTTTGAATGGAAATGTATCATTGCACCAGTGAAATTTCTTAATTTCTTGCTTTACGTATTTCCAATCAAATACTACAGGTCTGTTCATGGAACACCTGATATTAACAACCCTTTCACAATTGACTCATAGATAGTTTAGGCCTGATGTAGATCTGACATCGTTCATTCCATTTTGAAGCTTACACAAGTTCACAACGTGGAGAAGTTATCACAAGCTCCTGAACTATCATCAAATTCACATACGCATCACAAAAATTACATCAATAGTCATAGATTTATTTCTTGAAGTTTACCATTTCTTGTTTCATTCTACAGTTTTAAAAGATTATCTTGTATTTTGTATTTACGTAGTTGTGATGATAAATTTCTGACAGATATGACAACCACAAGCTAGAGATGGTAGATAATCTGAGGTGTCTTGAAGATGGAACAGTGAATTGTTAACATATCTCAACCCTCCATAGAACTTATAAAATGCATACTTCAAAGTTTTGGTAACTCATGCGTACACAGTGACAATCAAGTCACCAAGATATCAATGTGAATTGTAGTATCTGTCATCTCTTATTCCATTACAATGGTTCCAACTACAATACAATGGACAATGGCTTACACATAGCTCCAGTCATCCGCGGAATAATCATATGAATAGTATAGTTTTGAATGAATACTTTTTTCAATTCCAACAGCAGCTGTTCTGCAACCATCTGTCCTCTGTAACGGACAATCGCTAGGTAGTAAGTAATTCATGATTAAAAATACTGTCAGTGACAAATTCACGAGATGGGTAAGGAGATGTAATTCTGATTATTGTGGGACAATTTTCATACCTTTCACTTTTAAATTTTGGCTAGTATACAGAGTAGATTTCTACCATGCCATTTACTCCACCATCCTGCTGACTTTATAGTACATTATTTAATGACCACAATGATTATTTGTTTAGATATATATTAGTACGGAATAAAATAGTTTTGTAAAAGTGCACATACAGACAAGGAATGACAGTTATATTCTTTTAAAGTTGTTTCAAGGAGACCGATCTTGGTAGGGACTTTCAAGTCAAATTTAATCAGTTTCATATTGCATGTTCATATTTCTGTACAGGTCACTGATTATGACATAATCTTGTACACCTGAGTATGTTGATGCTGGATCCATTCTAGCGCCCTCTCACTGTCAGCATCCTTGGCAGTGTAACCTCTTCAAGTGATCGTCTATAGCTCTGTGATTGTGACTGGCTATCTCTTTGTTGAACACTCGGCAGTTGATGTTTTGGTATAAGATGTCTGGTGCTACGTAGCTCCTTCTTCATTGGGACAAAAACTACACATTTCCCGTGTCCAGCACCAGCAGACATGCGGGCTGCCATTGTTGCTAGCATTTTCCTAGGTGCTTTACCACCTGTTGAACGCCGTGCTGTTTGAAATGTTCTTGCCATAATGTTAGTCACCACTCACTAACAGAAGCTGAAACACAAGTATGCCAGAAAAAATTGTCCAAATCATTCATCTTAAAATGAGAAGCATATTCATACATAGGTTCAAATTCATGGGGAAAATGAATGCACCTTTTGTTGACATACAATCAACATTTTGTTATAAAAAAAAATAACATTTCAATGTGCATCGATCCAAGTATTGTTTGTAATATTTTCCATTTTAGTTTTGACAATGATGAATATGACAGATATTTTCCACACTGCATACCTTATCGGACAAAGTCCTTTACCTGACACTTTGAAGTGGTAGATCTCTTATGCCAACAGTCAGTTTTAGCATACAGGTGTGGACAGAATAGCAAAACAGAGAAAGGCTGGGATGTTGTCTTGGTGGAACTATCAGTATCCAATGCTTCACGGCCATTTCCAATTTTGAGCAGACATATTCTGAATACTTCACCATTCTGACTGACCCCATCCTACTGAGTCAATGCAGCATGGAGCACTGCCATGTAGTACTCACCCAAAGAGTTATCAACCCTCTGAACTCTCTTTGAAATCATATTCCCTGGCCCAGCTTGCATGAATGCTATGTTCTTTCTCAAACTTAAAATCACAGGGCCATTGAATTATAGACTTCTCTGAAAATGCAATCACTAATTCATGGATTTCACAAGATCTGTGCATATTCACAAGGTCAAATACCGGTATTGACTATTGGCATTGAAATAATAACATGATGAAAAGATGTTACAATACACAATGCCACTTTAAAAGTTACTAAGATGTTATATCAAATGAATTGCTGTGTTGGTTGACGGTATAAAACCGTTTCTTGGTTATTCACCATAAATTCAGATTGCAGCTGTACAAAAAGATGAATACATTGTCTATACTTTGTATGTATCCATCAAACTACTTTCACAGGTATATACAGGAATATTCACATCGGATATATACAGGGATATTTACAATCTATTGCAAATGGTATACTGCCAAAGATGCTCACACTGAATTGGTACTAAAATTTGATGTTTACAAGTTCAATGTTGTCAGGAGCTATTGTGATATGTTCTAACAACTGTCTCTGCTGAGAAAACTGAAAACTTCAAAAGGGCTGTTAATATCTTCTTTCATCTGCGTTCACATTATGTTTACTTTTAACTTATTTCCATTTTTTAATTTAGGGACAGGTCAGGCCCTTTCAACCACTTTAAAAAGTATGTGGGTGACAGTAAATGAAAACGTGTACACAATGTGCTTTGAACCAAATACTTGATAATCAAAGGGTCTAATATATACTCCCACACGTTTCATTTTCGGCTATAGTCCCCATAGCCTTACGAGCTGTGAACTCTGCATAAAATGAGTGTCTGGTTCCTGTAGTGCAGGTAGTTGTAAATCATCACCATCATCACTTGACTGTAAACTCCACATCGACTAACAACTAACATGTATTTATTGCAACAGATTGATTTAACTGTTGTTGTCAGCTTGTTTTGTCACATTTTGGTTCATCTACATCTCTGTTCATGTATGGGTACTGACAATCAAACAAGTGGCTAATGTAATGATTTGTTTTATCACCATTGTCACAATATCTGTCTATTAAAACTTTCGGTGTGACGACATCACGTTGAGGTGAGTTTAAGGGCCGTTTCCATGTATGCTATGGCCATTTAGCTTACATGGGCATATTCAAATGTATTATTTGTAAATGTGTATGTGCCGTAAATTATATGAAAAGCGTATTGTAGAATATGCCGAATAAAATGAAAAGCGTTCTTTAGAACAGTTTAATTTACACACTCAGTAAAACCTTGATTACTCTGCCCATTTTACATCATCCATGCTCTACCCCACAACAGTGCACAGTAAATGTAATAAGACCAAGAGGGCACGGTCCAGCCAACACGGCCTTACTGAGAGCCTTGGTATAACGACAATATTAAGAATGAAGGAAGTGTCCTCTTTTATGAAAAATGGTCGAAGAGTGGAGTTTTAAGGCTTGTGGACATCTGGAATGATGACAGAAATGACTGGCTTCAACAATGGGAAATAATTGCAAAAATTAGAGGAGGTACAAATAGACATGTGTAAGGAAATTAAGACAGAGTATGAAACACTCCTAAATGCTATTTCAGATTCCTGGAAACAAATCATCACTTCAAACATCAAAAATGAAGAAAACCATATTTTAGACTTAGAGAATTATGGTCTGACAAAAAGTGAGGTCAAAACCAAGTCACTTTATTGGAAATCAGTTGATAAGAAATGGCATGCAGTCAAAGGTCAGATTGGTCAAAAATGGGCTGAGAATCTAAGTCTCACTGACAGTTACAAAGCTACTTCATTCAGCTGTCTTAATTCAAGAGGAATTGTCAGTAATTCAATAAATGATTTAAATTGGAAGATTTTCCATCGAGGCCTAGTCACAGGAAGCTTGGCCAAAACTTTCAATTTAAGTGATGGGAAATGCCATATTTGTGGCCAAGAAGAAACACTTGAACACATCTTATTTGAGTGTAAATATGTTAAAGAAATCTGGCAGAAATGTATTTCTTTCTTTGTCAGAAATCACAACTTTGATAATAATATCAATATCAAAAGATTAGCAATCGCAGAAAACGAAAATGATAATAATGTAACATCTGACATTATTTCCTGCATTACTTCCTTTGTAAAACATACAGTTTGGAATATTCGAAATTCGGTTAGTCTTGATGGGATTAAAGTTTCCCTTCAATCCTATGTCATGCAATTGAAATGTTATCTCTCCTCATGGATGAATACATTATATTTCGCTTATAAGATGATGAACAAAACTGAGGATTTTATCACAAAGTTTTCAACCCTTGTAAGACTTGAAGGAGGAGAATGCATCCTGAATGCATTCATATGATGATCTTTGTAATTAAACAGCTAATTATTATATAGGCATTGTAATTTTAATGCATTCACAGTAATGTAGATTTGTTTTATTTGTGACTATGTTGAAATAAATTTATCTTTTTCAAAAAAAAGGACAGCCTTGTGAGTGAACAAGAAGACGCGCCGACGCCCCCACTGTGACACTATGGACGTAATTGTGACATACACCGCAAGTCACCTGTGGTCTATTCCGCTCTGCGTCTATGCGCCTCATAGACGTGTGTACATATGCTTCTCAGGCATATGTACATGCGTCGGATATGGGGCGCATAGACGCAGCGGAATAGACCACAGGTGACTGTGCATGACACAACTGGTATATCGCCCAGCTAATTACAGAATGGTGCCCTGTAGAGCTATATATCGCGTAGTCCGAGCTCCGACGACCTACACCATGCAAATGCGCTCGTTAGCTGGGTAGTCTGCTAAATCGATCGATTTTCGGCTCGATCTATCGATCCATAGTGGATATGGCCGCCACTGCAACCGAAAGTGGCGGGCATATCGACGACGGCACCGATTGATCGAGCCGAAAATCGATCGATTTAGCAGACTACCCAGCTAACGAGCGTCTTTGGGTGCTTTCAACTTCTACCCACCTTCAAGATCATACAAAGAAGAAAGCCATCGAAGGGTCCCCGCCCGGGTACGGAGACGGGGGTACATGATGATGAATCATGTTGATGATTTTAGTGTTTTCCGATCCGAAAGAAATTGTATTTCTAAAAAGCGAGGTAGAGCTGCTGGAGGGTCAGCAATTATGTTTAAGTCTTCTTTGAAAAAAGGCATTACAAAGTTGAAATCAAAGATATCCGATTTTTATGGTGTAAACTTGACAAAGAGTTCTTTTCTTTGAAAAATGATATGTACATTTGCTGTGTTTATATTCCACCAGAGAACTCTTGCGTACATGTTAAAAATGATTATTTTGATGTATTAGAAAGTGAAATTTCAAGATACTCAGTGATGGGTGATATCATTCTCATGGGTGATTTAAATAGTAGAGTTGGATTTCTCAAGGACTTTATTAAAGACGACGATATAGTTTATACTCCTGTACCAAATTTCTATACATCTGATGATTTTAGAGAAAGAAATAGCAGAGATTGTTCAATGCCAAATGGTAATAAGTTTGGTAGGCAACTGATTGACCTTTGTTTAAATAACAATTGATAATTGCTAATGGGCGAACTGTTGGGGATTTGTCAGGGAAATTTACCTATCATCATCCAGTAGGTTCAAGTACTGTTGATTATTGTATAACTACTAAAACAAACTATAAGAATTTGCAGTATTTCAGAATTCATGATATCAGTGCCATGTCTGATCATTGTGCTATAAGTACTTCATTACGTTGTAACTACACAGTAGTCTGTGACTCCGTACCGAATAAGCCTTTACCAAGTTATGTTTGGGAAAATGACAGTGCTGACATTTTCATGATACATTTAGTAATGAACATTTCACTCATGCCTTTGATAAGTTTATGAAATATGATTTAGATAGTACAGATACAAATACAGCAGCTATAGAGTTGACAAGGATATTTTCAACAGGCGCCAGGCGATGTCTGAAAGTTAAATACAATAAGTCTAGGAAAAAGAAGACAAGAAATCAGTGGTTTGACAAAAACTGTTATAATTTACGCAGGGAACTAAAATATGCTGCTAAAGCCTTTGATAAAACCCCTAATGATCCAGTTTTGAGATGTAATTATTTCACCCTGAGGAAAAAATACAGAAAGCAACTTAAATTTAATAAACAGCAGTTTACCAAATCATTGATAAACAAACTAGAATTGGCAGATGGAAACAGTTCAGGTGAATATTGGAATATCTGAAGAACCTTAGGAAGAAATCGGGTGTCCCATTGGATGAATCTATACAGAGTAATGATTGGATTTCATATTTTGAGTCATTGTATAATAATAAGTCCACAACAACTGAAGAAAAAATTGTTTCTGAAAAATTGGGAGAGTTGGAAAAAATAAAGAGACTAAATACTTACCTTAATACTCCAATAACACATAATGAGTTATTATCTGCCATTAAACAATTGAAAAATAAGAAAGCACCAGGTGAAGACTGCATAAGAATGAGATGATTAAAGCTAGCAATAATGTGTGTATAAGTAGCATTTTAAAATTGTTTAATCATATACTGGATAGTGGTAACTTTCCTGCATTCTGGAAATCAACATTGTTAGTTCCACTTCACAAATCAGGGGACAAATGTGATCCAAACAATTACAGAGCAATCGCACTTTCAAGTTGTTTATCAAAACTTTTCACATTGGTATTGAACAAGCGTCTCATTAAGTATCTAGAGGTCAATGATCTTTTCTCACCTTTTCAATTTGGTTTTAGAAAGAATAGACGTACTTCAGACTGTGTATTTTTGTTAAAGACTGTAATTGATAAAATGTTTTCTACTAAAAGTTTGAAAAACTCAAGCTCAAACAAGCTTTATGTAGCTTTTGTAGACTTTAGGAAAGCTTTTGATTCTGTTTGGAGAAAAGGATTATTTCTTAAAATGCAGAGGTTGGGAATAACCGGTGGTTTCTATGATGTTGTAAAATCTATGTATGATAACACTCAGTACAAAATGAAACTACCAAGAGGTATTTCTGATGGGTTTCTTTCTACTTGTGGTGTTAAACAAGGTTGTAACCTTTCACCAACTTTATTCAATGTTTTTCTGAATGATCTCCCAGGTATTTTTGGTGATATATCTGATTTCCCAATAGAAATTGGAGACCTGAAAATGAGTTGTATTTTGTATGCTGATGACTTAATACTTATGTCAAAATCTGCAGAAGGTTTACAGAATTGCCTGAATAAGTTACTTTCTTATAGTAAATTATGGGGTCTCACAGTTAATGTAGATAAGACAAAAACAATGGTATTTAACAAGAGTAATCATTTCATAAACAATGTGCAATTTTACTTTGAAAACAATTTGATTGAAACAGTGAAACATTTTACATATGTTGGTGTTCTTATTACACCTAATGGAAAATTCAAACAAAACCAGAATAATCTTAAAAACAAAGCAATGAAAGCTTTATTCAGCATAAAAAAGTCAATTTTATGTGAAAGAATGTTAAATCCTAGACTTTGCTTAAAACTTTTTGACACATTGATTGTTCCAATTCTTTCATATGCTTCTGAAATTTGGGCAACAGAAATCACTAGTACTGATAATTGTCTTGAAAGTCTTTGTATGTCATTTTACAGATTTATTCTAGGAGTCAGTAAACGTACTCCTTTGGAAGGCATAAGAGCTGAGTTGGGTAGACTACCATTGAAGATCTCACTTTATATGTCTGTTATAAGATATTGGTGTAGACTGAACAGTTTGCCTTCAAATCACATTCTTAAAAAGGCACTCACAGAAAACAGAAAAATTCAATCTCTTGGGTGAAATTTATTAATCGCAATTTGGGGGATTGTAATCATATGCATGTTTTCAGTTCATTGGGAGTGAAATCATATTGTCAACTGAAGAAGAAAATAAAAGAAAATCTTACAAGTGAATATTTGGGTTCATGGAGGAGAAATCTGTTTGATGATGTAAGAAAAAATGGAAATGGTAACAAATTACGTACATATAGAATTTTCAAAACTCAGTTTGTCTTCGAAAATTACTTAGAATGCTTGTCTGACTTTACACTCCGTAAACATTTGTCCAAATTCAGATTGAGTGACCATAACTTGGGTATTGAAATGGGAAGAAAAAGTAAACCTAGATTACCTTGAATGAAAGAATCTGTCAGAGATGTGATTATAATGAAATTGATGATGAGTTTCATTTATTATTTTCATGTAAAAATCATACTTCAGAAAGAATTTTATTGGGACAAAGTAGTGGTACAGATTTTTGTAAATGTTATAGTCTCTTAGAAAAAGAAGAAGATTGTTAAAAAGTTAATGGAACAAAATGTTCTTGATCTAGCTGTATTTCTAAAGAATACAAATGTATGCTGAACCCTCCAGCAGCTCCGGGCTGAAAAATGTCCTGGTAACTTTGTTCATTTGTTGTTCAGACTTTTACTGTTTTCTTAAAGAGACATGTTTATACTGAGCTGAAGCAGCTCCAATGAATGTAATTATTGCATGTTTTCGTATTACAGAGATGAATGGTTGTTTTTCTTTCTCTGTATTGTTCACTTACATTTGTAACACATCTTGATGTACCATACCATACTCTCTGTTAGTATGTGTCGAGTAAATAAAGATTGATTGATTGATACTACTTGGTACTACTTGGTACAAGACTTCAATTGACAATTTTTAGTTACCTGGGTCCCGCTTTGTGTAAAGTATATTCCTTTATGTATTTCGCTGAAAACTACGTTGCTTTGCTGTACACGCTGAGATGGCATAAGAGAGTTCCCTTATCGTGCTGTACAGTTGAGTGAATGGTGCCCGGCGTTGTGATTTATCTCAGCAACGGTCGAGGTCCCCGTGTTTCAGCTAAGGTCGTGCATGCCTAGCCTATTCTCGATCTCGTATTTACTTTCTGAAAGCGAGGCTGACAACAACTTGCCTTGCCTGACCGACCAGTCGACCCATCTGACATCGTATGTACATTAACTGACTTTGATATTTGCATAATGATGGCGCCTCTTACCTGTCGGAGTTTCCTATTGTTCCAAACTGGAAAAGGCGCGACAATTTGCGTTCATGTTTTTACAAATCGTGTAGCTCTCATCGGGGCCCTCTCATTGAAGCCGCCTTAATTAAGTCCGATAGAGATGTTACATATAGCCAATTGTAACTAATATGAATTCTTTTTCTCTAGTCAACGTGCGACCAAAGGATAACAAAATTCTCACGAAACGTTGTTCCGCGTAAAAATTGCATCTTTTCAAACTGGGGGCACTTGGGTCGTTCAGTGTTTACCTACTTGTCCCCAACTTCTGGGCGAAGTACTCAAGTAGGTTTGACAAATGCTGACGAAGCAAGGCAGCGACACACTGCAACAGAAGATACAGACTCGGGATACAGAGGACACCATAGGACGCAGAAGGTCATTGGCTTTTGTTTTTCTCCCATAGTGCAAAATTTTTCAGCCTGTAAAAAAGTCTGTAAGAACATTTGCACGGACTTCAAGAAACGTAAAATAATCAAGGAGAATAGCAGGGTATGAGATCTCTTTTTCCACCATACTTCATGTAACATGGTGAATATACAAATCATGAAACTTTATCGCTAAACAAGTATCATTTTCGTTCATGTTTATTGATTTCTCAAGTATCAAAATCTCCTTATTAGGCTACTTTCTGTTAAATTGTGTGAAGAATAAACTTTAATGACAGATTTGTTTTAATCTCAGTTTGATTTGCAAAGTATTAATACAGCAGCTGTAATAGTCAGTAGTCATTTGTGACTTCTAATATGTTGCATAAGCTTTGGCATTTGTGGTTAACATGAAGTGCATAAAAACACTGTATATTCTTCCTATGTGCTGATCATTCTGTATATTCTTTAACTTTGTGTACAATATTCATTTCCAAGTTTGAGGTAATAGTAGTGAGGCAAAACAAAGAGTAATAAAAAGTAGCCTAATATACATAGACAGGTAAAAACTGGATGTGATATACATATTAAACCCCTTTCCTTAAAAGGAAAACATGTAAGGCTTATTCATGCAGACTACAGAAGAAAAAATATCAACTAACAACCTTAAATAACTTCAATGAAACAGACGACGTAGACAAGGTCAGTTAATATCTTCAAATGATATCCACAGGGAAAATCTGAATTGTTCTAAGCAAAATCATGATTATCAATATATGCAATTTGAATCTTCAGCTGCAATTGTGGATGGAATGACATTGCTTTCTGGCTGGACACTTGAAATGGTCATCCAAGAGTCTTCAAAGGTGAGATAACTGTTGGGTCTCGCCGCTGTGCAAATCAACCATCCTCTCATACTGCGGTTTGAACGTTTAGTCGCCTACGTCTTCTGATCCAAGTTTTGAAATTCTCATTAAAAAAATATATATTATTTCTGAAATTAAAAAAAGATTATTCAAAATTAGTATACAGTACAATATTTATTTCACATGCCTATATAAATAAACACGCGCACATACACCCAAAACATTGCTTCCAGTTCATGGTGGCAGTGACAATGAGATTGTAATCAACCTTGACCAATAATTCTCTACAAGTGACCTTGGTGGTACGTATGATGACATTCGGGTATTGCTGTCAAAATATCAATTATTTTTTGTTTCGAAAAAAATCATTAAAAATTCAACTCAGAAACAGTTATCTTCAAAATTTTAAAGGCGACGACTTTTCAGCACACAGCGAGTTCATAGCATCGCATCATCGACCGATGCTGCAACTCCCTTTTGTAAAAACTGTGGTGCTTTGTCACTTGCTACAAAAATCGATAAGCCATTACCTTGCCCTTCTTGCTCTTGGCTTTCTTTCCTGCACTTGTCTTCAATCTTTTCACTTGTTTCTTTGCCTTGGGTTGCTTCTTTGCTGCCGGTTTTTTCTGTGGCTTCTTTGCAGCAGCCTTTTTGGGTTTTGCAGCCTTCGCTTTCGCCATGTTTAGCAGGTCGAGGTTACTACTGACGAATGACACAAAGAACGATATAAGGTCAACATATGCTTATGCCTAGAACTCCATAACGCGAGTTTCTTCACTTAAAACCGCGCAAATAAACAAAAACCAAATACAGGATAAAATCAGATATTAGTCAAGTTCTTACGTGTTTTTATTTTACTCGATGCACCTTTAATTCCTTATCGAAGAACTCACTTGTACGATAATCGACCATTAAAGTGAATTGGTCGCTACAAAACAAAGCCGCCCTACCGTTTTTGGTCAAATTTTGACTACATTTTGCACCAAATTTATCATAGCGTAACGGACGCCATGGTAACACTGTTAGGCGTGGCATTAGTTTTACAGATAACATTTCCAAGAACTGCGCTATGTGATCTTCCACAACGACAGGCCACGATACGGAAAGAATAACCGCCGTTGCAAATATTTGAAAACGGTTTTCAAACCGGTGGGGATATTTCCCGCACTTTGGAGTTCGACAAAATAGCGCTTCCTTCTGGGCGCGAACGACAGTGTCAAATAAGATCATACCTTTTCTGTATCACAAATTATATCCAAATATCTGAATATCAAGTATTGTTAGAAAAATAATGACTAGATTTACCTGGTCTTCACGAAAAATTTGCTTCGGCAGTTGATAGGCCTTAGAGTAAAACCGCGAATGATGGCGTCGTGTTTATACACAAAGCTTTGTAAGCAAGGTCAGTGGGCGCGGTAATGGTGATTGACAACCAACCCCTACTCCTGATTGGTTCATTTGTAAAATTGTATCGTTTAACGCATCCAAAATGAAATACATTAATAAGTAATAAGCGTCACTCCGATGAATGGTTCTCTCGGACCTAACATTTTTTGTCAGTTTACTACAACGAAGCAATCGATATCCTTGGCGTTAGTGAACAGCACTATGAACTTCTATACGTAACTTAGCATTGACATTGAGAATGAGAAAATAAGAGGGGAAATGAATAAACACAAGGCTGGATTATCCGTATTTTTTTTGTCGTGGTCAAACTGACTGAACTGAGGAAGTCGTTTTTGAAAGGATTCCGGAACGAAACCAAACAAAGCGTGCTTGCACGCAAGACTCAAATCCGCATACAAACTTCAAGCAGGCGCGTTCGCCATGTTACGGCATTGACTGGGCGTTGTCGCGTTTATCATCAGCCTTATATCGGGGTTTTACTGTGTTGGATGAAATTATCGCGTCATCCTACTGTAAGCTTTACAGAGTGCCTTTCGATAGACACATGGTAGATGCATGATTGTTTCAGTCACACGTAGCACATATAATACGCGGGAAAACAAGTGACAGCAATAAATATTCAGCATGAATTGAACGACTCTTACTACTTTCAGGACAAGGTTTATGGCGTTTTAATACAGCCTAGCCATTTTGTCACTGCAGAAGTCGTCTGTCGTCCAATATCAATTCTATTCTAGCAAACTGCAGAATAAGAGAGACAGTTACGTCAGCAAAGGGATTTTTCCTTTCAGTGTACCAATCTTGGAACATTTTGATATGTCTATCTTAATTATTGCTTGCTAATAGCTTTCATAATTGCTACACTAGCTGCCATTAAGTCTATTTCTCTTTGTAGATACTGTCACAGACAACAATAGAAGTTTGGACGCGTCCATATTATGAATTTCTGTGAACAAAATGTAACGATTTAGATTTGTCGTTATGGAGACGCTACGCAACGGAAACTTTCGTTTGGCTTTGTGCCAAGGAGTAGGTCTTCACTAAAATTCAAATAGTAACCGTTTATGGATCCCACCTACTCAGGCGCAAATGCCCAGCCCTGGCTCATGCCTTTCAGCGCTGTACGGTTCTAAAGGAAGACAAATTATGATAGCCTGACCATGGAGATAGAAGGGAGAGCCTAACTGATTATGTGAGAAGTCAACAGTCTAGTAACATGTTCGTGGAAGAACATTTACAGATACGTTGCTTACCTGAAAAATGTAACATTAGAAGGAAACCGCTGAAGCAATTTTTCATGTCGTACGAAAACAAATTCTTTTTGGAGGGCTAATAATTTTATATTTGCAGGGGACACCATTTCCTTTTATCTTTCCTTTCTTTCGGCCGACACTGGTCCTAGTTCCAGGGTTTATGGTTTCACAGAAACTTTATACAACAGTGCACAAGAGCAGGGCCTAATTATTCTCACATAATCACTAGCCATACATGCATTTACAATACGTGGTCATTATCTTAACGTTTTGTTACGTTTGGTATTAAGTGACCCATTTTCTCTGGACAAGAAAAGCCTGCTTTACTACCTGGAGATGCACAATCCAAAGTGCCCAGAAAAGCCAACTTTGATTCTGTTGGCAAAAAAGGAAAAGGTGCTATAGGGAACCAAATCATGTCAAAATCTGTGAAATGTGAGGAGGATACATATATCAGGATATTCCTGAATAATACCCTTGTTAGGAGCAAAATAAAGTGTTTCAAACTAAATAGGATAATGTAAAGAATTGCACCGACTAGGAACTTTCTTCGGTATATTTACATTTTGATATTGTCAATAAACATTTGCACAGTCAAGATGTTTGATTGACTATACATGTTATTACGCATAAAAAATGCGGGTTCCGTCAACTGCACTTTATAGCATGTTTTATTCACAATCAAAGCACAAATTAAACTTTCACCGAGGACAAATTAAAATGACTAGTAAGCTGAAGCTCAACCTAGCCTACCCAGCTTCTATTTTGTCATAGTTGCCTTTCGCCTGTGCATAGTCAGCTTTATGACCATGCTTTGTTCATAACGACCGCAAACCTTTGCAGATTTTGTTTGTGATCTCGTAAAATTGCCAAGGTATTTTGAATATGCCCTATGGTAACTTGAGATGGAACCCCGAAACATGCAGAGCCGCTAACTCGTCACGGTGGTCCCCGTCCCGGATTCGCTATGCCATTTTCAAAAATGATGACGTCACAATAATAGTACGATGTTGTCACCATATGCACAAGCGTTGTCCTTTTGTTTCGAATAACAATCATAGGCTATTGTAAGTGATTTGTGACCGTGGCCGTACATGTGTGACACGCGTCACCGTATTAGCTAAAGCTTCAATCTGGAAGATGGTTATGCTACGGGATATCTGAAATGCAAAACCCACCATCATATTTCCGATACCTTTGTAGGGTCAATGTAATTTTATCCCACGCAGGGCGAATCATTAACAGATTGTACTTCTTACCAAGTTCTGAGAAGAGTCCCCTGAATTAATATACTTTGAGAGGCTTATATTTCATAACGCGTAAAAAACCTGTGTAGTATTCTAAATAATTTACACACACTTTACGATCTTTTTCAAAATCGGTTTATTCCACATTATCGGTTTTTGTGAGGGAGGGTCATAAACTCCCTTGGCTCTGTATGCTAGCGAACGTGACCTTCTGGTAGGTCCCGTGACAGTTCTAATAGGAAATGTTTTGAAAACTATCGGAAAATACCTGAAGCGATTAAAGAACTTTCCTAAGACCGATGGTTAATTTTTCCAAAACGATATTTTCCCCAATAAAGTCAAATGTATACCCATTTGTTTGGCTTTAGGGACATTTGATTTGCTGTGAATATCCATCAACATGCTAGAATACTAGGTCAGTCACCTACATCTTCTATGGGAGACTGCCACTTTACGGATCATATGATGCAAATTTTGAAAATTAATTGTCCGTCACTACTTTAGCAAATACTACAGTGTATTGATTTATGATTGTAAACAATTGTGTAATATTCATAATTTGACTCCATTTCCTGCTATCTGTAATATAGGTTTTTGAAACTGTGTAAAACATCTATCGGTTTCCCAATACATACATTTATCTATTCTGCGGGGCGGCCGGAGACAGCCCCGCAGAGCAGTCTGGGTAACCGAGACTAACATTTATCCAGAGTTCTCAGCAGAAATCTGACAGTTTTAACTCTACTGCCAATGCTTACAATTCTTATTCTACAGTGATCGACCCATGCGTTCTTCATAATCAAGCAAAATAATCTGCGCAAAGTCAATTTCGAATGTGATTATATTATCCATTCACATATGAATATATCCATATGTATGCCCGGCCCACGAGAGCGGAAAAGACTGCTGTTATGAAATGCATAACATATGCAAAAAGCTTAAAGCGTGTTAAGCTACGAGTTGAGGTAACTTTTGCAGATAAAAATGTTTTCAAACCCCCAAAACTGTTATGCAGTACTTGTATTTCACCAATTATATGTTATACAGAATAAATCTCAAAACAAAAAAAATTAAATGGAATCCAAAGTAATTAAAATAAAAGTTTCTCAAACTTACAGACAGCGAAAGGCTAAATTAGCTGATGTACAGAATGTCATCTCAATATATAGGGTGATTTTTGTGGATTCTTTACTCCCCCTCAAAAATATTAACATCCAATGTTTCCTCGTGAAAATAACACGATATCCTAGATATCGGAGATTAATGATATTAAACCTGTTATCACATTGCAAGGCTGAATGTCACCATAGCGACAAGGGGGAAGTAGCTGATATGGAAATGATATTCTGTGTTTTGAGTTTGTGATATCACTATGAAATGTTTACTTTCTACCCGTCTGTCTCTTATACCTCTCCATTAAACTATGTTCTCATCCTGCCGAGGGGAAATAAACGCATATTAGTATCCCCATGACTAACCAATATGTGTAAATAGGCCCCCATCACTCGTACAATTTTTTGGAAATGTTTGTGTGTAGATCACAGCAGAGTGGTTTGGCTAAATGATAACGGTTTCAGTTACCGTTAAACAAGAGAGGAGACCTTTGTTAGAAAATTATTTTTATTGGAAAGATAATAGATTGAAAAGGAAGGATAAATCACACCCATTTTCCCCAGTTCTTTCAAACTGGACCCTAGATCTCTCGAATCGTTTGTTTTCAATCGCGTTTTCATGGACTCGAGATATCAAAACATTTTACCTTTGCACCCTATATGAGTGGATTGTCTTCCTATTTTTCATAGATCACCTGATAAAGTTGTGTTTCTACGAGGAAATGAAACTGGTCAATACTGGTGTTGCACAGCGCGAATGAAATAAAACGATACCGTAATATTTGTAGTTTTTGTTTTAGTTTATGCTGGCTGTTTCAAAATTGTTTTTGTTTCAGTTGCACCAAGGAGCTAGGTAGGGACCGGGGAAGGGACCTCATTGATTGCAAGTACAAGAAAATAACAAGCTGTAATTTAGCTTGCCTATCATAGACCTAGCTCACAAGTCGTCTCCGTCAAATCTCCTTCTCTCCTTGTGCTCAGAGCTTCGCACATACGACTAGCGTTCAAGTATACGAAATTGCGAACATTTGTTAGGCGTAAGAAGTGTGTAGAATATACGAGACCACAAGGAAGTCACGTTTCATTCACGGGGTAAGCAATTGCCTGGTACAACAGTGTAAAAACAAAAACTTGACAGAATGAACAAAAACACATTGCTCGAGTACTCGCGTGATTATTGTAGACATTCTGAACAATTTTCTCCAAATATCTTATTATCAGATGTAGTCGTGAGCGGTATCCACACGTTGATACGTATTGTTTCTGTCACTCCAACGGTAGACAGAAGCATGACTTCTATATCCACCACAGTCCCTCGAACCACGGGGCTGTGGCTCCACCAAACACCATGTTTATGTGTATTGTTTATGACTGTGTATGTTTATGCACACGGCGCGTAAGATAGTCATCAATTAAAAATCAACAATATTGGCATAATACTCGAAGTCTGGACGTAAAGACGGTCCCTCCATCACGTGACGTAAATGTTTTCGACATAGTGCCATGCACACACTCTACACTTATCGAATGTTGCGATATACCAAGGACCTAGATTTAACATGTTTCTGCATGCAGAACTCAGCATTGTTACTAAATCGATAAACATTACCGGCGCTGTCTTTATGAAATATTTATCAAAGTGATGGTCACTGGCTTAATACTATAAACGTGTTAGTCAAGGAAATTAGCGTTCTGTCAGTCGCCATATTTCAGAAACTTTGCTAGAAAAACGACTAGAACCCTTGCTAGCTTCGTACCAGTAAAATATTAGCCATAGCCTGTTATATTTTCCCTCGTTTTTAACAATGTGCAATGTGTCGTATAAAAGCCTGAAAGCAGGCATAAATTACGGAATACACATATCATAATTTCTGCTACAGTAACTATAAAGACAACGCCACACTTAAACGTCAGCACGCAGGGAGACCACTCTCAATACTTTCGCCAGCCGCACAGTATATGTGGCAATTGGGCTTGGACATATGGGGGCTACACAGCAAAGCAAACACACTGGGCGACAGTGCGTGACATGTACGAACGGGACCAAAAGTTGAACTGACAATCGAATGACATCCTTAACAATGTTCATGAAATCACACAACGACACTGATCAACACTGATGATTAAAGATTACCTTGAAATCGGCGAACAGCACTGACAACTATGTGTGTTTGTGTTTGTGTGTTAATATATATATATATATATATATATATATATATATATATATATATATATATATATATATATATATATATATATATATATATATATATATATATATAATATATAAAACCGTACTCTCTGTGCCAAGTTCAGAGGTTGCCATAAAGCCATTATGGTGATAACCGGGAGGGTACATTGTATACATTTTGTGTGTGTGTGTGTATATATATATATATATATATTATATATATATATATATATATATATATATATATATATATAATATATATATATATATACTAAGTAAATAACGATGATAATAATTTCATATATCGTCGCCCTACCATACTGGTACTTATAACCATGTCTCTCAGTCACTGAACAACACTGATAACCATACATGTCCTTGAAATCAAGGAACAACATTGATACAACGATGTCCTTAAAATCAATAAATGGCGGACAACAAAGCATTATGTATTGAACAAGATTTTCGCTGTAAGGTGACCATTTCAGAGGAATTGCGGACCCTGTTTGACCAGTGTTGTAATTGAGTTGGTGATTAATGTCCCAATTAATGTTCATGGAAATTTTTCAACGTAGTTTTAATAAAAAGTTGCCATATTCAGCAAGCCAGCAGAGATTTCGTCAACCTTTCATAGAATTAGGTTTTATACGTAATCATATACGCAACAGAAATGATATAGCAACGATATACAACGATACAAAACTGCAGTTCTATTGTAACACGATCTACAAATTGCAAGGCTTGAAAATTTCCAGAGCAAAATAAAACGACTCTCACACGTAGGGTACAATGGTCCAGAAAATACAAACGTACTTCTGAAAAGAAGTGAAAGGGCAATAGTCAAATGAACTGACCTAGCCAATCACAAGAGGATGTCAGTTATTATTAGGTGACGGCGTGGGCAGAGGGAGACGTCATGTGCCCCTGTCAAACAAAAACAACATGACTCATGATCCTCTTAAGATGATAAAAATTTCATGACCTCCTCCCCTCGCGTCGCGAACCATAAACTAGAGTAAATTTTGATGTTGTCGATATTGTTGTTCCTTGGTCTTATTTATCAATGTCGAAATGATTGGTACCATTAAATTGCATTACGGGCTATACATATATTTAAGTGATACATTTTTCATATTTCTTACTCATCTTCTCACTGTGTTCTACCAATACTACCTGACAATCAAAGATAAACTCAAAATTGACTTTTTATATTCCTTGGTTTTTGTTTCTGAAGACAAATTTTGTGCAACTGTTTCTCACATATCATTAGTACAGCCTTCAACTGTCCGATAGCGCAAAACTATTCTGGGATCTGTTTTCCATCGACCATTTAATTTCTGTAGTTTGCACTTGGGCTTTTCCATACTTCAGCCAAAGCCAACTAGAAACCAAACATTTAGGCTTACTGGTACAATTTATGGCAAGACAGGGCTTTACAGATTGGTCAAGGCACGCCCCCGACCACGGTCCCTCCACAAAACCGTTTTGTGGAGGGATGTTTATGGGATAGATTCACACTATTGTGGACGACTTCAGCGAACGAAAACATGCCGAGGACCACCTGTATATCCTCGGAATATTTTTGTACACTTAAGGCAAAGCCTTTTGACCAGATGGTCATTTTTTTAAAATCAAGTACTTCTCCCCTCCCTCGCTCCCTCCTGGGCTGTGTGAAAGCATGAACCCCGTAATACCGTTTTCCTAGTCACATGACCCCTAGATTTTGTCCGTCGTAATAACTTAAGTTCCCGAAGTTGAAAAGAGTAATTATAATCTGTTAATAAAAGACACATCACGAGAATAGCCAAGTATCCGTCTGTCTTTTCACCCAATATCGTTTTGTTTAATATGTTCGTTTGGTCTGATCACCAGTGAAAGCATATCATATTGGTATCTATTATGATAGCATGGGCAGACGTTGGCTTGTTGCAATTCAACCCATTTGTGACCTTTACACCTATAGCATAAGGTTAACTCTGTACGTGTATACAGTGGTACCACAACCACATATGTGCTGTACTATAGCATGCATGACAACACAATTCAGCCTTCTAAGTTCTATAATGATCGCGTCATTCCCTTGGAGATATGCATCTTAATTGATTGTAGTTCCATGACAACTAACGAGAATCTGTAAACACATACGTTTGCAACAAGCAAATATTGGTGAATTTGTAAGGCAGTGCTTCACGTTCAATTGTAGGTATATCAAACTTTTGCTTCGCCAAGACAGGTGTTTGTCTCTTACGTGTCATTGGCTTCCTATGCCTTGTTTCTATCTCTATCATTAGTACATCGTTGATCAACTACAGGCATTAGTGTCTTTGCATAATCTATTATATAATTAATCAAAAAAACAGTTTTGTTGAGTGACTATACCCAACTATTTAAGACCTGATATGAATATTGATTATGCAAAGAGTTGAGGTGTTCTATAAAAATATTTATTAACAAACTTTTTCCTTCATTTTAAATTGCTTCAACTGCTCGTAATCAGACGAGGTGTTTCGAAGCCATAGGCATGTGGAGCGCATTTCATTATGCAAGTGCTATCTCCCTCAATAGTTGCTTCGCACCAGTAACAGCCATTCAAAATATTATGGTTGATTGCCCACATTTTAGCACATCGAACTTCGGAGGAGGATTTCAGATCCAATAAATAATTGATGTAACTTGGTATACGCACTGAAGAAGTTAAGGTATGGATATTGATTTTAGGAATGAACCGTTCTCCAGAATGCTGAATCGACCAAAGCTTAGTGAAGCTGCTAATCCATGTAAACTTGAACGTGAAAACTACGGAAGTGTTTTGAATAAATGTATCACGTATTACTACTTCCTCAAAATAGTAACCTTGAGCGAACTTCATTTGCCAGAGAAGTAAGATTACAAGATTATCTTAGCATTTATATGTTATTAAGCAATAATTTTGTACATTTTGCACCGTGTATAGGATACATCCCTAAGATGAATTATTCATCATATTTGACAAAGACGTGAATGTTGTTATGTTTTATGAACTAAGTGAATGAGGGAACCTCGCTCACGAAACGTACGTCATCCAAAGCAAGACTTTGCGCCAAGTGCGACCATAAAATGAAATCGTGTTTGATCTCGAGTACTGCCACCTCAGTGTGTCGATTGGTCTGTAACTGGATGCGTGTATGCATATGCCCCCTTAGTGTGTCGATTGGTCTGTAACTGGATGCGTGTATGGTTATAGGTGAACATTCAAGAAATATTGACTGGAAAGTAGTGTTCATGACATCTTACCCTTCGAGATAAATCGTATAGAAATACGCTGTCTGTGCACATTGATTTATGCTGCTCATATTTCTTTGTGAGAAATTTCCTCCGCCAGGAAATGCATTCCTTTCAGCGATGTGGATTTAAAAATTTACCTCCTCTAAATGATTTGTATATGTATGGAGATAGAGGTGCGTTTAATAATCAAGAAATAAAGGCACACAGTGATATATTTATCAAAAGTACGAAGTAAAAAAGTGCTGAATCAGCATTCATTGCAGGTTTTTGAATGCTGCCATTTATGGCGACACCATAAAATAGTTTTCAAAACCTTGCTTCTTTGACCGAATCAGATATCGCATGAACAATATTTCGACGAATAAGATAACGGATGCTATGACCAATGATTTCGTTTTACCTATAGAATAAGCAATAGCACAAAAGGTCATAATTTGATCACTAGCCAGAACATTTGTTGAAGGTATGTTACGCTATTTTCACTCTACCAGTATATGCCATGACGTGGCATGGCATTGGCATCGGCGAAACGGTTTTATCAAAGAAACTACAAACTCATCTTATGGTTGTTGTGTTATAAATTATTCGGGAGATCCTTGACTGTACAGCATTGTAAAACATGTATAAGTACTTTGGCTAATGATCGCTGGGGGCGCTCTTCTGTCGGTAGAAGCATTGCCACTGACTACTCGGAATGAGACGCACCGCAAAAATATCACTGTAAGTCCCTATTGCTTTGTCATGTCGTAGCATCCTAAAGTGGCAAAATTCAGAACTGTTTGATAAGAGCATAACGACCAACTTCAAATCTTTACCACCTCAGTATTAGCATAGACCCGTCACCCTCGTTTTACTCGAGAGTCTATGGTATTAGTCAGATGAGAGAGAGAGAGACAGACAGAGACAGAGACAGAGACAGAGAGAGATTACGTGGTAATCGTGCAAACATTACACGGCTATCAAATCGATAGGCACACCCGCACTTATAATCGTTCTAATAAGTGGGTTGACAATAATTTATTGGTACGGTCCTAGTAGCATTTACTGAAGTATTACACCCTATGCCACATTACAGTCTGCAAGGGAGAAAACTTAAATTTTTTCATCAGGTTATATGTGTATTCTTATCGTTATGACTGTTCGCACAACGGTAATGTAATATACATGCATTTAAGCTGCTTACTTTGCCAAGAAAAGACTAGGATGTTCTGGAAAAGTTTAAAATATTCAAATCCGAAAATTACTATTTTTTTTCTTGAAGAAAGTTTATCTAACTTATCGATATAATATCGTCCCTAAAACTAAATGAGTTCTGAACATCAACTTGTGTTGTTCATTAAAAACCCTATACCTAAAAATTTATAGTCCAGAAAACGTTTTTTTGACTTTTAGAGAAATAACAAGTACTTATACACGAGGAAAGAAGTTAACGTTGAAACTGTGGTATGCGAAACTAAAATTCTGATCTAATGTTTCGCCTTTTCTGTCACGAGATGTTTTAATAGTTATGCCCTTGAAAAATCTGTACAATGCAGGGAGTCAGCTGAGTGTTACCGTACACGGAGTCTGTTGTTTTTTTTCAAGTCTAACGGTGTAAATATTTCCCTTCCCTCGCTGTCCCTTCATCTGATGACAAAGACAATGACCGAGGATGTGCCATTGTCGGAAATACAGGTTAATAAACAATATCTTCAAGTTCATTAATAGGATAAAAGTAGCGTCTAAAACTGCCCTGTAGAGCCACCATAAATCTGCTGCAAACGACTGTCGACACTTTCGAGACAAACCAATGGGTATTTCGAGTTGAGTTATTTTTAGTGACATTAAAAGAGAATTAATCGTCATAGTTTTCCATGGACACCTAATGGCTCCATGTGGGTAGGAAACTTTATGCTGTTAAATGCAAAAAATTGAGAAACTGTATATACATAAGAAATAAACTTTTTCATAATTCAACCCCTTATTGATTGTTAAAGAGTGTAAAATCATAAACATTGTAACACCAGACTCATTGTTATTCTTTGGTATTCTCTCTGTCCTTGCCCCCCCCCGCCATGTAAAAGTAATCTGCAAAATTCAAAAATGCAGAGCAGTGTGTGTTTTAATGCCAAGTATGTGAAAAATCATTCTATGCAGTTCAATGATAATATTCCTTGGCATGGTACCGTACATTGCTTTTCACTATAGAATTCCCGCTGAACTCATTTCCTTGTTCCATGGATAGCTGACCTTAAATGACCCCAAGTTCATCTGAAACAATAGACACTTCACAAGGACTTGTCAGATGATATGTATTGTCCAGAGTCACCCTATGCTGTTTTCATGTCTCACATTTGCACACCCTAGACAACAGCATGCAAAACTTTTCCGTTCTTCTTTCATCATTAAGCTTACCATGGAGGTAGGAAGAGCTTACTGACTCACAGGAATGGAAATGGGTGTGGACTGCTCATAGCTCTGGAATCACGAGCTAATGAAGTCATGATCCATTTTTGTCCATGAGATCTTATTCAATGAGATATATTGGAAATGTATGAGGAAATGTCATTTTAATCCTGACAGAGGAGTGGAAAGGTAGCAGTGCTGTAGAGCACACATTTTCATCTCATAACTAACAGACCCTGACGTCAGATGGCTTAGCACTGTGGTCAACAAGGGACCGTGCTACCCGTAATGTTATAGCATCTCAGTGGGGAGGCACTAATTTACCAAACCGTTGAACATGACAGATCCACTGGTCTGAAAATGTGTATAAGGGTCAGTGACCTTGAACTTCACACTGAGGGATTTGCTGACTTATGATATTGAACTGGAGTTTGTGGATATGAGTCTAGTTTCTTGATATGAAATGCAGTATCATGCATTTTCAGTTTCTCTGAATGTTCAAAGTATTGTCAGTGATACTGTAGACACTAGTCTACAGTCTGTGGGGAAAAAATCTAAATTGCTGTCTCTACTGAATGCATCTGTAATCTTCTGGGTAATATACTGGTAGAATGTGGGATGTCATTTCAAAATTTTGCACAAAATACCAAGATCCTACACCATCTTTTAGGAGTTACGTGTAGCACACAAAAACACTTTTAAATTTTTAATTCACTGGATGTGTATGACTTGTGGGGAGCTGATCACGCTGAATATATAAAATTACTTTGTACTTTCATCTGTACAAAGTAGTTCATTACGGACAAAAAACAGCCCATAGATATGCCCTGTGAAGTTCAAGATAAATGTGAAATGTTTATATCATAAAGTGATAGAGTAAAGTATTTCTGTCTGTTTTTAGAATCCCATAGTACTGAATGTCAGTATGTCAGAGTTACATCATTAATAATGTGAAATAAAATCCTATCACTGCAAGATTGTCTTCATTCTGCCATAATGACTCATTTAAGACATTTGTCACTGGTTATCAACTAATTTCCCTCACAAAGATATGAAAAAGTGGGTCATTTAGTCTACAGTCCGTGTGTGAAACCTGCAGAGAGACATTGCTATTCTGAACACATGAGATGATAAAAACAGTGGACAAGTTCTATATGTTATGTATCAGCAATAATCGTTTTATTTTACGGTACACATCCCATGATACACAGATGACTTCAATAACAACAAGCATTATGTATGATATCAATTTTAGTCCCTGTTGCTTGTAAATAGGGCCGGTCAGAGAAAGGACTGAAGCAACAACTTATCTTCTTATATAAACATCTGCTACTTGTTCATGTACTTTTAACTACCTGTATATCTTTTATACCAACATTTGCAAATCTCTTTTCATTATGCACAGATGTGGAATTTCAGTTTTATAAAGTTTCAGAAAGTTCGACTAAAACCCCTCAATTCTATATTACTTTGTTCATCAAACAATTATCATAAAATCATTTATTCTGTTGAGTGATACACATGGCACAACACCATTATACTGTCATTGCAGTGTGCATAAACAGAAACTCATCAACAAATTTCACCCTGTACATTCTTTCTACAATTCATTTAAGTGTCAAATTCTGTTGACTGTCATAAATTCATTTGTAAAATTTTGTTCTATTTATGGCACTTAGTATATCTCAGTTGTGACTTCAATTATGTGAGGAATGCCATAGAATCCTAATATCATTGTTTCACATCATTAAAAAAATTACATAAAATGATAAAATATGTATTCAAACCTTGGTGTACCCTGTTTGCAACTTAATTTCTTTTGGTAACAAGTAGAGTTTTCGATCTTATTCCTGACTTTTTCTTCTAATTTGTCCTTGATGATTTTACTCAGGACACTTTAAAAAAAAATAAGAAACAAATATACATGCATGTCTGACAACTTTTATAATCTTCATCTTTAAATCTTTGAGTTCTTGAATTCACTGTTGACAGCATTGGCTCACACACTCAAAATACACGATGGATCCACTAGGAGTCAACCAAAATTTTGTTAAACTGCTCAATCAGTCCATAATATTGTATTGCATGTAATAATGTCTTATCTTCCATTTCAGACAATGCCCCTGGGGTTAAGTGCTAAATAAGCTGAATCTGGACACAGCAAGTCAAGGTTACAATAAGACTTCAAAACATACTGATGCTGACAATTGTTAGTGTTGCTGATTGGCTAATGGTGGAATACGAAAATTTGTAGCTCTGATTTGTGTAAATTATCTCTTCCAAGTTATGAAGTACTGTTGAATTTTTCAAAAATTCAATCCATATTGAATGAAAAATGCTACAAAACCATTGACATTTATAGAGTGCTGTTTACCATAATCACCTGATTCATGTGAAACTACAAATCAAAAATTTATGAAGAATTTCAGAAAATCAAAGCTGAGTTAACTGAAAGCTTGCTATTCAAAGTTTTGGATCTCAAAAACAAAGTCATCAAGAACCAAAGTTATCATGAAGCACAAATTTGATAGAGAAACTACAAAACAAGCTCAGTTTGTGTGTTTGTGTACTGCCAAGCGGGTTACTATCGGTAAAAAGTATTTTTTGACCTGAGTCATGAAAGACGCTTTCATTTCTCGGAAATTGCAAGATGTGTAAGAGTTTTATATTTCAGTATTTATCAGCCAGACATTTCTACATGGATACTATTTCACCCCTCTGAGTCAAGATTCATTTTCCTCGGCTTTCTTATCTCTAACACTCACACACTTGTTTCCCTTGATGTAGAACCGCAAAGGTTTTGAAGCCCACTCTTCAGCATAGTCAATACCAATCCTGGAACACGACACAATTTCTTTATCGACACTGTCTCCATTCTCCAGCCACAGAGTCTTGCAATCTGTTAGATCCTTCTCATTAAAAGTTGGCTTGTCAATCATCATTGCTTGGCATAACTTTGATGGCCCATTTCCAAGTTCATGGTCTTTCAGTGGCTTTGCTCCTTCTTTTCTTTTTGCACTCCTTGCTGTGTGCATCCTGTCTTTTCCGTCTACAGGCTCTATGGCACGGATCAGGACAGCAGCTCCATCACCTGTTGAAAATACAAAGCAAAAGATTACACACATGCTGGTATCATACTTGTTTTTATTATACTTATGTCTTTCATCTGAAACTTTATTACTATGGTGACACCCATTACAAAGTTCTGGAGTTTTTTGTATTCAAAACATAATTTACAACTATTCTGCAAGAGAACCAGGAAGTCTGGATCTTTTGTCCTGACTGAAACACATTAACGGGGAAAGCAGAATAAAACATGAAAATATTTACTGACAGTTAACATACAAAAAACTGTCAGAACATTTTCACAGAATGTAGCCCCCTCTGTAAAGCTTGCCTATGAGCTGTAATTGTTAATGAATGTTCTGGTTATTTTGTTCTGGATACAGTTTCTTCTACTCCCAAAAATCATGTAAAAATGCTTTGCATTCAAGTCATCAAGTCATCAATGTGTGGAATGTCTGATGTTACTGTCGACGATAGAATTTCTCTCTGTACTTGAATTCACTTGTCATCAATAACACTGCATACAGTTCACTTTACAATATTTCAGAAATGAAGAAGAAGACAGAAATGTAATTGTTTTATGGATCAAAAATATCATTGAAAGTTACAGCTATTGTCTCTTTAATATGGATGGTTTTGATCATATTGGCACATACTCATTTCACTTTACTCATTGTTGAAAACTGGTGCATCACAATCACTTCAAATCACAATCTCAACTTTATTATATTTGTTATAAAGTAAACAAATGTGGAATTAAAGGGAAATGAACCCAAGATTGACAAGATGCATCATGGCTTAACTTCAAGGTCAATGACAAAACTCTGTATGATAGCCTGTCTACTTTTAGCTGTAATGACTATGTGAGTTATTTAGTTTTCAGAAGGCCTGCCAGAGGTCTATTAGTTTCAGGTTATCATCACTTGCAATACATTAGCAGAGAAACCTGTGTAACTCATGCATGGTGTGCAAAAACTCATCTGACATCAAAGTGGAATAAAGTTTCATGCATCTTGCAATCTTCAGACATATGAAACTTCAGAGCTGTATGAAACTTAAAGCGACAATTATTATTACTTTATATTTAAGGTACTTTGTCATATTTTTGATAATATCCTGCTTCCCAACACCATTACCATGCTAAGGATAGCGTCATAAATGTAGGACAACTTGTACAGCAGCATTATAATCCATAAAGCACAAAGAAAGCATTGACTGTTATGTTGTCATTGCACTTGAACCTCATGAATGAAGACGTTACTTGATAACTTTTCTCATATTGTATGAATCAGTGCAGCCATACTGGAGTTAAATTCTTAAAAAACGCATATTTTTATTTCAGGCCATGATTTGCTGTACAACATTGCAACTGCCAAATTGAAAGGTCGATTTTTCAAAGGGTTTACAAAAACTGCTGTACATAACAATAGAGTATATTGTATGCACTTTGTTGTCATGTTGAATACTGAAATGTGGTAGCATAGAAATACACCCATTGATAGAGTAGGTCAGTATACAAGCATCAGTAGAAAATGTAGGCACGTTACTCACTCTGTACATTGCTACAAAGTGTTTGAGAACCAATAATAATATTGGATTAATTTGAATTCACTGACCCAATAATGATCACTTGATTCTAAACAAACTTATAATATGAAACTCTTTCCTTTAAACTTTGAACTAGGTACCTTACTCATATACATTTACCTATACCTTGGTACATACAAGATGGGCTTGAATGTCCATATACAACCTTTGAATAGAAATTATACAACCGCAAATAATTTACATAAAAGTATGTGCTTCCTGCGAAGCAAACTGTGGGATTAACTTCAAACTGTACAATTATGATGTAAATAATTGTTAATAATTGAGTGCCATCCTCGTGGTTTCTCACCTTGGCTAGAAATATTAATACAAGAATATGAACCATAGATCCAGTACACATACACTGTAGCTGGTGCCATGAACATTGCAGCATTTTTTGGTGTCTTCTTTCCACCATAAGAGTGTGCTCCCTTGTCTTCACCACCTAAATAAGCTTCCACTTCGACAATCTTACCGGCTATTCTATCACCAGAGTCGGGCTTCCTCACCAGAATTTTCCCAAGAAGTGCCTTTGCCAAGTCAACACATGGTTTCTCGAAAAATTCTTTGGGCATTCTTGCACATTCTTTGCCAGTGGAACTTAGAGTGCGTTTCTCGCTGATTAACTTTAGCTTTTTGGACAAGGTCAAGTCTCCACTTTCGGAATTGCTTGCTCCTTTCCCCTTCCCTTTTCTCTTTGTGGCGCTCTTCTTCATTTCGTCTGGTTGCTACGCAACAAAACTAATGATGGTGCTTGTTCACGGTACCGTGTCTCGTAAACTAACCCCTCACTCCACGTTAGCAACACCACCTGACGTCTGGAAGTTTCACTGATCAAATGCCTGTCAGGAGAGGTCCATGCCATTCACCTATCAATGTAAAGCTGCTCACTTCAGCAAAATCCGGCGCGAGCTCGGATGTCTCCAGTCAATCTCATATAAATGCTGAGACAGAATATTTGAGGTCAGAGTGGGGTCAGAACGCACGCGCATATTTGCAGTCAGATGACAAATTTCACCCACATTTATTTAGTTCACAAGATAGCGAATGCAGGACATACATACTGGTCGGCTCAGTTGTTGACCCTCAGATCAACCTTGAAGTTCTACCAAAGTGTCATTCGTCTTGCGTAATTCAAAGACAGTGTGATCGATGACAGACCGGTCCCGGTGGCAATACACCATTGTCATTTCTTCTGCCGTGAAGCAATAATCCGGAACGAACGTGATTGCGTGCCAATCATTTATAGCCAATGCATTGGGTGTGTGTTCCGCTATACTGTGAGCGATTCTTGTAACGTAAATTGACTAAATCCGGCGTGAAGAGATCACATGGTATGCTGCCAGTACCCAGGACTCTACGTTATTAGACATCGCTTTTCAGACACAACAAGGTAAGGAATTGTACATTCTGCTCGAATCAGTTGTCTAGTCTGTTTGAAGTCTCTTCTGGTGTCGCCAATCTTTTAAGTGGGATCGCCTCCAGTGAAAGTGTCCGACGACACTTCCATAGTAGACGATAACGGCCCCTGTCCATTTGTACCAGCGAAGAACTGCAAATTAAACGTACATCATTTCGATCTGTCCGGTTGCGTTAGTTGCATATCGGACGGATAAATGTTGCGTGCCCAGTAGGAACATGAACGACCAAGCTGACTTTCATCATCAACGAAAATAGAATTTAAGTCAAACGGTTTGGAAATCCCCATCTGTTAAACTCAGCTTACTTTGCCTCATCATTCAGTCCAGGTTGGTTGATATTTTGGTGTTCTAATGTGTGGTTTATGTCCATACACATTGTGTATCTACAATGAAAAATTTGATATAGAGAACCAAATGATCCACAGATAGCTTTGTGTAGAGCATCATGCTTTTTCCTTGGCATCAAGCATGTTTCAATTTGTGTGTCAAAGTTTACTTCCCACAGGCAAAGACTTGGTGACCCACTTTTGAAATAACAGTGTCATTTATCACTGATGTATATATGTGGCACCAGCATTTGCTGGTGTGTCTTAGAAAAGGAAATCAACGGTCAAGTTATTTTCACTGTTACTGTAATTACAAAGTTTAGCATATTCAGTACATAGCAATAATATTCAATGGTGTCTGTTCTAATGGCGGTCAACATACTTGTAAGGATCAATGATAATCATTGATCGGGTTTTAATAGAGCTTCATCAGTTACATGTACATGATGAGAATGTGTATAAGCAATAAAGCACACCCAGTGATGGTATACCACGAGCTTTTGACCAGTTCACGACATATGCATGAGCAATTGCGAGTGCATATATGAAGTAAACTTCATGGTATACCATCGCTGGGTGTGATTTATTGCTATCACTAGTATATCATATCAGTATATTCAAATTCTGGCATAGAATATCAAAAAAGGATTTTTCCTCTTGCCGAAAGCTGGCACATGTCTATCTTTTCACGTCTCAACCAATCAGATCTCTGCATTTGTGCCATCCATATAGTGGTTTGATATAATAGAATTTACATCAAATACTTGCAGCAGTATCAAATATGTTACAAAGATCTAAAAATAATGCTCGTTACAATAACCAGTTGAAGATTTGTATAAAGTTCACAAACCACTATAAAAGCTAGAGATGACTTTTCACTCTGACTAAAATTTGCATTCAAGAACATCAAAATTGAATTTCAACGTTAAATTAACATGGTCCATTTAATTTTTAGTTTTAAAGTAATATGTGCCTAGAAAGTGAAAGACTTAAACTTTTGCTAAAACTTTCTTCAAGAATCTTTCGACTATTCTCTTCCAAAATCAAGAATAAAAATTGGGGAACCCCGTACAAATTTTGGCTCTGGAGAAACAAATTACCCAAGATTTACCCAATACTAGTATTTGAAATTCAAAATGGCTGCCATCCCTGTGCTTACTCTGTGGAGAAAAAAAAAATTCGATTCTGGAAAAACTAAGACAGTAAAAATTTTTCTTACACCAAGAGCTTTAAAATGTGCCTGCTTCACTCTCTATTGTATTGTTGTTGAATTCAATTCACTGACTAATAGCACAGACTAGAGGGAAGGCAGGACTAGGGTCTATGCTAATAGGCATGTGTCACCACATTGTTACTGACATTCTCAAATGCATTCAGTTTCACTCTAATTGTGAATTTGGTGACCTCACCCTTGCTCCAGTGTAACCCTATTATCACCTTGGATGCCATATTTGTTAAGTCCTGCATTCAAACAGCTCAGCTACATTCCAACTGTTATAAGAATCAAAGATCAGAAAACAGGAATTGTACATTTTTGTATTGTCCATAGCCATCTGATGCCGACCTCAAAAAGTCAATAGCAGTGTGGTTTGTTGTATATTCAATTTTCTAGGCATATTTGCACAATGCAATTGTTATTTTAACCCCTTTCGATCAGTGTGAGAAAGTAAACATGGTCAAATAATCTCAATAAATCCATATGCTCTCTATGAGAAATAATAACATTGCCATACTCAGTGCGTACTATTCTTAATTCAATTTCATTTCTGACCAATATATGGCATAGAAATTTTGCTTCAGTTGTTCTCTAAAATTATCATAAGTGTATCAAGGATCATGGTAAACTTAGTACATGAAGTGAATTCGTGTCAGGTGGTTTTGGCATAATCTATTTGGAGTAAAAAACAAAATTTTCTCTTTAAATTGTACAGGATGCAATCAGGCAGTACACCCATATGAATGAACATATAACTGCTTACAATAGTACTTTATCAGGTGCAAAATATGTGTTTCTTGCATAAATACTATGTTGATACCATATTAGTTCAATACCGTAGATGTGTAGAGATTCTTGTTGATTGCCAGTGTAGCTATTTTTACAATGATATGCATGATGGTAAACATCATAAATTATCAGACATACCGTTACAAGAGTTATATATACATGCATAAAATGGCCGGCTGAACTCTCAGTAGAAAACATGAATGTACCAGTAAATTAATCGCAGATGATAAGCTCTATTTTTCAAAATTTAGAAGATGCAGATTACAAAACTTAAAGACTGTCAATTTTGACTGTTTTTACCCATAAACAGATCAAAAAATATGGAAAAGTTGTTTTTGTGACCTTGCATTGTCAATGTAAACAATAAACTGTATTTGTTCACCAATGATAGTTGCTGAATCCATAGAACAAGCAGTTAAAGTGAGCAAATCGATGCAACACAGGTTTATTAACCAAAGGTGTTCAGTGCTAGGTATAAAGTCAATGGAACTAGTCAAAGAGGTTATGAGCTGATTTGCAAGGCTACCATTGTGGAATAATGTGTGTGATTTATTGATGTGATAAAAGGGAGAAATCTGAAACCATGGTACATTTATTGACATTGGCAATAAAGTGCACAAGTTAAACCACTGAAATTATTCTATTATTTCTGAATCTATCCATAATGCAGCCATGATTGATATGGACACATTGAAATGAACACAGTATCACCAACTGAAGTGCTAGTACTCTAACTATTTCACCTTTACATTCACTGTTATAGATTTCAAATTCAAAAGTTGCATCGTTGATACAAAGAGAAATACTGTGAGGTACAGAGTTCTGACCTGAGTTGACCTTGTCCCCTACTCTGCATAAGTACATGTATGTTTATTGTTTCAAATCTGAAAAGTGTCAACTGTCAAATGAGATTTACTCTCTGTTGATGTGTAGTAGGCTATTATATATATGCCAGTCTACATTTTCATGCACTGTTCATGGTAAACTGAATCCCTTTACAATAAGTTTTAGATCTAGTTTCAAGAATTATATTAATTTCTGAATCAAGAATTTATGTTATTCAGTGGTATTTGAAAATGAAACTCTGCAAATTATCACGTCAAGATTTATAAAAAATATGAAATTAAGATGTCTCAAGCTGTGGTCTTTTGGTGATAAGTTTTGAAAAAACAAAAGGTTTCCTAGATTACAGTAAGAATTTAATATTACAATGTAGATGAATATTTACTGCATACCTACATAATGATGTACAGACACAAAGACCTCTTAGGAAGTTTATCAGCAACAGCATGGATAATATGATCCAGTTATAAAATTATAATCATAGATGTCATGTTTATCAGTGATTTATTACATTTATAACATACATTTCAGTATGGTGGTATCTACCACGTCTGCTGGACGGCTATTGTTCATCTAGAATGCTAGCATGATTACTTGTAACCAATTACAACATCCCACCAGTTCACTTTAGAAACTTGTTCCAAGATTGGCCAAAAAGTAGCCTGTCTTTGAAATATGGAAATACCAAGTCCACTACAAATTAACGTTTCAGAGGATCATATTTAAGCAGAGTTTTTCATTTTACTTTTCCAGTTTTGAGGAGAATTTTATTTTTGACATTTAGGCAATTGTTCTAGGTGCTGTTGTTTGTCTCACTTGTAAGGGGTGAAATTTTTTAAATACCAAGCTCACTAGAGGAGTTCCAAACCAAATGATTTTCTGACCATTACTTAAAAATTACAAAAAGTGTGGAAATTGAACACAACGTGATAAGATTTTTGTTTGGACAGAATTATTGCTTGTTTGTATACTTCCATTATAGCCCCTGGAGTGAGACTTTTGTACAGCTTTACCATATTTCCAATGGTATTTATGGATCCTGAATTCTTATGCAAATCAGGATACTGGGTCTGTGCACCACATAAATAATATTGCCACACATCAGCATTTACTGATATAGCTGCAAAATGCTTCTTGCCTTATTCAGGTTCTTGGCTGATACTGCAGCATCTACCTAACACTTCAAATGAAGGATCAGCTTTTAATCTTACACAGTGTACTGTTGCTCGCCTTGGAGTGCTCACTTTGTATCAGTCTTAAACACAAAGTGTGAGTTTGTTAGGTGTCAAGTTATTTAGAAATTCAATAGTC
Source organism: Ptychodera flava (assembly GCF_041260155.1). NCBI lineage: Eukaryota > Metazoa > Hemichordata > Enteropneusta > Ptychoderidae > Ptychodera > Ptychodera flava. The sequence goes on from NC_091942.1 coordinate 36,158,026, forward strand.
CCTTAATGACTCAGAACTGACAGAATTGTACATGTAATTTATTTTACTCTGCTGGATCGTAAAGGGTGAGTGATTTTTTTATTACCAACATGTAACTTACAAGTAGCCTCGGTAAACAATGCTATCCCTGGAGAAATAAAAATGTGGTCTGTTCGGTGACAGTGTAAGTGGCTTTGGATTATGATTTTGAAATTGATATGGATTCGATTTCACCTCAAAGACAGCTGTATTTCAACGTGAGTTGTAATTTGTGGTCATTGAATGAATAATTGCAATGGACGGTGTTTCTCTTGCACTGTCTGCATCAGAACTGTAAACCGACAAACACTATATCGAAGAAATAATGATGCATTCATTTGAAGCTTGTAGTAACGGTATATTCCTCTATCTTTTTCTTTTGATAATTTGATATGAAAAGGTTCATATTTCTGTAGTTTCTATCAACAGCTTGAATGATGGTAGCACTTGTGACATAATCAGGTAAAGTCTCCCCATGTCCAAGTCACATGTGAAAATAATACTACTGTAAAATAACCAACAGTTACTCCTGTGTGAAAATGACTATCATAGCACTCCATTAACTATCTTTGGTATATACACACTGACCGGTGATGAGGGTAACAGAGGGACCGTGGCAATAGCACAAGTTTATTTCTACGAGAGCCTTAGAGTAATCCCAAAACAGTCTTGTTTCAAGAGGTTGTAGGCAGCGGGAAGCAGACAATTTTATGCGACTCATACTATAGGCCTGAAGTAAACACAACAGATGCTTTTTATAACCAAATATGGCCACTCAATATGTGTTTTATAACACACGTGTACCTCATCCAATTTTCTCACTCAAAATCATGTTTCATGTTTTAGAGAATGTGTTCAAAATTTCTCTGTATTGCAGCTGTGTGATTCCACTGCCTACCTAGAAGTTTATAAAATATGATGAGACATTTCAGAGTTGTGTGTGTTTCTTACCTGCAACACAAATAATCTTACTTAATGATAACATTCTAATGAGAAGAAAAGAAGATTAATTAACAATGTTCTTGGAAAGTTGAACATTATCTTCATTTATTGTAGCAAAATAATTTTAAAATTGAATCTTACTAAAATAACTGTTGAATTTAAAATTAGCATGAGGGAAGAAAATATGATGTTAGCATATAAGCACATGAGATTTGACTTGTTGTCTAATTCCTCCATATTTCCTACAGTTGCTTAACACAATTGATATGTTTAAGACAGTCAATCATAACAATTTTACCTACGTACTGTGTTGGAAGACGGTTATGCAGTATTCTTTTGCTTAGACTTTTCCATGGGAAATCCAATTTAAACAGTTTGGCAGTCTCCAAGGAAATTCTTGAATATTGACATTAAGAGGCCACTTGTCACAGATTGTGTGACTTCTAGTAGAGATCCAAGCCTCTTTGTTCAAGAGATTTGTCAAATGCAAATAAAACAGACAGTCCAATAAACAATTGTCCTTGGGATCACATTAAAGTGAAGAAGACTCAGAAGAAAAGGTAATTTGCATGACAATAGATCAATTACAGCAGTTGACAGCACAGTGACATGTTCCACACAAAAGACTTCCTATGTGTCTGTCTGTAGTGGAAATTGTGAAACAGTGTCATTATGTGACACCACAACTACCAGTAGTTTTGAAGTGGTTACAAAAACACTGGACCTAGAATAATCTCCTCCCATCCAATTATTGAGAACACAACATCCTGGGTGATTTATGGTGAAATTGGTGTAGCAATGGTGTAGGTCCTGTTTCATCTGTTAAAGACTGATTTATTCTAATTCCCAAGGACTAAATTGAAAAAGCCACAAAGCGTGCTATACTGGCTTCCAATCTCCATCAGGTCTCTTTGATCACTCATAAAACTAGGTTAATAGTCTCAAGGTGATCGTACTAGCAGGGTATATATATTGCATGTTTGAAATCAGGTGGTGTATCACGTCTCAGTGTTTATGCCTTGATATCAAGACATTTTCATTTGAACAATTTTCATCTCAAATTTACTCGCTATATGTTGCACTTAAAGCTACTGAGTCAGCATGCGTCTTCTGTGTTTATGCCTGTATGTAATGGTGCATGTGTAAGCTATGACCATAGTCTTCAAAAAGCTGAAAACCATTTACCAGCACGCGTATCACCACAGTATTAAGTGTGAAGATGCATGAAGGGATGATGCTAGGATATTTATGCAAATAAAACTGCTAGTTCCAAAATGCACAAATGTGTACCAACCTATTTATAAAGTAGTCGAAATGAGAATCTCAGAAACTCCTAGTCAGATTTCTTTGAAGTTTGGTGTGTTGGTACCATGGAATTCCCGGAGGTGAAATTTGGTGTATTGATACCATGGAATTCATGGAGATGAAGTTTGGTGTGTTTGTACCATGGAATTCATGGAGATGAAATTTGGTGTGTTGGTACCATGGAATTCATGGAGATGAAATTTGGTGTGTTGGTACCATGGAATTCATGGAGATGAAATTTGGTGTATTGATATCATGGAATTCATGGAGATTTTTCCCTACCTTATAATAGCCAGTCAGCTGTCCTTCCTTCCGTTAATGTTTTCTCCATTGCTTCAAGCTCTTATAAAACTAAAATGAGCCACTTCTTGTAGTAGTGAAATGTAACAACTTTTGTGTCCTAAGGAATTTAAAGTTTGTTTGTTTGACTTCTCTACTGCAGTATGCAATAAATGGTTCCACAGTACAGTGGTAAATCCTGATTAAAATAGGAATTTCTTTGAATGATGCGGATAACAATGTTGATACAAAGGTGGCTGCTTTGTCTGAAACATATCGTACTCTTTGTATGAACTCAACATGAAATGTCGGTTTGTTGTCAGATCCCTCCAACCAGGTCATGAGATTTTTGTGAAATCACACATTAAATGTAACATTGAAATGATAAACCTGTCACCAATACATTGTACACTACATTATATACTTTAAAAGTTTCAAAAGAATATCGTCAAAGGACCTTTATGTTTTAAATATGAAATAAATCCTGACTTTTGACTTTTATGCTCATTTATTTTATATCAGTTGAACATTGTTGTGACTATGTATGACATGTTCAGTACATTTGCTTTCTATGAAGCACAGATCTAACTTCTTACAAATCCCATGTGAAGAAATAAACTGTAAGTGTTCAACAGGAATAACCCTTTTATTGCACAGTCCGTATTTTGCAAATGTTTTGTTCTCAAAACTGTTCCCTATAAACAAGTGGTTTGGCATGTCTACTGAACCGATAATTAACTGTGCAAAGAGATTTCAATGGAATGACAAAAAAAGTCAGGCTGTCATACACAATTGGTTGAGCATAGCATGTGAAACTGCTGGTGGAATGTATTATCAGAGGTACTGACACCAGTAAGACATGCCATTGTTATGCAAACCAAAGGTCATGTGAGTTCCCCTGTAAGTATACCATGTATACCACTTGTATTTGGAAATATATGCTTGCAAGTATTCAAGCATTAACCTTTGACCTCATTATGTGATTTACTGACAACTGTCACCTTATACCCTCATGTCAGACAGGATGTTCATTCTTGTAGGTGGATATTGTCAATAAAGTGCATTTTAGCTTATCAGTGTATGCAGTACAAGCTCACATTTACCGGTAGGTTTGTTCCATTTCTGAGAACAGCGTTTTTTTAATAGGACAAATGATGCCGGTTATTGACTTCCTGTTGTATTTTCCTCTGTGACTTTGTCTGTCTGTCTTTCTCTAACTCTCTCTCTCTCACATATACATGTTCACTGCATGGCATGTTTGTAGTAATTGTGTCATGGCAATTTGTAGTACATATCATGGTACCAGGGCATATTTTGAGATTTTCAAAATATGAATATGAAATGTCATAAATTGGGGTCTTTTGTACTTCTTGCAGACTTAGAAATATTATGTTGAAAAGTAGATGAAAACAATATGGCAATGTAACTATGGTTTATAAATTCATATTTAGAAATGTTTGTAAGACATACAATAACAATTATAACCTTACAGTTATATAAAATGTAATATATCTGCATATGACTGTTTCCCTCCTAAGTAAATAATATTTAATTCATCCAACTGAGTAAAAATAGAACACAATCTTTCAGGAAAATTTGGCTGTAACACTTATTTTTCCTTTTGAAAAATCATAAAACATTGTATTTGTTCTCTTAATTGAATTTTACTGAGTAATGTTTGTTTGTTTGTGCACTTGCTTTGGAGCAACAATCAGTTGAAAACTTTCAAGTTTAATTTACCAATATTACAATATGTAAAATGAACTGTAGAAATTCTGTAGAATTTCCAAAAAAACAAAAAATAATGTTTGAAATGCTCTTCTGCTGTAATTATTAGTGCATTCTTAAACAGGTCAACTGGTGCTAAACACAGAGTTAATTAATTATTCACAACAAGATCATGTATTGTTTATTAGCTCGTCAAGACAGGAAGGTTATTGTCCTTTGACGCAATTAGTAGTAGGTTTGCCATAGTTCCTCATTTTGTCCAATCTGCAAACCTTGCATTATACATACATGATCATCATTTTGATTCAAAACATTTCAACAGTGACTTTAAGGTACAGTATTTGTGTCTTTGCGATCTCGTTTCCCTTTGTGTGTTGATCAGTCAACCATTCTGTTGATGAATATTCCGTTATAGCATTGTTGATCACCATATTAAATCATGTATGTACCAGTATTTGTAGTGCCAAAGTCATATAATGTGCTATTGAACTACATGTAACATATCCAACTCTAGATCATATTAATAAGTGGTACCAACTTATTAAATGTATGCTTTACAGCCACTTGTACATATATCTTCAACCATTTCATGACAATATTGCACTGTAACCTCACTCTTTATGAGTTATAGAGTTGGGTAAAATGATAATCAACGTGTCGGACATCTTATATCAAATTTTATCACAGTGGCACCATCAAGTTATTCCAGAACCAATTTCTTTGGAAGCTACCGGTAACACAAGGACATCAACCTATGTTATACATACTCATGTTGACTGTTTGGTGATGTTATCCCAATATGGCTGTCAGTCAAGAAATTTTGTCTTGTGGCAATTTTATTCCAATGTGCAGTGCGACAACAAAGCAATGCCTGAACTGATTTTTCTCAAACTTTATGCTACTAGAATGTCGTACATTTATTCATGGTGAGATTTTGGGGGATACAAGTTACGACAGAATATGGCCAGCTTGTTTAGGATAATGCTCTGTAATTAGTTGAGGATAATTCTCTGAAAGTTGCTTAGGATAATACTCTGTAGTTTGTTTCAGATAATGCTCCATAATTCGATAAGGATTATATTCTGTAATTTACAAACTCTGATCAATGCATCATATTCACTTTCATATTAATGTATTACATTTAAACTGCTTGCACTGTGACATGAAGGGACATGTCATTGACATTGACAATGACTAACCCCATTATGCAGGTCAATAACCTTTTCTTCAAAACATTGAATATTTAATTAATCAGCGACATTTATGTCAATGTCTCCGGGATTAGGGCATATCTTATGTCAAATAACATCCTAAAATAAACATCCGGGTCAAAGACCTATGTGACCTTCAAAGTTCTCTTTTACCTTTTGATTAGAAGTAAAAGTTGTAACTGTGTGTGTAGACGCAGCATGATGCATTTGAATTCTTCCTGATCTGAACTGTGTTATGATATCAATAGTATTTGATTATCAGTGTGGCTTTGCAGCACCTTAGTGAAGTCCCTATGAGACTGCAGATATGATAATTGATGAATTTTTTCACAAATGTGTCGAGTCTTCCATTTCCTTATGACTAGCATGAATTAATTGCTGTGCGTAAATTAATGTGGGTTTACATCATCAAAATATGTAAATGAATTTCCTTTGACTGAAACTGTTTAAAATTCATGTTCAATCATTTCAGGATGTCAGATTGTATTTGATAGGATATGGCCTGCATTTAATTAGTCATTGGGGCAGCACAGGATATTGTCAGGTTTCATGATTTGTTGTTTCAGTGTATTGTTTAGTTAATAAACAATGATTTATCAATAACCTTGATATTATACCATGCATCTATATTAAGCCTGTCTGGTCCATTGTATAACTTTACAACTCAGAAAATGTAAACCTTTCAACACAGCTGGGAAATATCATACCTTCAATCCTTGCGCAGTTTTAGGTTAACTACAGTACTACCGATAAACCCAAAAAGTCTCTGGTTAAAATTAACTTATCAAAACTCTGATTATGTTAAATTTTAAGCTAAGCCTGATAATTTTCCAGACTATTGTAACAATATGGCAGTCTGCTAACTCATGTTGAGTCACTTTTGTGCCACATTGATATTTTCACTATCTGTCCTCTGAAAAAACAGTACTTTTATGAGTATGCTTGCGATTGCATTTATTAGTAAAATTAAAATCCCATTTTATTTTCATGCTATTAAAATCAGAGAGAAGGAGAGATATACATGTAATGCATCAGTCACAATATTTTCAGTATTTATAATTTATAGTAAAGTTAGCCATTCATGCATGTGAAGATATCTAGTTTTCAATGAAAAATAGAATTAGACAATAGTAATATTGTGGTGAAATTTAATAATGTTGGGCAGACAATTAGGCTGTGTAAGGTAGGTTGCTGTAAAATCTATGACACAAGGCCAAAGTGGACAGCGAGCATTGATGACGCTTCAAATACACCTATCAAGGATAAGTATCTTAGCATCAGTTCCAGCCCTGCCGTTACAAATTTTGAGATATTCACTATATCACAGTAAATTTTTCATTGTAATACAGTATTTTTCCACTGTAATACAGTCTGATATATTTTTCAGCAAATCTTTCATGTAGAGTGATGTCATAATTCCTGATGTTTTAGTGAATATAACCTTGAATTCAGAATATAATATATTGCAGAGCCAACAATAGGCTATTTCCAGTCAGTTTTACTCTCTAGGGGCATACACTTATGAATATTCAACAGTAGCTTTTTGAAGGTCAATTTTTGTACATGAACAAAATCAATAGTTAGCTGCCAAAGGTTTTATGCTTTCTGAAAACAAATTGTTTTTTGCTGGATAATGTGAATGAACTTTGCTGACTATTAAAATTTGTGGGAATATCAAACGATGTACAATTTTGATCTAAAAAGTGTACAGTGTTGACAAAGAGTTGTATCAATTATCAAACCAGAGAAAGGATTTATGTTTTATTTGAGAAAATAGAACTTATGGTTGTGTAACACTGGCTGTACTGATAACTGTGAATGCTATTGATTGTACAGGTGTGTATTACTAATAAAGGGGTCAGTGATTATTTGAGGGTTTTCTGTGGCTAATTTCTATTTTTGGGTTTCTTTACGTTTGTGACTGCATATTTTGTAGTTGGGTGAACAGTTCAACTTTCTAAAACCTAAAAGAGAGTTTGCAGCCTCAGGGCAAGGGTCAACTGTCATAGTTCAAGGTATTGCTGTTGTGATGCTAATTAGTGGAAAGAATTGCCATGATTAGCTACCATCCAATTTGACACACATAATGTATGGGAGATAAATATACAGCCTTCCATTGGCTGGATATAAAAAAGCTTGAGGAGCATCAATAACATTGTGATCAAACCAGCACTATCCACTGAGGCGGTTACAAAATGATACAAAAATACATGTACAAATACAAAATAAATAGACAAACCAGTAATGTTAGTATGAATTAGTGTATATTTTAGTTTGCTTGACCAGGTACATTTATAAATAGCAATTCAAGTAAGTGTAACGTTCTGGCAAAGATGGGTAGTACCTCAATTTTGGCAGTTTTATGCTGTGCTCCCCAAAGAGGATAATGGTCTAGTCTTGCATACATGCAGAAGGTTGATAACCTGATCTAGAATTGATGTTACACAAGTAATATCATAAAATACATAATTGGTTACATGAAACTTTGCAGACAATGACGGTAGATGTATGAGCCAGACATTGTACAAGTTATATCACTATTGTGATCAGATGCTCTGTGAATCCATGATATTGTTGAATTGTGCTTGACTTCCTGGTGTGTGATGAAAAGATCCATACAAGTACATTTGTCAAGAGACAGGTACTGACATTATTTACCTTGAAGTTCTGTGAAAGTTCTTAGCTTGTCATTTTATAAAGGTGTTGTTTTGTGTTCCTTTTTCCCAACAGATAAACCTTAGAGAGGAAATCAACAATGCATAAACCAGAAGCATCACAGGAGCACTCTGTCCGGCTGGCAGAACACCACAACCCTCCAACGAATCCCCAAGAAACTGGCGTCATGAGGAGTCTCTCCCAGCCTGCGCATGCAGAGTCCAGAGTCTATTTTTCAGAACCGCATCCAGTCACCCACTCTACTACAAATGTCTCTCGGCGACAGTCAATGAAAGAGTAAGATATGCTTTCTGTTAGATCCTATCTTTGTGAGCAAAGAGGATGGGGCATTGTTACCTAGCTACATGCATTGGAAAATTTTGTGACAATTCCTGCTGTCCCCTTACATGATTTCTGCGGTAAACAAAGAGGAAACTCCTGTATCATAATAAGGGAATCTTAACACTTGTCTATATACCACTCCAAACAAACAAACAAACAAACACACTCAATCTTACAGAGAGTCACCTGGCACCTGTGTGAACTTTGTTGACATTTTCCAAGTACCGGTATACTCTTCATGCACTTATAGATACCGGTACCTGTGTACTTAGGATATCTTCCCTTCAAGAAATGTCTCTGTGTCTTGTCCATTGTATAAACTTTCTATGTGGATACCTTGCAAAACCTCACACCATTAGCCATGGTTGTGATTTCTAGGATGCTTTGTGAAATTCAAACAGCACACACAACTATTTCATATTCCTTCATCTTTTAATACAGTAACTTGTAAACTCATATTTTTAGGGGCTATGTCTCAGAGATAATGACAAAGTCAGCATGTATCGGATCCTCAATGTCACATAGTAATAGAAATAGTCAGTTGTATTGTTTTTACTACTGTATAACACATACACTCTCCCCAGGGAGACTCTCAGACTGCAAAAAAATATCACAGTTTGTTGCTATCAGAATTCTGTGAATGAACTCAGTGACCTGTCTTGTTGTTTGTCACACAGAGAGACACAATGTCTGACCTTCAAATACCCTGTATTTTGTTTCTTTTCTTTCTTGCTACATATCTGACCTGGATGCTTTCAGACCTCTCTGTTGATGGTACCACCAACTTTTAAAAAAATATGTCTGGCAAAATAATAAATATTAGCAGCTATAAAAGTCAATGGTAGACTCCAGGTAATCACTCCTACACCGGGAATATTTGCATTTTCTAACTGGTTTCTTCTTTGCTAGCCATGAGGGTGTTTATTCAGGAAGACACCATCTGCCCTCAACACACCCCCTTGGTGGAACATGCCCACACATTGTGCTATTGATCTGTGCTATCACACTTTTCTAAATGGCCAGTGTGTAGTTTGTGAGTAGCCAATCATAACTCCTCAGTGTTGCACTTCACACAGCCATATTGCAGTGTCATGTCTGTACGATTCACGGATGACCTTTTATAGGGATGTGTGTTAGTTTTTTCCATCAAGACTGACAATCAAAGAAGGTAATTAGTAAAACCAGAATTTTTAGTAAATGGCTGCGATGACTTTGTGACGTCTGGAACTGCAAGTGGCAAGTCCTTTTGCTTTCAAATCCTTTGCCTTGGCTGAGATATCAAGACAATGTTACATGTAGTTGTATAATTACTCCTGACTGATCTGCACAATTTGATGCGGTTTGCGAAATGCTGTATGCAAAGCATATGTGATTTCAACACAGGTTGGCTAAGGAGTCTGAACTAGGCTGACCTAACCAAGCTATGATGATTTAACAATGAAGAGATTTATGTCAAGCCTACAAACACTGTTATGACCAACACGAAACTAATATCTCAAGTACTGAATATTCAACACATACGTTCACTGTACCGTAAATGTTACAGTGATACTAAAAATGCACTTAACTCTTTAGTCGTAAACTGTGACAAAATACCAGTCTATCTTCCAAACTGAATTTGTTTTCAGATAGAGAAAGAATTGAGCTAAACAGTTACCTGATATTCACTCTCTCAGTCTGTGCAAGGCTGTAAAATGTAGTGTCAGTAATTTTCAGTAATATATCTCCAGAGAAAATCTTCACATGTTGAACTATAATAAAATGTTCAGTTCTGAAACCAACTTCCCACGTCACTTCTCTGCAGCAAGCAGTGAGATTTTTAAGGTTAACTTCCTTCAGCTATGACCCTGTAAAGTATTGTATTTTCAGTTTCATTCACCTAAGTGACAATATTTACTGCAAGAACTGGTCTCAATATTTGAACCAGCAGGCACAACTAACCCTTATCTCATATATTATAGGATTTAGAAGTTTTTAGAGTCAGCCAAACCCATGGTTCTTTTTCAGCTATACAGATTTTATGATTTCCTGTGTGTCAAGGAGCGCAGTTAAATAACAACTTTCCATTTTCAGTCATTGACAAGAGCCATAAAGATGTTTTGCAATTGTCACCAGGCACGATGAGTGGGTGAGTGGGCAGGCATACGTTGATGTTGATTTTGTTGGATTTAGAGACGTCCATAGAATTTGTTTCTAAATTCAGATTTAGAATGGTAACATTTCCATCTTTGGTTATTCCTTGTTATCCTCATAACTTAGCAGTTGTAACCTTTCAAGGGGGCGTACACCATTCGTACATCTGATACCAATCAGATTGCTTATATTAGTACTTTTGTCACAGGAAACTTTCAATTGTTGCCTTTCAAAAGTCAAAAGGTCAGTCTTGGTTTGAAGAACCTTAGCCTCATAATTTAATTTTTGAATTGCGCCAATGTTTCATATTCAGTTCATTGAGAAAGTTATTGCAGTAAGTTATTGAAATCAAGGTTGATGATACAGTCATACTTTTGTTGATTTTCTGCAAAATTCAGTTAATCTTTCATAAGAGTCTTCATCTTGAAAAACAAGATGTTAAAAGTTAAATCAATCTAGCTTTGGCGACACATTTTGAAGGAAGCCTTGTGATGATATTGTGATGATACTGCCAATCTGAAATGCTAAGGTTCCTCAAATAATAAAACAAGTGCTGATTACCAAGAACAGTGGGTCCTGTAGGGAGTAGTTTTCTATCAGTGCCTGACTTTTCCCATCTTACAATAAGGATAAGGCTTGGGATGCAGTTGTGACCTTTGAAATACATGTTTCAGTCAATAACTGCTCTAGTACCTTCTCAGTTCATTTCAGCTGTGTCAGAAGAAAACCAGATAGATTGACATTTAGGGTCCTTTTCATTCTAAACGTCTGCTAAAAGATTTACTGGAAAGTTAATTTATATTTTGATAATTCAATTAATTTTAAAATATTTCCATATTTGTGGCAGTTTTGGGACTTATATACAAGTCACTTTCAAGTTGTTGTTCAAGAATCATAGAAAAGCTATCTGTATTGGTAAGATGAAAGCAATTGGATGGCACAGTGCAATAGGGGTGTATCTCCTGTACTTTAACACATGCAATACACCCCTCTTGCACTGGGCCATTATAATTGGTATCTATTGATCAAGTATCATACATTTGTATTTATGTCTATTCAGTCTTTGGAAAAGATAAGCATTAAAACTTAATTCTAGGTCTATACAAACTACATTTTCCATCGTTTATTGTAGAGCAAGGCTTCTTTATTCTTCACTAGGTAACCAAAGAAAAAAAATCAGAGATTTTAAGGGATGCTGTTTAGCTGTGCTATTATTATTTTCTAATCATTTAACACGAAGACCACATGCATTAGTGAACAATAATTGCTTGATATAACCTGTTATTGAGAGATGAAAATTGGCCAGGCTATTGCAACAAGTGAACAGTGGAATCTGAAACATAAGAAAAGTATCTGTCTAATTACACTGACAATTTTGCTGGCATTTTTCACTAGGGGAGGGGGCGTCTGCTGTGGTTTCATCCGTGTAATAACTATGAGACTATGAGACATACAACTTTATTGTTGTGAACAGATATTGAATCCTTACTGTTGTGGAAGAAATTTGGACAAAAAGCTCAGACTTCTCAGTCGCAGTTTAACAGTGTCAGTCTTAGCATCTTAGTACTCTGTTCAACCTCAGAACTTTGCAGAACAATATTTGTGAAACAATACACTTCATTTGACTTTCAAGTGGAGATCTTTTATTGACAGCATTAAATTTTTGAGAAAAATTTTGGAAATGTAATGTCGCACTACCTTACAACAAAGCTAATTGCACCTTAGCTATAATGTACCACATAACATTACAAGTAAACAATATCTTTTTCAACTCTTTCCCATTCTGTGAATGTTGGTGTGTATCCAACTCTGACACTGTACAGACCAAGTTTGTTGCTTATTGTAGAGGAGTTGCAAGAAGATATACCAGTTTTAACTTTTAACTTTGAATTCTTGTAATCTCACTTTTCTGTATATTTTTACTTGCAGGCGAATCACAAGAGGAACTGCAGATTTCTTCGGCATTGGAGACAATTGTTCTGAAGAACAGACAAAATGGAAACAAAGGCGGAGCAGAGGCAGGAAGTTCAGTCGCAGGTTCAAGAGAGATGTTGTAGAGCAACTACACAGAGAAAGAGAGGAAAAAGAAATGGAGCATTTACCACAAATAGTTGACCCCTTAGGTAAGGTTAAAGGTCAATTGTGAGACATCACGTAAGCTTGATATAAATTTTTTCTGGAAATGAGCAGGGCGCTGGGCACATGCAAGGTCCCGGCTCCGAATTAAGGTTGTTTATTTTTGCTGTGACATCGTAAAAACAGCAACTAACGCAAAGTGTCTGGAACTTTGATTTTCTCATCCAAACATCCTGCCTGTAATGATAGAATGAGAATACATCAGTTTCCTTTTTTGGAAAGGTCAAAGTCAGAATTTATGGCGTGTCCATTTATTCAGTTCCACCAGTCTGAGCTATCATACTCACTGTTCACTTTGGAAGGTATTACTGGGTTGGCTCAGTACGTTGTGTTGAGACAGTATAGTCTTTGTTGTGGTTCTACATATGTTTCTGCATATAGTATGTTTTTTGGTGTACATCAATGTGAAATATTGGTAGGTATGGTGGTCTGGGTAAGATGTGGTAGCTTTCTTCACTGAGTAAGGCTCAAACATTGAGCACATTAGTTCCATTACTTTGTGCATATGTAAGGGTGAAATTCAAGTTGTTAGATTGCTATTGATCAGAAATACTATCAGGATAATCCACAATCATTGCCCTGTGTGCATAAAACTTGCTAAAATAATTGTCTCTTTCTTTTTTCAGAAACTTCACCCATCATAAGTCATAGTGACTGCAAGTGAAACATCTTTTCTTTCAAAAGCTAATATGTACTTTGTGTTTGCTCATTTGTGTCATTGTGAAATAGGAATGACTCAACCTGTTTGCACCTCATAGTTCTTGTGTCGTAATTTTTTTGTTTTACTGCATCAACCGCACCTTTCCACATAATTTTTTGGTAATTTTGTCAGCCTGTTCCTCCTTGTGGACGTTTCTTCAAAATTAATTCTTTTAAACTACTTTAAACATGGGTTATATTGATCAGACAGTTAACCAGTTTGGTTCAAGATTGTCCATGTTGTAAATGGTTTATTAATCAGAATTTGTTATGATGATGTGAAAATCCTTTATCAAGATGTTAATGTTATTGCATGAGAATTATTGTGACTTGATGTCAGTCTTTGACTGGTCATACAGTTAAACATTCATGCATGTTGCATGGATGTCCCACCACAGCTTGTTCCTTACAAGCTTATTGAGTTCAAAATCTCAAATCTCAGAACATTTCTAATACGATGCCCAGCAATAAAATCACGGTCTCTGACAACTGCTTGTTAATATGGCTGCCTCAAGTGCCATGTGTAACCACAATCCATCTACTCACACAGCCAGAGGACGTCAGTTCAGAGGAGGAGATGAGGTAGATGCAGCGACGCCACGTGCCTTGAAACCAACCGTCAGTACCGGCACAGCTACAAGTAGTGTTGTCAGGAGACAGGTGACTAGATCACAACAGAGGGCCCGCAAACAGTCAGTTGCCAAGATGGGATGGAAGACTCTAGCTACAGTTGTCTCAAAAGTTGCAGTAAGTAAAGTAGAAAAACATCGTTGTTATGTTCCTTGAAAAAATTGATCAATAATATATTTTAGCATTTCACAATGTTGTAATGACTCCACAGTAGTATGTTTATGAGCTGGAAATATTGTTTAATTTAGGAATTTGTCCCTTCTTTTTCAAATATGAAAAATTAAATTCATTTCATGTGTCTATGTAACAAATTAAGACCTCAATTTCTACAAGCTGCTTTACCTTGTGGTGTCGTATGTAGAAATTAGTGGATATAGTAACTTTATGAATGAGAAGTGCCTGCATCATTCACATCAAAGAAAGGATGTGTTTGCATCAGGAATTTCAAATTGTCATTCCAGATGTTCAAGAGATGGAAAGAGGGCTTACAAGTGTTGATTGATCGAAACGAAATCAGTATAAAATATTGATTTTACCCCATGACATTTTATCAACAGACTGTAGATTAACATCCGTGTGCATCTTTGCTAACAAGGTTCTGCTTTGATATTTCTCCCGATACTTCTCATTGATGTTTGAAAGACTAGCCGTGACATAAAGGCAACATTAGTCTCCTTGTGTTCATATATCGTTGGTTTTCTTTAACTTTTCACCTCAATTTTTAGCTCCGCTGTCAGCGACGCGGAGCTTATCAAATAGGTTGATTTTCCGTCGTCGTCGTCGTCCGTCGTCGTCCGTCAACAATTGCCTTCTCCTCTGAAATCGCAAGTCCAATTGCTTTGAAATTTTATATGCAGTTCACTTGGGGTGACCTCACTTAAGTTTGTTCAAATTGTGGTGATATTTGCATATTTGTATTTTTGGGGCATTTTCTGCTGTTTTTGGTAAAAAAATCTTCTTCTCTGAAACCGCTTGTCCGATTGCTTTTAAATTTAATATGCAGTTTACTTAGGGTGACTACAGTCAGATTTGTTCAAATCGTGGTGAAATTTGCATATTTGTATTTTTAAGGCAATTTTTGTCATTTTTGGTAAAAAAATCTTTAAAAATCTTCTTCTTCAAAACCACAAGTCTGATAGCTTTGATATTTGGTACATATGTCCCTAGGGATGATCTATTTCAGATTTGTTCAAATTGTGCAGAAATATGCAAATTTGCATTTTTAAGACAATTTTTGCCATTTTTGGTCAAAAAATGTATTTTTCAAAAAGTACTGGTCTGATAGTTTTGAAATTTGGTATACAGGTTTCTATAGATAAACTTAGTAATATATATTGAATTTCTGATGAAATCTGTAATTTTGTATTTTTGGGGCAATTTTTGCCATTTTTGGTCAAAAAATGTGTATTTCCAAAACTGCTCATCTGATAGCTTTGAAATTTGGTATACAGGTTCCTACAGATAAACTTAATGATATTTATTGAAATTATGATGAAATCTGCAATTTTGTAATTTTGGGTTAATTTTTTCCATTTTTGGTCAAAAAATGTGTATTTCCAAAACTACTCATCTGATAGCTTTGCAATTTGGTATACAGGTTCCTACAGATCACCTTAATGATATTTATTGAAATTATGATGAAATCAGTAATTTTGTAATTTTGGGGCCATTTTTGGTCAAAAAGTGTGTTTCTCAAAAAGTACTGTTCTGATAGCTTTGAAATTTGGTATACAGATTTCTACAGATGAGCTAAGTAATATATATTGAATTTCTGATGAAATCTGTAATTTTGTATTTTTGGGGCAATGTTGCCATTTTTGGTCAGAAAATTTCATTCTCAAAAAACTACTCATCGGATAGCTTTGGTTGACATGTTCTTAGGGATGATCTGATGTGATATATTCAAAGTATGATGAAATTGTGTATTTTTGCAGCTTATTTTAGCCACTTTTTTCTGGCCATTGCATTGAGCTATCAAAGATTTCCACCTTCTTCATCAACATGTGTCAAAAATAGTTACTCTCTACATAAACACAGCGGAGCTATATCGGCCGCTAGGTCGCTTGTACGATGTTTAGGTCTGACCTTCATGTTGAGAACATAGCTTACAAAGAGGAAGGTTGATTTCTGATTTATCTGTTCAAAGTGTAGATTTCCATCTCAGAGTCAGTGTATTGTCTTAAGTGTTCACAGCGTAGGTTGCCATCTCAGAGTCAGTGTGTTATCTTAACTGTCTTTTGGTATTAATCCATGTCACTGATAATTTCATTCAGCCAGGTTGATTTCACATCTTTGATCTGGCATTTTTCGCCCTGAAAAGAGTAAGAAAGACTGACAAATACTCACAAAAGTGACTAGTTGCTTTATGTTATCAATGGCAAATAACTTCAAATAAGTGGAATTCATCATTTCTGGTGACCTTGTTTTTACTTGAAATCTGCCATATGTAATCAAAATCTCTATGGCCTGTAGGTTTCCTTATTTCGTTCTTATTTTTGGTCAAAAATATTTATAGAAGCAGCCTTTTTATTTCCTTGGTGTGTGTTTCCTATATTTGTTCAAATTGTGATAAAATTTATGACTATTGCTTTTGTGCTCATATTTTCACATTTTGGTCACAAAACAGTCTGTTGAAAAATGCCGGACAAATTAGCTTTCCTATTTTATTTGTAATTTCCCATTTGATTTTTAGGTTCTGCACACCAAGTGGTATTTATACAATTTTCATTTAGCCTGTTACTTTACATTGTTCAATTACAGATAGAATAAGATTAATAACCATATTGTTTGTATGACATTGTACAGAAGATTCTGATACTGTCATCCATTCAACAAGCTCCAATGTTACCTGTGATGGCTATGTTTATATATATATATATATATATATATATATATATATATATATATATATATATATATATATATATATATATATATATATATATATATATATATATATATATATATTATCAACACACAACTGTAGCAATAACTTATATTTAGTAAATATATGTTAAATTTGTCTATTGCAGGGCACACCTAAGAGAGGAACTTCCCAGAGTACTTTGGTACACAGGAAGGCACCAACCCTTCACAGCCGTAGCTTTGCGCCATCCACTCTCCTAGAAGATAGTGATGATGATGATGAATTGGACACTTCTTTCTTTGCTGGTCATGTGGTAAGACACAGACACAGAATGATGCTCACTCCAGTCATGCATTATTTGTGAGATTTGCTTCTCAGCAAATCTAGGATTAAATATCATGTGAAATTTCACCATGGTGTCACCTTTTATTTGATGTTGTGTAGTGTGATGTCAACACTTTGATTGGAATTCACCTTGTCATGATGTTTCATGCTAGACTTAAACTTGATGTGATATTTTATATTGCACTCCAATTCTGTGCAATATTTTGTACTGGATTTCACATTGATGTGATAAACACTTTTCACATCCTTACACAATCTCTCATCTTCAATACAGTTCTGTAGTACCATTTGGACATCAACCTCGTGGTATATTTTATACCAAACATCACCCTGATTAAAATCACAATCTGTTTGGATATTTCACATCTGTTTTCACATTGGTGTAGAATATGGTAGCATTCATCACCATGGTGCTGTATTTCATATGACACTTAATCCACATATGTGATACATCTAACTTCAACTGTTGGATGTAGCTTGGTAAATTACAGCAAAGTCCAAGAAAGATCAAATCCTGTGGAACATGTTCAAGATTCTACAATCTTCATCAGTGTCTTTGAAAGGAGTGATACAGAAAGTTGACACAGTGTTTTGAAATTGGTTTGTGTACACTAGTTCATTTTCAACAAAGTAAAAATCTCACAGGAAAGACGAATGGGGTAAAAACTAGAATTTTAAACCTATCCACTAAAAAAAATACATTACATCTTGGAAGTTGAAATGCTAATTGACACATTCTGTCACATGCATAATTAAAATGGAAAAAAGCCAGTCTTCCACATGTCATGTAGACTTCAGTATGTAAACTCAGATACTGAGTCAGAAAATGTCACTGTGGGGAGGGATTGTGATGACACCAAATCAGATCCAGTTTTGTCTGTTAATCCAACTCTCTCACCCCATCGTGCTGTACAACAGTCCAAACCACCAGTGACAGTGTACCAAAATAATGGAATGATAGGGTCAAAGGTTAATGGCACAAATTGGATGATGATTTCATGACGGAAAAATGAGCTTTAACTCTTGAACCTTGTTCTGTTTGTATCGAATTTATTTGTTGATGTTCCAAAACAGCCAACCAAGTCTCCGATTATTATCAGACAAACATTTCTAAAGTAATAAAACTCTGATTTGAACATGTACTTCCTTTTATAATCACACTATGTGTAAGAGACTCTTTGCATTTCATCGCCTCAGGCTTCAGTTGTTCATGTAGTTGGCAATGTCAACTGGTTCAAAATGACAAAGAAGGAAAAAACATCAAATGTTGAACTTCATGTTTCATTTTAGTTAATGAAATGGTAATATGTAAAACTTTTGTAATTTACTAACAATAGAAATTAATAATGCAAGAACCATTAATGACTAACTCATTAATTTTGATGAAAAATATCTGTGCCTGTCTCTCTCCATCATTATGGCATATTGAATCATGTTGTATGTCCATGTTTCTCAATGTCATTAAGGCATATTGGATGTGATAAAGGAATTATACCTTGTAAATGTTTTACCCTCTCATTCCCAGCCGTTGTGTTTTGATGAAAATATCGGCCATGAAATGGTGATGAAAGTGTTAATGAATAAGTGCACCTAGAAAATCAAAGAAATGTTGCTTCTGAGGAAATTTCTTATGAAAATGAAATATAAAAGGGATGTCCAATTTTCAAGAGTGCAATTCAAGTTCTTTGCCAGTTATTTCACTGGAAAGTTCCTGATAGAAGCTTTTTAGAAAGACGTGGTCATGAGCGTCTCTTTTTGTTAATGATTTTATTCTGATCATATCAAAGAGTGGACAGATGACATGACCATCGTTGTAATAGGTGCACACTGTTCATGTTGTTTGGATACCTGTACATCAACTGAAGTACCAGACAGTAACTACTAACCATAAACTTCATTTCAGTGTGTAGATCTTCCTCGTGTCATCCATGATCTTCATTCCTATACCCCATGATCATTTATATTTTCATTTTATAATTTCCATGGAAATTGCTAGTTATCCTGCATGGCCTCATTTTATAATTTCAATTGCTTCCATGTCATAATTTCATCGTTTTCCTTTTGAGAACTGAAAGCATGTCATTAATGCATTGTAGGATTGCCATAGTTAAGGTATTGTAGGGTGTCATGGCTGAGGTATCCACTATTGTACCAGTCAACCTTTCATGTTTAAGTTTCTTGTGGTTCTCTTTTTTTTTCTCTCCATATTTCCTCCCACCAAGCTTTCCCCGTCCTCCGAGTCAATGTATGACGAGGTGTTCTTTGATTTTTCACCAAAGACACCCCGCAAGTCACTGGCTCCTATCAGGGAGGTTCCCACCCCTACTAGTAAAGCCGAAGAGGCTGGGGTGATTGAGGTAGCGGGTGTTGGTGAGGAGGATGAAGTGGATGCTACCGGCCCACCCCCAAGTCAACCGCTGACAGCGGATTTTGATGAGTTTCAAATAAAGCCGGCAGAATTGATGCAGATGGTGTAAGTGCATTTTGTCATATGAATTACACTCTGTATAATAACTTCTAAGACAAAAGTCTTACTTAACCAGTAAGTCACCAATCTCACAGCACTGGGTGATTGATATTCTTTGAGACATGCTTTGTATGTTTATCTTTATTTGTAACAAATCTGGTGATGTCACATGCCAATAAAACACTGAAATATATCTACCACTATATCTATTATGTAGAGGAATTTAAAATCACACTCTCCTTAATTACATAACTGCAGGCCAACTGATATGCTATAGCAGGTACAACTCTGGCTACCACATCTAGTGTTCAAAAAATGAGTCAAAATTATTCCAAATAAAGGCACTGTACCAACTGAACATTTTTTCTACCTCAGGCCAACTGGAGTAGGCTGGAAGAAAAAACCCAAGGATGAAAGATTTGATGTTGCGCCAGCCACAACACAACCCAAGCAAATCCGCCGTAACAAGATTGATTTGGACTCCATTCTAGATGCAGCTTTTGATAACTCTGACAGACATGAATTTGGTAAAGGAATTGTTGGAAATTGGCTCCACACCAAATATAAACCAGAGAGAATGGATACCATGGTTGAAGAACAGCTGGAAGAGTTAGAAGGAGATCACAGGTCAATAACTGCTCTTAGAAAATGTGCAAAAGTATGCTGTGTCCTTTGGTAACATTTACAGAGTTGCCTCTTTAAAAACCATTTAAATTTTATAACTGGAAAATCCAGAAATAGTGTAATTGTTACAACAGAGAAGAGTCATATGAGTGCAAGTGTTATACTATTAAATAAATGGAGGTAAAAAAATAGATATTGGAAAAGTAACAAGTGGTCAATCTAATGGGTCATGTATATTATTGAAGTGATAACAGTACTCCATAAACATTGAAGTCATCACACTTAACAAGTTTATCTCTGATTGCAGACCATATTTTACATATTGGATCACATTTGTACACATACTCATAACACTGATAGCTGTGGTAGTGTATGGTATTGGGCCAATTGGCTTCACTCAAAAAGATCAGTCTGCCTTGGTGAGTATCTCCGTAGAACTTAAACTTTGTACTGGTATGTCTGGAAAGTTGTGTTCATTTTTGCTGAGGATCACTGAATAACAAATTTGCTGTTGAACGCAAGATATTTTAGTGGTTCTGACTACTACTCAGTGAATTCGCCAGCAAGAGAATTTTCACAGAGTGGTGCAGTGTTGCTGGAACTAATATCAAAAAAAAATTCTTCTTTCCATTTGTTAGTGAAGCCCAGCATGTTCATTTATCCATCTGTCAGTTCTTTGTAATTTGTTGAAAATTAGTCTCGTAAAACTTGAAAGAAGTTTGTTGTAGGAATTTTTACATTTGGAACTTTCCCATTTGCTAAATGTATGGAAATGTAACATCTGACTATGCCAAGCTTCACTAGTATTGCAGTAAAGACATGCATTGCTAAGATCAGGCAGTGGCTGTTGGGATAGGGTGAAAGGTCATTTGGAACATTTAAGAGTTTTGATATTACTGTATTTCATATGGCAAAAAAATCACACAAGATGTAAAGTCAGTCCTTGGTATACCCTGTTTACAACTTGATGCCTTACCACCCAGGGTATTACAACTTGATGCCTGACCACAAGTCTGGAATTTTCTGATGGTTCTATTTTGTCTTCCAGGTTTTGATGTCAAACTTAGCTGTTGAAAATGTTGGATATTTGGAGCCACAAAACTTCTGGATTGGACCTAGATCAGTATGTATGCCTTAAAGGGTGTGATCTTAAAATGATTACATGCAGATTTCTTTTAATTTTTCAGGTCAAAAATTTAATAACTTTTACAACTTTTACCCTCAATTGTATTGTTTTTACCTGTATATATGTTTCTGACTCCATTCCATGTTGCCTAACTGGCCGGCAAAATATACAACTGCAAACATGAAACCACAGGTGGCCAATTGTTTTCGGGTTGTGAATTTTTCTGAACCCAAAATTTTCTGTCAAGTTTGATGATCTGTGAGCACATTTTGTAAGGTTAATGTTGCTATGAAAGTCAAGAGATAGTTTTACATACATGTTATTCATCCATGAAGCTGTGCCACATCTTTCAGTGTGTTTTGAACTTCAAAAAATAATTTCAACTGTAAAATGACTTTAAAATGAACAAGAGCTTTCTCTTTCTGATTTTAACTTCATATTTGTCATGTTAATGTTACCATAGGCTGACTTAATTCACCTTGGTGCTAAGTATGCGCCATGTATGCATAAAGATATCAAAGTAATAGAAGCAATAAGCCGAGACAGGCATGTAGAAAATGACACTGGATGTTGCATCCGGAATGACAAGTCTGGATGCTGGCAATCTGAGGAAGCTTATTGCTCAGTAAGTACAAACTCTTGATTGTTACTAGTTTCCCTGTGTCTTTGCAGCGCTTTCCTACTGGAAGCACAGTCTGGTTCAGGTCTTTGTATGCGTTCATCAGAAATATTTATAATGCTGTGTGGTGCACCCTTTTTTTTGTTTTCTGTCTGTTTTGTGTGTAATCCATCGTCTGTGATATGACTCATCTTGAGATCCAAGATTTGATCCATATGTACAGGGAAACAGTAGTCATGGTGATTCACCCATAGTTTTGTTTAAAGGGTCATTACCTGTATCTTTTTATGATTATTTTGTTTCTTTTTGTATTTAATGATGTTCCAAAAGCATGTTGAGATGCACAGTATTAAGATTGTATACTCAGTCTGTACATTTGTAGACTGCATTGTTATTATTGAGGTGAATTCTGGTCTGGACCAGAATCCAAAAGTAAGCAATAAGCATGTATTTTCAGGTATAGATAATGTGTCAACAAACTAATTAGTTGGTGTTCAGGTGTTCAAACATGCATTAGGAAGTAGAACAAGAACTTGCAATCGAAATACAAAACAACAATTGTGAAAAAATAATCACAAGTTATAGCTACTGGTCTTTAAATGTTATGTCCTTCACTAGTTCAGACAAAGCTCTGTATTTTAGGATGGAAGGAGAAGTTGAAATCTGATGGAAAGGTTCAAGGCAGGAAAGAAATGTTTTGACCATGAGAATCTGTTGTTGTTATTTGTTCATTCCAGGAAACCTTTGCTACTTTTGAGAAATGGACACCAGATAATCCAGGCCCTGATGGAAGATTAGCTGGTGCAGTGTGTGGACAAGATCCAAGGTGAGAAATTATCACATTTCTTAAGTTAAAAAAATAATAAATGACTTGATATGAGAGATTGAAATTTGTGTTCATACCATGATTAAAGACAAAATGATACTATACAATAAATTGTATGGCTTAACAAAAATAACTGATATATTAGGAAAATTCTTCTTAATTTTTGCCCTCCACAGGTGAACTTTGAAGTAATAGGTGAAGCCAGAAAGACAGGCTCTGTGCATTGTATCCATTACATAAGAAAATATGAATCATCTCTCTTTTATCCTGGAAAACATGCTTTCCTCATGATCTCAGGATACTGTTGTACCAGTCAGTCACAGAACAAACCAAATGGGGCAACTGGGGATAACATGTAGTTTTATTGAAATCAGTGATTTTTGTGGCATTCTCAACACTATCTGTACTGTGTGGTGAGAAATTTCCTGCAGGCAACATTGTCATGTGAGATCTTGTGTGTTATGCATCAAAGATAATGTCTGTCTTTCTTCCTGTGACAACACAGAGCATGCACATCACCGGCAAGCACCAGACCTCACCGGTGGGCAGATGACCTCGCCGATTGGCCGATCTGTGTAGAACCTGTGACAACAAGTAGTCTTCCCAACATGCAGTGTGAAATGACAGGTCATCCATGTTGTATTGGCTTACAAGCTGAGTGCCAGATACACACCAGAGAATACTGTGATTTTGTTAATGGGTACTTCCATGAAGACGCTACGCTGTGTTCACAAGTGAGTATAAACATGCACTTTCATCCCATTTCATTGGAGCAATTGGAACTATGTGTGATATTGTAAAGTCTTGAGAATTTGTGAGTTTAACCCTTTCAGCCCCAGTTCCCTGTATACAGGTCCAACTTAACCATAGAAAACAATGGATTTGGGACAAACCATGTGGTGAAAGGTTTAAAGGATAAATTTGTAGTTTTTTGTCTGTGCCTTCTCTGCTAGGTGACTGGGTACTGTATGTTGTGAGCTTGAACCCAATTGAAACCATCGTATATTGAACAAATGCAACACGACTAAGCTGTCATATTCAAGTGGTTTGATCCACTGTCCTGTATTTGCTCTAACTATTTGCAGTTATAGATCATGTGGATATGCACAGATTTAGGAATTGTAGGTAACATACAGAATATCAGTAGTTCTGACCTCCATGACAAAACTGATGTTGACATCTTGAAGATATCATTTGGATGTCAAAGAATGCACAATAGGGTTACGTACAAAATAAATTTTAAAAAGTATGTGAAAAGATTTTCACAAATGATGCTAGGGAATAACTAATGTTAAGTCCAGTGGCTTCATGAATTGCAAATAAAACAAATATACAGTGTATGCCAGGCCTTGTTGAAGATTTATGAGATCACTTTTCTATGGTTTCCAGGTGAAGTGCATGGACAGCATCTGTGGCCTGATATCTTTCACTAATCCTGAATTTCCAGACCAGTTCTACAGACTTTGGCTGTCACTATTCCTTCATGCAGGGTAAGCTAATTCACGTTGTTTAATCACAGCATACAACCTGGCATATTTTGTGAAGTCAAGCCAAGCAAGTCTTGTCCAACACTTATCAAACATACTTTTGTGTCACAGCTTAAAAACTTGTCTAACAGCTTACACTGCCTTTTAAAATTAAGTAATTTTCAAGTTTGTAATCAATCTCTAGACATGTGTTAAATTTAGTTAATATGCTGTATGGTCAATCTGACCCTCATGGCAAACCCGAAAAGCTACCAATGTACCACTTGTTCTACCTCTTGAAAATCAAAATAACTAAGGGTAGGTGTGGCAAAGCGCCCTCTATGTTAAGTCCTCCTATAATGTGTGAGGGCAGCATTTCATTACTTTGTCATTGTAACTTATTTTGTTTGTTTTGTCCTTAGAATCATTCACTGTGCATTGACAGTGGTGTTTCACATGACTGTACTACGAGACTTAGAAAAACTTGCAGGCTGGTTAAGAATTTGTGTCATTTACATGCTCAGCGGTATTGCAGGCAATCTTCTCAGTGCAATATTCATCCCCTACAGAGCAGAGGTGAGTTGTGGAATTCATTGATGTAAATATGGCCTCTGCTGGTGGAGGCACAGATGTAACACAGATCAGAGATGTAACATTTTTGGTTGTATTGTCCTAGCTAGTCTCGTTAATGTTAGCTGGAAGCTTGGTGACAAAAATGTCATATTATGGTTGCTATGAATACTGATAGATAATGTTAAAAGTTATCAATATTGGACTCTCACTACAATGAGAATGCATTTATAAAGAGCAAGACATCTATTAGAGCAACAATAGCGAAGAGGACAGCCGCAGTGAAAATTGTATGCTTTCACATTTATTTCCAGTTTTACTACAACTGTATAAGTACAATGTTCACTGTTCTTCATATCTGTTTAATGAGCTTTCCTAATGCCCCTGCCAAGAAATTATGCTAATCAGATTGTCATCTAATTTGCATCGATAGGTTGGTCCAGCGGGTTCTCTCTTTGGAATATTAGCGTGTCTCATCGTAGAAGTTCTTCAGAGCTGGCAGCTATTGGAAGAGCCCGGTAAAGCCCTACTCAAGCTGCTGGGAATAATTGCTGTCCTGCTTATCCTGGGACTTCTTCCATGGATTGATAACTTTGCCGCCATTGGTGGCTTCCTTTCAGGGATCCTGCTGGCGTTCACATTTCTGCCGTACATCCATTTTGGTGAATTTGATCGAAAGAGAAAAGTTATTCAAATGATTGTGTGTTTCATTTTGTACCTTGTACTGATGACGGTAGGATTTCTAGTGTTTTATTTGTATCCAATAGATTGTAGCTGGTGTTACTATTTTAATTGTATTCCTTTCACAGATACATTCTGTGATAACATGGATATGGAACTTAAAGAACGTCAGTATGAGTAGAAAAGCATTCCCTCCTGTCAACATTTCAAGCAATGTAAGGCTGTTCCACGGTGCAAAGGTCAGGGGTGACAGGTTTAGAATGAGCTTGTACATAGCAGGTAATTTATATGGAAAATAGAAAAGACTTTTGTTTCCCCCTTCGCATTGACAAGTTGTTTGACTAAAGTATGGATTGTTCCATTTAGGGACCTGTAACAGCTCTTTGCCAATATGTTAGTAGCTTGAATAGTTTAGCATTGTCACATAGTGTCTAGATCACATCGTTATTTATTTTCAAATAAACTTCTGGCTGAAAAAAGGGTAAGGGATGTCTGTAACTGTTGTGGTTCTGGGTGAAACTCAGTATGTACGTAAGGGTTTTTAGCTCCCATTTGTCACTATGTGGAAATTGGAGCTTGTCATATAGGCTGGATAAATATGTCTACATGTATGAGTGTATGTCTGTCTGTTTGTCCACTGCAGAAACTAGAGGACAGCTGTACATATCACAATGTTACTAGTGTTAGATGCATAGTGGGTTGAAGATGAGGTTTTCACTTATGAATATGCCACTTTGAAAAATGTGAAAACACAACAAACAAACATTTTCATAATTTGATATTTGGTACATTTACTGTCAAAGATCCTTCAACCCAGATTTCTTCAATTTATCATAAAATTTGCATACATAAAATGATCAGAATTTTTATCACCGTATTTTTTTTAGAAACATTTTCAAAATGTTATTGGATGCCACTCATTAGATAGCTTTGAACTTTTTTCATATGTAAATTTTGGGTGACCACTTTTGTCTTTTTGTGCCAAGACGTTTCTGTGAAATCTTGTGGCTGATAGCTGTTAGATATTGTTTATAGGTGACTTTATATGACTTCATATAGATCTTGCTCAAATGATGGTGAAATTTGCATTTGTAAAATGTTTAGGCTAAATTTCTCTTTTCTGGTGAATGGGTGCACAGCATCATTGACATTGTGCTGTTAAATATCAATGGAGTGATATTTCTTTGCTGGTTTTTAGTGAACATAACTTGTCAAAATTTCAAGTGATTGACTCGTGTCTGAGTCTGATTATTTGGTTTTCTCTCCGCAAGTGCCAATGTGTGTCTTAATTTCATGGAAAAACAAAGAATTGTAAAAATGCTAAACTATGTGATTGTTGTGTTAATTACTCTATCAAAACATTAGGATTAATATATTTTAAAGTAATGGAAACAGAATATGTCCAAGAAAGAACAAGGTGCACTTGTGGTGGACGCCGCAAGTTTAGACAGGAGAGAGCATCAGTAGGGGTAGGAATTTGCTTAGCTTAACCACTAGACATAAGCACATTAGGATGTGTTGGCAGCATATGCCAAAATACAGTGAGGTAGGACAATAGGATGTTTTGGCAGCATATGCCACAACACAGTGTGAGGTAGGACAATAGGATGTTTTGGCAGCATACGCCAAAACACAGTGAAGTAGGACAATAGGATGTGTTGGCAGCATATGCTAAATAACAGTCAGGTACGACAATTGGATGTTTTGGCAGCATATGCCAAAATACAGTGAGGTAGGACAATAGGATGTTTTGGCAGCATATGCCACAACACAGTGTGAGGTAGGACAATAGGATGTGATGGCAGCATATGCTAAAACAGAGTGAATTAGGATAGCCCTCATGATTCTTTGAAATTTGACTGTTGAGTGTTGTGGCATTGCCTGATCTAGGATTAGTAAGGATGATGTATTTCATGACACTGGGTGAGATTTGCGATAGGTCTTAACTTAAAACAAAATTCTAAAATCACTTATCATGGATCAAGTTTAGCCACTGACAGAAATCCAGTATCACTTACTCTGTACAACCAAGATATGCCTGCCTGCTACTTGTTCTGCTGCAAGCATATTAAGTAAAGTTTATCAATTTAAAACTTTGCTTTCATGCTACAGCAATGGATTCTTCACAGCACAGAAACACTGATGTTGTCATTCCCTTGATAATATCACATTGATTAGACTTTTGTGGAAACTTCTTGGGTTAATACAAAATGAATTGTATGTGTTGACACCACAATGGTGAATGCTTTGTTTCACTTCATTCTTCCAACATCTTCAAGTAGATATGATTGCTATTGTATAATCAATCATTTGATTACCATTGTGAATACCTTATGTCATCTTTGATGAAATGTTTTCTGATGCCAATTCTGTGTAGTCTTCAGTGCTATTTATTAAGCTACGCAAGTATCTGTGAAATGTGTAGTTGTCTGTGTATAGGTCATGTCATTGGTCAAAACATTTGACACAATAACTGCAATGCCATTGGTCAAAACATTTGACACAATAACTGCAATGCCATTGGTCAAAACAGTTGACACAATAACTGCAATGCCATTAGTCAAACATTAATGATGTAAACTATAATGTCATCAACCATACCTCTCCAGCCATGAAGTATTCCTTTATGCTAATGATGCTAGGTCATTCATGTGTAACAAACATTCATCCGTATAAAAATTGAGTGAAAAAGACATGAATTTCTGTTCATGCATGATTATGTTTGTCTTATTCCAGACTTTTTATATATTCAGACAATTTGCTGTGAAAACTTCCGATGAATAAAGCTGATCTGCTCTGAACAAAATGAGTTCAGGGTCCCATCCAGATTTCAGTCCACTGTACATTTTGACTGCCAAGTCTTACTTCCATTGTAGTAAAGGTTGTAGTCATTGTTTAATGTAAGTCTTAGATTCAGCAATATGGTAGGAAAATTTGGACAATGCATATCTATATAAAACAAAACTTTGATACATGTCCTTCATATGATATGTATCACTTAAAATTTGATGAAGCTACTAAATTCCATCAATTTTTCATTTTTTAAAGAAAAACAAATTTGTCTGCCTAAAAGACAGTTTCTTCCTAATGAAAATTCTTGATATATAACAGGATTACAAATTAAACTTCAGTGCTTTGACCAGGTGAGACTGGTTGAACTGATAGAATATTTATATTGAAATTTATAAGACTGCATCATTGTGGTTCTGGTTAGTACCGTATATGCATTCAAAAATTTTTGTATTAGTTACTAAAGACATGTTACATTCAGAGTAGCATTTCACAGCAGTTTCTCAGAACTGTCTACGTTCAATAAGGAAGTGAAACCAATGATTAAAGTCATGTGTTTGCTAAAAGTTATCAGGATGTCACTATTAGATCTTACATTGACATTTGATAAACTTCTAAATCATTGCCATCCTCTGTATCGGTACAACATCTGTGTTTGATGATGGTTGGTACAGCCTTTATGTCCTCTGTCAAATGAATACTGAAAATCAGTTATTATAGAGAATGAACTGTGTCTTAATGTAGACCCTCCTGGTTTCCCGGAGGGTCTATGGTCTAAATTAGCATTTAAAACTTAATCATGTTTTTGAAAGTTGATGATCAAAGCCGATGAATCAAATTATACAAAATGTAATCGTACGGTGTAAAACCACATGGAGACGACATGAAAACTTATCTTTTGTACTTATTTTTGAGGCTGATATGCATATCTGTAAGTGACATCAGAAACAAGTCTGAATTTTGCATTTAATTTTTTCCACTTTTTTAAGAAACTGTGCACTGTAACTTTGACTGTCATATTCTGTAATGTAAAGTGAAATATTTGCTTGATTCCATTCTTGTGATTTGTTGTGTGACAGAGTTTTTTAAATAGTTGTTAACTTTAGTGTACATATGTTTTCGAACTGGAAAAAATATAAAATATTTGCTACGCTGAATGAATTCTGGATGTATGCTAATTTTGTAAAATCTTGTGGAAGTAATGTATATGTGTTTTTTGGCTTTGCAAATAATGGGTGATGTAGTTACAGAACGAAGGTGAATGAGTTGTTTCTGCTTTGTAAAAGAAACTTTGTCTTATAGATACTGTAATTTTCACCAGGTGAAAGTTGTAGGGGATTAGACATCTTTAATACAGATCTACACTCAGTGTAAAATCTTTGACCCAGGTCAATAACCTCTGACCTGGGCCAAAGAGAGCAATGATTGGATAGACTATTCATAGTTAAAGGGGAATTTAACACTTACACTGTACGTTAAGAATTACAAAGTTCATGCGTCAGAATGTCCTCTGAGGAAATGAGTGCTTCCCTTGGCCTTTTCAATCGTTTTATTTCAAATCTGTACTTAACCTGTATCTGACTGTTGTCGTATTTCATTAAAAGGCGAAATAAATCACAATATAGCAATCTGTAAAATTTTCATTTTTTGGTTGTGTTGACATTAAAAAATACTTCACCCTGCGGCAATTATCAAATTCATCCAGTGTTTTCAGGTTCATAGATCATACTAGGCTACATTTAATGGTGCTCCAACCTAGTGGTTGGCCTGACAGTTTTATGATACTTTTGGATTGGCACTAACTGGTATACCACAACACAACAGCAAATCACTGCATGCTAATGACTGTTGTAGGATGGTCTGGACCTGAAACCACTGGAATTACACATCCAGGTCTGTATGTCAGTGTCCATAATAAATATATGATACATATTACCAGTGGTAGTTGATTCCAAACAAATGTATAATATTTACATGGGCGTTGAATGCCTGCCAAAATTAAGCTATGCCATTTGTAATTACGACATGCCTTTCGCAATTACGACATGCCATGATGAGATGCAAAATGCGAATATTTGACATGCAGACTTGACATTCGTAATTACAACATGCCATGATTAGATGCAAAATGCGAATATTTGACATGCAGACTTGACATTCGTAATTACGACATGCCATGATGAGGTACAAAATGCGAAAATTTGGACATGCAGACTTGACATTCATAATTACGACATGCCATGATGAGGTACAAAATGCGAATATTTAGATATGCGGACTTGACATTCTTACATGAAGAATGCGATAATTTGCTATGGGGACATTCAATGCGAAGTTGCATTTGATCATGCGCAATGAAGACCCGCGATGCAAAATGCGGACATGCCATTATGCGATGCAAAATGCAGACATGCCATTATGCGATGCAAAATGCAGACATGCCATTATGCGATGCAAAATGCAGACATGCCATTATGCGATGCGAAATGCAGACATGCCATTATGCGATGCGAAATGCAGACATGCCATTATGCGATGCAAAATGCAGACATGCCATTATGCGATGCGAAATTCGGACATGCCATTATGCGATGCAAAATGCAGACATGCCATTATGCGATGCGAAATGCGGACATGCCATTATGCGATGCAGAATGCCGACATGAGGAGTAGAAGCTTTGAATTAGGCTACCCTTTTTCCAGCAAGCTAGGAGGTCACCTTACATCCACAATGCATCTGTCTTTCAACTATTTGCAAACATGGCGTCGAGTTTTGAACTCCGAGCGCTGGAGCTGGTACAAGTGAGGTCGATGAGCGACAACGCAGTGCGTTGCAAGCACCTACTGCCATGGAGAAGTTGAATTTACAAAGATACGGATCGGTATAAAAAGGCCCGTTTCACGGATGAAAATGGCGACTACAATCACGTCCAAAAAATTTGGAAAACAATTTCCAAAGCTGAAATCTGTTGCTGGTGTTTTGCTATCGCGGTCGGCAGGTAGCTGTCAATCGGACCCCAACGCCGAGTCGCCAGGTGGCTGAAGAGCAGGTGTTGTGCCCCTAACCTTACTTCTATACGATATTTCAGATTGTATTGCATAGTTTTATTTCGATTTAAAACAGTCGCTGGTCTTTATAAGTTTGCGACGACATTCTCTTAGTTATACAACGCCGCGCCGCCACTCGGAGACGGCAACGCGGTCCACAGCGCTAGGTAAAGTACAGTACTACCGCAGTCATCTGAGAATTGGACGTAAATTGCCATCGAGCTCAAAACATAAAATTGGGTATACTACAGATGTTGATTATACAACAATACAGTAGAAGTGACAATTGTTTATTATTATCTTATTTACTTTCTAGTCTGCACGGATGTATATTCAGAATGGGTTCATCAGATTTTAAGACATATGATACAGATTTGCTATGGTGACTTTGATGCTGTTTTGTCAGTGGCACATGATGATCATATTCCAAAAGGATTTTTAAAGAATGCCATTGAAAGTTTTTCTTTTTATAGTTGCTCTCCCAAAGAACATTATCATAATGTTTTGACTGATTAAACACAGATTTTCTTTGTGTAGTGTTTTGATTGTGACAAACCACCGACATACATTTCCTCATCTTTTTGCAGATTAACATGAAAGCAAACATTTCCTCATCTTTTTGCAGATTAACATGAAAGCAGATATTTTAATCGAAAGTTTGGCAGGGAATGTTGGCAGAGATGAAGTAATAAGAAGGCTTAGACATCACCATCGTGATTCCAATCAAGTGTTTTATGATTTGTCAGCTATAAGTGGCAAGTAAGCAAACATATACATACATATTTTTAGCTACTATAGACTAATAGTCTATAGAAGCTATTGGGATGGGTATCCGTCCGGCATCCATTGTCAGTCTGTATGTATGTATGTATGTATGTATGTCTGTTTGTGAGGATGTCCGTCCACTCAAATATCTGGGGAACTGTAGTACTTACAGACTTGATATTTCCTGTGTTGATGAACATATGATTCTGACAAAATATCTTTTTTAGTTTTTAGCTCATATTCGGTTTTGTATATAAATACCAAAAAGAGCTTACATGATAAGTCGGTGGCGTCTGTCTGTCTGTATGTATGTATGTGGAAATGTATGTGCGGATGTATGTCCGTCACACACAAAGGCTACCATACCGCCAAAGCTACCATCTCAGTATTTGGTGTACAGGTAGATGCAGGGGTTGAGATGCGATGTTGTTCAAATGAACACATCAGTGTCAAAAATGTGCAAATGAGGTAAGAAAAAGGGAAATTCTGCAAATGTGCAGGAGTGATGGCATGCCACTTAAAGACAGCTAACTCCACTGACCTTGAGTCATATCCTGTCATTGTTTATGATATGTTACATATTAACAGACCTGCTCAAACCATAGACAAGAGAGGGGGTAGACTGTCTATGCTCAAACTAAGAGGGGCTAGCTGTTTCTGCTATGCATGTTGCTAAAGTTGACCTCCAGTACCTCAAGTTTCAGACTTATTTACTTTGTTATTCTTGTTTTTCTGGTTTAAATACTTCTTGTTGTTTTCCTGGTTGTACTGTGCAGAAATCATTGTCATAACATCAACGTAGAATTATCCTGCACTGAACAGATAGAAGCAACATATATTGTTGATCTTTGGTACCCAAACTGTATATACCAATTCTGATCAAATTTGAGCGACACCGTATAATTGCGGTATTTTTTAATATTGTTGAAATATGCAAATTAGCTCCAAAAAAGTCACACAGTGCTTTCAAAACAGTCACAACAGTCATATACCCAGTATCAACACTCACAGTACCAGCTACCAGCATCGACATGTATGTCAAAGAAAGTTTATTTTCACACTCCTCATATGATGCAAGTTTTGCAAAGATGACTACGTGGTAGACTTTACCAGTTCAAACCTCTTGTATGTGTCCAACTAAAGTTATGCTGAGTATGACACTTGGTTGAAATTGGACTCTTAGTCTCAGTAAAATAGACAGTGAGATACTGTACAACATACAATTGAAAAATGAAGAATAATCATCAAAAACATTGACATTTGCCAATTTTATATTCCAGATGAAAACCACGATGAAGCGACAAATTCAGTTCAAGATGTGATGGGTTCTACATCCATGGCATCAACATCAACATACCATGGACCTACAAGTGGTAAGCTAAATGATTCATTTCCCTGTACACAAAGTACAGCGTAACAGTAATAATATCTGTTATCATATCCTAGATTCACGTGCCTATATAAAGCTTCGTGAGAAAGCACCCTCACATCCATGCATTTTTTTAAGTATCACGCCCCCCAGCCCAGTGCCCAAATTTGGATGAACGCGTTGAATTCTGCACGTCCAAATATGGGCAATCGTGTTCACTGTTGAACTATATGAACTGCTTCAATACTTGTTACAACGCGTGTTGCTATCAAGGAATGTTATATTTGTACATAAAGTCAAAGCGAGATTAGGAAAACGTCTGCTCGCTAAGATTGTATAGTGGCGACAGTGGAGTCGGGCTGGTGACATTTAATATTTCTAAAGTCAAGTGAAATCCATCGTAGGCCTATCCTAAGTGCGTGCAAATGACACTAATTTACATCACGCATTTGTCCTTCTTTAATACACCTTGATTACAACCTGGATCTCTGTTGCTCATGTATGAAGCTTTGCGTGTTCTTCTGCAGGTAAACAAATAATGTCATTATGTAAGTAAATAAACTATGTGAAGAGGCCATTGCTTTTCTGAAAAATTGACACAAATGGCAATGAATATTTGATATCGCACAAATTTTTACCGCTGAACAAATCTTAATATTATGTTAAGTACATATTTATCATTCCATACGGTATATGATAAAACCTTTACGGCCCAGATACAAGTTTTGCAGACCATAGTACTCACACGGCATATGGGCCCTCACACTCGAGCCCTTCCGCCTTACGACCTTGGCGTGCTAAACTTGTATCAGGCGGTGGTAAAGATTATTACTTATGGTCCATGCATCCTTCAATCATCAGACAAATGAAGTTAAAGGATCCTTACCCCACTTTCTTTTAAATCTTTGGGACATACCATTCTATTTGTATGTGGTGTTAAACTTTGATTAATATTTGTTTTGGTGGCGACATTTTGAAACCAACTCAGATTGTTTGTTTAACAGCAAAGATTTCTCAGTATTGATAATGTGCAGCTTTTCTGATATGCAGAGATTGCATCGCTTGCTTATGTTAGAGTAGCTCGTCAATAATTGACCATGAAATGTCTGTCTGTGTGCCTGTATATGTGTATGTATGTCTGTATGTATGTGTCTGTATGTATGTATATACGTATGTATGTACTATCTGTCTGTCTATCTATCTGTCAGTCTGTCTGCAGTTACGCATTTAGGTATTTACCCATTTCAACAACGTATGTCTGTAAGTATGTATGTATGTATGTATGTATGTATGTATGTATGTATGTATGCATGTATCAAAACCTCAAAACCACAGCACCTGCCATCTTATTCTTCTGTGTACAGGTGGGCCCTGGGGTGGAGATTTGAATTTGGTAAAATATCAAAATGTCAATGTCAAAAATTTTGCTAATGAGTCAAATAAAAGTAAAATCCTGCAAAGTGCTGAAGCTCCGTAACTACTGGCCAGATTTGGCTGAAACTTGGTATGCATGTACCTAAGGGTAACCTTAGTTGTGAGTCTTATAATTTGTATTTTTTAGGCAAATTTCCCATTTTGGTAAAAAAACCATTTTATCTGAAATTGCTTGTCCACTTCTTTTGAAAGTTGGTATGAATGTTCACAGGGGTAAACCTTGGTAAGTATGTCCAATTGCAAATTGTGACAAACCATGAAATGTAATCATGTAATCGAAGTAGCCATTAACAACCGGGGCTGCGTCATCAACGATTACTTGTCACTCAGGACAGTCAATTTAGGATCATGATCAGTAGGAATAGTTTAGATCATGCAAATGTTATGTAATCAAAGTTACTTGTCTTTTTCTTTCTTCAGACACTGCAAAACACACACCTTCTGCTATGACACCCCTGGAAACACTTGAAGAATGGAGGAAAACAACTATCAGTGGGCATGCTAGACCACCAAAGATATACTACATCCAAGATGCCAAGTCACCATTTCAACAAATGTTTGGCATTTTGAGAAGAAAGTTGATCTTTTCATTCATCCATCTGTAACATTAATTTCTGGTATTAGGAAGAGGCTGCAGTGGATGTTTGGGATCCATCCAGAGAGTTCTTCCACCTGACATTTCAAACACTGACAAGAAACACAGAGGAACCTTTGTATGAGGGAAAAATGGAACATCTGTTACAAGTACTAAAACAATCAGTTATAAGTCAGGAACTTTTTGAACTTGTTGGTAAAGCAATTGCACATGGATTAAAACTGATATGACACCAATGTCTTGCAATTACATGTAACACATGCATTTGCACTCTATTTTTTCATGTTTAGTTACATTGTTGCAAACTTAAATGCTGAACTTTTGTTTCATGTCACTGCTGAAGAATGCTGCTAAATTGTGCGGAAAGATTCTGTGTTATTCCCCACGGATACTGTCCAGGGGGACTTATAGTTTTGGTCGTTTGCGTGCGTGCATCCGTTCTCATGGAGATGTCTCAGAGACGTCTGGAGCGATTTCATTCAAACTTGGTACACGGGTTACTCCTTATGTCAGGCATATGCACATCAAATTGTTTTGCGATCTGACAAAATATGGCCGGGTGACGGTCATTTTATTGAGAAAGCGGGGACTATGTCATTGACAATGACTTTTTGAAAAAGAGCTCTATTTCTAAAGCGAATGCACTAAATTTGATGAAACTTTGTGAAGATGAAACTTTGTGAAGATGTTTGTCACTCAGAGCTCTGATAGCACACAGTCAGTATTGCATCAATTAATTGCTAATTTGCATATTTGATGAACTTTTGTAATTAGGGTGATATGTATAGAAATACTGCAGCAAATTTGATGAAACTTGGTATAGATCTTTAGCACACAGT
This sequence comes from Ptychodera flava, assembly GCF_041260155.1. Taxonomy (NCBI): domain Eukaryota; kingdom Metazoa; phylum Hemichordata; class Enteropneusta; family Ptychoderidae; genus Ptychodera; species Ptychodera flava. The sequence goes on from NC_091942.1 coordinate 36,194,534, forward strand.
GTCATATAAGTTTGCAAAGACACTTTGTGGTGTCATTCAAATTAATTGCTATTTTGCATATTTAATGAACTTTCCTAACTAGGGGGCTTTGTCCAGAAATACTGCATCAAATTTGATGAAACATGATACAGATGTTGATCTTTCAGTACTGTAATACTGTGAGAAGTCATTAAGCAGTATCAAGTCAATTGATTGCTATGTTGCATATTTAATGAATTTTCATAATTAGTTGATATGTCTAGAAATGCTGTATCAAATTCGTGTGTTACAGATGTCGATCTGCCAGTAGGGTTATGTCATGCAAATATATGTAGAAGTAGTCTAGTCGGAAGGTAGGTTCCCATGCACCCCATGGATGTATTTTTTTAACCTACATTTTTGTAATCTTAGGGTCTATATTTAATGAATTTTGATGTTCCCAAAATCAAATCGTGTCCCATGGGGTTCATTTGGCGCCATCTTTGCCGCCATCTTGGCCGCCATCTTGGATTTCAACAATGGGGTAGGGGTCACGTATCTACCGCTCGACGGAAACAGAAACAATAAAATACTATAAACGTTACATTTTTAGAAAGCCAAGATCATGGCCTTTTCATTGATATATAACTTAATAGGGATTAATTAATATTCGAACGTCGATTAGACTTTATATCGGCCATTGGCGTAAATCGTAAAATTTGCTAAATTTCACAACCCAATAATTAAGTTCCCGTTCCTCCAAACAATTTTTCATAAGGTATTTATATATTTTTTGAAAGAACTCAGTGCAATAAACAAGAAAAACAACATTAAAAGTATGTGTCTTGAGATTTAGTGGGTGTATGAGCTTGTTTTCTTATTACGCGGTATGCCACATATCCGTGTGTAACATAAGGGGTAGGGGTAATGTTTCCCTTTCTGTTTCGAATCATGAATGATGAAAACATAAAAATGTTACATTTTTTGAAAGTGCTGCATCAGACCTTTCTAAAAATATATAGATTTATGGGGAAAAGTTGCATAATTAAAAGTTACAAAGCTTAAACCTTTCGGTTTGTGTCGATTTCAAGTAATTTTTTAAGAACGAAATTACAACATATGGGGTAGGGGTAATGTTTCCCTTTCTGCCTCGAATCATGAATTACGAAACCATATAAATGTTACACTGTTTGAAAGCTCTGAAATTGGCCTTTCCAAACATGTATAGTTTTATTGGGAAAAGTCCATATTTCAAACTTACAAAGCTTATGCCTTTCAGCTTGTGTCAATTTTAAGTGATTTTTTAAGAACGAAATTACAACATATGGGGTAGGGGTAATGTTTCCCTTTCTGCCTCGAACCATGAATTATGAAACCATATAAATGTTATACTGTTTGAAAGCTCTGAAATTGGCCTTTCCAAACATGTATAGTTTTATTGGGAAAAGTCCATATTTTAAAGTTACAAAGCTTAAACCTTTCAGTTTGTGTCAATTTTAAGTCATTTTTAAGAACGAAATTACAACATATGGGGTAGGGGTAATGTTTCCCTTTCTGCCTCGAATTATGAATTATGAAACCATATAAATGTTATACTGTTTGAAAGCTCTGAAATTGGCCTTCTCAAACATGTATAGTTTTATTGGGAAAAGTCCATATTTTAAACTTACAAAGCTTATGCCTTTCAGCTTGTGTCAATTTTAAGTGATTTTTTAAACAAAATTTAATATAAGGGGTAGGGGTAATGTTTCCCGTTCTGCCTTGAACCATGAATTATGAAACCATATAAATGTTATACCGTTTGAAAGCTCTGAAATTGGCCTTTCCAAACATGTATAGTTTCATTGGAGAAAATTGCATATTTTAAAGTTACAAAGCTTAAGCCGTCCAGTTTGTGTAAATTTAAGTGATTTTTTGAACAATATGCACAAAACAGTTAGTCCGTTGGCCAGGTATCGAAATCATCCCCTCTAAGGCATTTTACCCACTATGATTTTCTGTTAGCTAGTATTCTCAGCTGTCATAATCTGCTTATTTTGCATTTAACTGATGGTGTGTGAGAGTGTAACGACTTGTTTGTGAAGGGCTGTCATGCCCTCCGTAGTAAAATAGGAATGGGTTAGGGGTAACATATTTACCGCTAGTCCGAAACAAAAACAAAAAAGTACCATAAACAATACATTCTTAGAAAGCCCAGATAATCCCTTACCATTGGTATACAACTAAATGGGGATAAATCGATATTCAAAAATCGATTAGATTTTATATCGGACATGAAATGTAAATTGTAAATTTGCTTAATTTCAAACCCAATAATTAAGTTCATGTTCCTCCAAACAATTTTTACAAGGTATTTATATATCATTTGAAAGAACTTAATGCAATAGAGAAGTCAAATCATTAAAAGAGTGTATCTTCTTGAGACTTATGGGGTGCGTCGATTGTTTACCTAATATATGGTATGCCGTACATCCCTCTATAATATACATTTAAGGGATAGGGGTATGGGTAATGTTTCCTCTCCTACCAAACGCAGCGAATAAGGAAGCCACATAAATATCATATCTCTTAAACACTAACGCAGTTGTTTTTCCAACAAGATATGGCTTGATGGGGTAAACTCAAAAATGATGCAGTGACAATGCCTAAACTCAAAAGTTTGTGTTACTTTACTGACATTTACTTGTTAAAAGGAACATAGAAAATACTCTATGAGCATTGAATAGCACTAAAAAGCTAAAATAGTGGTTAATAAAAGACGTTTCACTCATTTCAATAACTCAATTAGGGAAAGAAAGTTAACAGCTATAATATGTCAAAACTTATATATTCCAAACCCCAAACACTAAATTGGATGTCATAGTCGTCATGCAAAGTTGATATGACAGCAGCAACAATCAATCCCTTTTCTTTAATTGTATCGCGAGAGATATATAAGCAATAAAGCACCACTTTGAAAGGATACCACACGGTTTCGACCGGTAACAACATATACGCACGAACTTCAGTCGTGTGTATAAGGAGTGAAATGGTCAAAACCGAGCTCGAGTGGTGTACCCAACTTATAGGGGTTGTTTATCGCTATATTATATCAGTATATTGAAACTTGTGATGAAAATACAAACAATGTGAAAGAAACCCACTTTGGAGATAGGAATTGCCAACTTTACAGTATATCGTAAATACATGCACAGTCACGTGACCGTCTGGGCAAATCAGAGCTCACTATTAATAGTGTTACTTTTAATACCACACGGGAACACGAGAGAATCTTTTATCGCTGAAAACCAATCACCATTAATCCACAATATAGCTTCTCCATAATAAGATAAGATGGATCGACAACACTTTACCTTCCTTACCAGAAAACAAGAGATCATAACCAATTTTTCGAAATTATTTTACAACGCAGAACACTATATACTCCCAAGGGGGATTACATTTTCGACTAGGTACTAAAATTCAATAGCAAAATAATTCTGGAACTAAAACCCGAAAAGCCAAATGTCACAGAACGCATTCAAATACGCAACTAAATAGTAAACAGAAGGCGAACAAACACTCTCTACACCAAGCAATAAGAAGGCGAGACAAACCTCAGAAATGACTAAAAAGGCTTATATTCCCATTGACACCTCGATGTTTAAAATGCCTTGTGAGTGAATCTATCATTAGTTTCTTATCATGGATGACATTAACAAATGTTAGACCCTGACGTCTTTGAAGCAAAGACCCTACAAACGGACGTTTTAGGGTCAATGCTTGAAGATACCATTCCCACCAGCATGATCGAATCAGAGAGACTAGATTGATCTAACTTTCGAGCTAGATCAGCCACCAGCAGCTGAGAAAAAATAAGTCAACATAATCATTAGAGTCAAGCGAGCTAGACAACGGCTTCACACATTATACTCCACAGAGAGGACATTCTTACACAATTCACAAAAAGCGTTCAAAGCTTCGCTAAAGGCATTGTTCGCGATCCCAGGAACGGGCATGGCTGGTTGCGTGGCAAATGCAAAATGTTAGTCATGCTGAATCAAGGTGTAATCAAGTAATAGCTTATTTATAGATTGGGAAAATCCTAATCCTGATAGTAATGATGGAATATAAACTTTGTGAAAAGTTGAGAAAATTTGCCACTTCTTTGATTTGTATGTTTGACATTCCATGTTGTACTAGCCTGTACTATACATGAACAGTCAATACATCCGGCAAGTGTTCTGTGCTGTTCTTTTATAGTTAGGTCCCCGCAATCCGAGATAAGTCTTTCTATAGTGTCAACCATTCTCTTCGATTACTGTAATCTACTCAAATAAATTCCCATTTAACTCATTTGTATGATTACAGGGAAGCCTAAGCCTATCTCTTACAATCTAAGATTTGAGATATTTGACAACAATACATATGCAATTTTCATATTTTTCATAGGCCTAAATAACACACAGAAGAAAGTCATACTCAATGTTTTGTCCAATTGAAAGTCAAATTTTCACCGAAACAAGTAGAGGTGGCCATCTGTAAGCCAAACGAGAATTAATATTAGCAAAGATGGATATTAATTAAGCCTTTCCCATTTCCGATCCCAGTTACTCATACAAGGGGTATAAGCGAAAGCCAAGAATATCGAATGTGTTGAAACCTAAGTGGCCCCCATTCAGTACCACGTAGCCTACAGGTACACCTTAAAGAATACTTACCAGGCCAAAATACCGAGTGTTGAATTCCTTCAAAAGTGGCAACACCTGGAAAGACACTGCGGCAACCAATTTATCACCCTGATCTCTAACTATTTACCTCTACACCCAATAAAGCACTGGGACTCAACACAGTTGCACATCACAAACTTGAGAGAGCGATCGAACACACTCGCTACACAGAACGCAGGATGGAAGGCTGCAAAGACGATTCTTCAAATAGGCAAAAAAGAGGCTAAAAACAACACAAACATTCACAGCAACGACGATAGGTCGGTATTTCTTCCTATACTACGGTACAAACCAAACCAAAAGGTCTTTCAAAGGCCACCGCACTTCCCTTAAAGCCCGGCTCGAAATGGACTGGGATCATGATTAGTGCCAAGTTTGGTTGGGTGTTTTGGTGCATGGCTCTGCACAATGAGTCTGTTGGCAACGGTTGCGATCGTTCGCATTATCTGCGGATCTGTTTGCTCTCAGATCACGCTCAGGCTCGACTAATATAGATACGTACAGCCTTCGTTTCAAGGTTCGTTTCAGTCATGCCATGGCAAATACTCGAAATAAAAAAGAAAGGAAAACTATCAACTTAATCAAACAAGAGTTTGCTTGAATGAATTTACCGAAGTTTCAGGCCATATCAACGTTTGTTATGTGAATGATTCAGCTGCTGACCGCCATGTACATACGGAATATTGGCGCCATCTAAAGTCGAATAATTATCAAAAAAGTAAAAAGCTTATATCTGGGCTTTCTAAGAATGTATTGTTTATGGTACTTTTTTGTTTTTGTTTCGGACTAGCGGTAAATATGTTACCCCTAACCCATTCCTATTTTACTACGGAGGGCGTGACAGCCCTTCACAAACAAGTCGTTACACTCTCACACACCATCAGTTAAATGGAAAATAAGCAGATTATGACAGCTGAGAATACTAGCTAACAGAAAATTATAGTGGGTAAAATGCCTTAGAGGGGATGATTTCGATACCTGGCCAACGGACTAACTGTTTTGTGCATATTGTTCAAAAAAATCACTTAAAAGTGACACAAACTGGACGGCTTAAGCTTTGTAACTTTAAAATATGCAACTTTCCCCAATGAAACTATACATGTTTGGAAAGGCCAATTTCAGAGCTTTCAAACAGTATAACATTTATATGGTTTCATAATTCATGGTTCAAGGCAGAACGGGAAACATTACCCCTACCCCTTATATTAAAATTTTGTTTAAAAAAATCACTTAAAATTGACACAAACTGAAGGCATAAGCTTTGTAACTTTAAAATATGGACTTTTCCAATAAAACTATACATGTTGAGAAGGCCAATTTCAGAGCTTTCAAACAGTATAACATTTATATGGTTTCATAATTCATGGTTCAAGGCAGAACGGGAAACATTACCCCTACCCCTTATATTATAATTTTGTTTAAAAAAATTACTTAAAATTGACACAAACCGAAAGGTTTAAGCTTTGTAACTTTAAAATATGGACTTTTTTCCCAATAAAACTATACATTTTTGGAAAGGCCAATTTCAGAGCTTTTAAACAGTATAACATTTATATGGTTTCATAATTCATGCTTCGAGGCAGAAAGGGAAACATTACCCCTATCCTATATGTTGTAATTTCGTTCTTAAAAAATCACTTAAAATTGACACAAACTGAAAGGCATAAGCTTTGTAACTTTAAAATATGGACTTTTCCCAATAAAACTATACATGTTTGGAAAGGCCAATTTCAGAGCTTTCAAACAGTATAACATTTATATGGTTTCGTAATTCATGGTTCGAGGCAGAAAGGGAAACATTACCCCTACCCCATATGTTGTAATTTCGTTCTTAAAAAATCACTTAAAATTGACACAAACCGAAAGGTTTAAGCTTTGTAACTTTTTAATATGCAATTTTTCCCCATAAATCTATATATTTTTAGAAAGGTCTGATGCAGCACTTTCAAAAAATGTAACATTTTTATGGTTTCATCATTCATGATTCGAAACAGAAAGGGAAACATTACCCCTACCCCTTATGTTACACACGGATATGTGGCATACCGCGTAATAAGAAAACAAGCTCATACACCCACTAAATCTCAAGACACATACTTTTAATGTTGTTTTTCTTGTTTATTGCACTGAGTTCTTCCAAAAAATATTTAAATACCTTATGAAAAATTGTTTGGAGGAACGGGAACTTAATTATTGGGTGTGAAATTTAGCAAATTTTACGATTTACGGCCAATGACCGATATAAAGTCTAATTGACGTTCGAATATTAATTAATCCCTATTAAGTTATATATCAATGAAAAGGCCATGATCTTGGCTTTCTAAAAATGTAACGTTTATAGTATTTTATTGTTTCTGTTTCCGTCGAGCGGTAGATACGTGACCCCTACCCCATCGTTGAAATCCAAGATGGCGGCCAAGATGGCGGCAAAGATGGCGCCAAATGAACCCCATGGGACACGATTTGATTTTGGGAACATCAAAATTCATTAAATATAGACCCTAAGGATTACAAAAATGTAGGTTAAAAAAATACATCCATGGGGTGCATGGGAACCCTACCTTCCGACCCGACTAAAGTATCATGTCAATTTTTGCATTTGAGGTGCATAAATTTTTTAATTAATCACACAGGTGATTCCTAAGAAAGTGAATTTTCAGAATAGAGAAAATTGCCTAAAAATTTAAAACATTTGTAGTTTCATTGCAATTTGAGCAAATCTGGCTCAAATCACCCCTGAGGTTATAGACACTAAATGTCGAGGCTATTTGAGCAGGTTTCGAAATCTCTCTTTATATTTACTATTTTTGCAGTTTGTACAGCTCATTTGCATATCTCCAATGCTACACAAAAATAATCTGTCCAGTCCCCTTACATACCTTCACAGCAACTATCAGAGTAATGAATACAGCACTTTTCAACTTTCACAGTTGATGGACAGACAGACAAGCATACCAATATAACTACGACAGATACTGTACCTACAATATGTTACCTTGTCACATATTCACAGAGTAGTAGCTAAAATTCATAGATTTGTAGGCAAAAAGCTAAGGGTAAAGTCCTACTGGTGTTCAAATACAGTGTTCTTTGTTCATGAAACCTCCAAAAAACATGTGCATGTGTGAATGCAAATCCAAGAATGTAATTACTCGGGCCTTGTGATAAGTCTAGTAAATCATACACTTTATACTATCCCTATTCTTAGCATTTTGTGGTAAAGAGCAAACATATATTTGAACCATATCTGATACAAAGAAATTGCAAACATCTACCAATTCACACATGTTGCTAGGTTTTTAGTGATTGACAGTTTATGGCATTACATTCTCTGTGCTTCGTATGCTTGCAGAACAAGACTGATGAGGTTTTCCCCTTGAATAAGTTAAGCCTGGTTTAAATCACTACACTTGACTTTAAATGCAAGATGGCCTGTGTGTACGGTGTTGTGTGTGCTCTGTTGTTTTCTTCAATTTTAGCAAGTTTTACACATCATAACCTCGTGGAAAGCAGTATATCTGTAGATGATACCACTCTGAAGTATGGGAACTTACTACTTCTTGGAAAAACTGCCAATACAAATTTGTTGGCGCTTCAAAGTTTTTTACCATCAGCTCGTTCTCAGACTGAAACTCATGGAGGGTCAATCTCAAGACGTTCGACAGCTGTTTCAGCTATTTGGTATTATTGTCTACTATCGCTCATTTGCAGTGGTGATATTCACACCAATCCTGGACCTGTTAAATGCCCCTGTGGATATTGCTCAAAATCAGTTCGCTCCAATCAGAAAGGTGTATGCTGTGACACTTGTGACATCTGGTATCATGCTAAATGTGTGGGCATCTCAAACAGTGAGTATCAACACCTGTCCAGTGATGTCAGCACTGAATGGCATTGTATCTCGTGTATTTTCCCTTCCGTGACTGACAGTTTCTTCACTGAAGCAACCAGTGGCAGTTATGATGATCACAGTGCAACTCACCTGGATTCGTCTGACATGAATAGTAGTACATTTGAATATTTAACGGATTCTGCTTTTGCGCCTGTGAGGCAGAAAGGGTTGAAGATCGCCCATCTGAATATCAGAGGGTCAGAGGAAAGAATGGCTGCAAGGTCGACGAACTGCGTCATCATATGAAATCACAACCTTATGACGTACTTACACTTTCCGAGACTTTTCTCTGTAGTTCTATATCTACATCCGAGGTAGACCTACCTGGTTATATTACATATAGGAGAGATCGACCGACAAATGGTGGAGGTTTGCTTACTTATGTTTCCAAATCTTTACGGTCTGTTCGAAGGCATGACTTAGAGTCGGAGGAGGTGAATGTTTATGGATTCAACTCGATATCCATAGATCAAGACCTTGTCTGATTGGAAATTTCTACCGTCCTCCTTCAGCAGATAATGTTTACTTTGATAACTTGAACAATGCATCTCATCAGCCAGTGATGACAAATAACATATATTCTTGGTGATTTTAATATCAATCTGAAGGAAAAGAAGTTGACTGGCCTCGCTAAGCGCTTTACTTCATTATGCAAAGTAAATCATCTTCGTAATTTGGTCTATGACTTTACTCGTGTGACCGAAACTTCAGAGACCCTTATCGACTTAATCCTTTGTAATGACCAATCACAAGTAGCCACAGCTAAAGTTCGATCGACTGGCCTTAGTGATCATCGGCTAGTATATATTGTTCGTAAAGTGAAAAAAACACGGACACCTCCAATACAAGTTAAAGGCAGATCTTTTAAAAACTTTGACCCTGTCAAATTTGGAAACGACCTTAGAAACATTCCGTGGCACACTATTGAAATTTATGACGACCCAAATGATGCCTGGAAGATGTGGAAGGACTTGTTTATACCAATTTGTGATTTACATGCACCGCTTAAGACAGTTACCCTGAGAGGTGAACACACCCCATGGATAACTAACGAATATATTGCTCTTGCACATGAACGTGACAAGCTGAAACATTGCGCTGAAAAGCATAAAGATGCAGATACTTGGGCTAAATTCAAGAAGGTTCGAAATCATGTGAATAACCTTAGAGTGAAACTCAAACAAGAATACTTACATCACGAATTGAACAATGTAATAATGACTCTAAACGACTGTGGCAAACTCTGAAAAAGTTGATTCCAACTAGATCTAATGATGATATCTTGGAGTTGAAGGTGAACGATCAGAATATTTCAGATAGGAAGTCAATGGCTAATGCTTTCAATATATTTTTTACAACAATAGGGTCTAAATTAGCTACGAAATTTCGCAATCCTATGGCAGAATGTACAATTAATTGTAATAGTCGCTTTGAATTTCAACCGATAAGTTCTGATTTGTTGAAAATCAACTATCAAAGTTACATATTGCTAAGGCCACTGGTATTGATACTATCAGTGCCAGGTTACTTAAGTTTGCTGCTCCTCATATTTCATCATCTTTGGCTTACATTTTAATCTTTCTTTAGTGACGGGTAGGGTGCCAACAGAATGGAAAAAAGCTAGGGTTGTACCATTGTTTAAAGAGGGCGATAGAGCTGAGGTGGGTAATTATCGTCCTATATCAGTTCTGCCAGTTGTTTCGAAAGTTTTGGAGAGAGCAGTTCATGATCAATTGTATAGTTATCTTAATATGAATAATATCCTGAACAAATGTCAATCAGGTTTTAGACCAGGCTATTCAACAGCTACTACCCTCACTCACGTTACTGACAAGCTCCTTTGTAACATGGACAAGGGAAATTTAACAGGAGTAATCTTTCTGGACTTAAAGAAAGCATTTGATACGGTTGATCATGGACTGCTCCTCCTCAAACTGCACAAGTATGGCATCCAGGATTCCGCTCTTGAATGGTTTCATGCTTACCTATCAAACCGCTCACAAGTTGTTCAACTTAATTCAACTGTTTCCGATAGCATGGATATTTCTTATGGGGTCCCGCAGGGATCCATCCTAGGTCCCCTACTTTTTACTATATTTATTAATGACCTTTCTTCTTGTGTCAGCCAGTGTCAAATAATTATGTATGCTGACGACACGGCTATATTTTATTCAAGCAAGTCAATCTCTGAAATTCAGCAAGTTCTTTCCAATGAAATAATGCAAGTAAAGACCTGGCTAGATAATAATAAGTTAACTTTGAATACCAAGAAAACCAAATCAATGGTTTTCGGTACGGTTAGAAAGTTAAATTCATCATCATCACTTAACATTCAAGTTGCAGGAGATTTTCTTGAACAGGTTACGGATTTCAAATATTTAGGGATTTGGCTGGACTCTAAACTGGATTTTTCCATGCATGTTACAAAAATTGCAGCAAAAATTACGTCAAAGCTGGGTTTTCTATCTAGAATCAGACATTTCTTGCCTGTACATCAACGTAAAGTTTTGTTTAACAGTCTTGTTCTCCCACATTTTGACTATGCAGCAAGTATTTGGAGTAATACACATCAGAAGTATTTGAACATACTTGAACTCCTCCACAAAAGAGCCGGTCGACTAATACTGGAGGTTCCACGGGATACTAGAACAGAATCAGTGTATGAACGCCTAGGTTGGATTAGTCCATTATTAGATGGAAGCGCCAACTAGCGGCTCTAACCTATAAAGTCATTAATAATAGTGCGCCAAGTTATTTGACAGAAATGTTCAATCTTTCAAATTCCATACATAGTCACAATACGAGACATGCTAGTAACGGCAATATTTACATTCATAAAGTGAAAACTGAATATGGCAAGCGAGCATTTTCATATTATGGTGCTTGCATATGGAATAGTCTGCCTACTCAAGTTAGATCGGCTCCTAGTTTGGCGACCTTTAAATATAAGCTTAAGGTTGTACACTTTTAACTTTGTGTGAGTGTAAGTGAGTGAGTGAGTGAGTGTTTGTGTTTTGGTGCTTTTATGTAAGTTATTTGTTCTTGTTTTATTGTGTTGTCTTTTCATTTTTATCTGTTGGTGTAAATTTTCTCTTAATTGTTGTGGTTTTTGATTTGTACATCTTGCATGACAGGAGATATTGGAAGAACAGTGTTGGACACTGAAATATCGGCCTGTATATGAATGACAAATAAATAAATAAATAAATAAATAAATAAACACTACACATGTCAAACTTATTAAGTCCATATCACTGGGTATAAGTGTGGCCCATACTGCCACCAGAGTTGGGGGTGTATGGGTCCCACCACAAGTTTCTTGTTGTTGTTGTTTATTTTGATAGTTTGGAGTATGATATGTATTGCCAATGAAGATTTATACCATCAACCAAAAGGGTCTTGGTCTTATGAAACTGGTTTTCTGAAGATTTCTTGTTGAGGTTGTTCTCTTCACTCTGTGACACTGTATCATTAACCCTAGTTTCCTCTATACAGGCTATAACTGCATGCATAGTGTCATGTATTTGTCCTGTGATAATCTCATGCTGTTTCATCATGAGTGTGACTGCCTATTGCACTAAGGAAAGCAAGCAAGTTGTAAGTTGCTAATCTGTGGCTGCTGTCGTTAGATTATCACCATTGCTAGTGCGTTTATTGTTGACAAAAGACCAAGATGCCAAAAAATCAGTAGATAAAAGTTTTGTTGGCAATGTACACATCATACTCATATTATATACGACAACTTATATAAATAAATTAAAGCTGCAAGCTGCGTTGGCAGGCCCAGGCAGTTGCCATGGTTTCAGATGCTTGCAATGATGATACTATGAGCAAAGTTTTAAATGGTTTTTGGTTTTTCTAAAGATGAATTCTGAACACCATGTCATGGTTATTTAGATTTCGCTGGTAATGGTAGGTGTAACGCAAAACCCAACTGGTTGCCAAACAATGTAACCGATGTAAATGCCTTTGCCAACTTGAAAGTGCTCAAAGTAAGGATGACACAAGGAAACTCAGTTCGCTTAGGACAAAGATTTTTAAAGATTAAATTTGGATTTCAATATCAGTGCAGCAAACAAAGTCTGGGAAAGAGAGACTAACCACTTAGTATATCTAAAGAAAGACAATACCACACTTTACAATTTTATGATAAGTACACACAAGCCAAATTTACTGCATGTAAAGTGTGTGATTTTTAACTGTCATAATTTTGATACCATGACACAGCACTCAATTTTAAAATATACAAGAAATACTTGACATTTAACCATCTATTGCACTGGTCAGAATTTTTCACCCATTGGAACAGTACAGTATGACTTCATGTAGTCATGTTTGTTATTTGCTACACAATGATACATGAAAGACTATGTTTATAGATCTACACTGAGGTAGAGTCACAAATGCCATCTGTATGAGTACTTGTATGAGTATTGTGAAAATTGAATGAAGTTCAAGCGATTGTTAATAAATGCATATATTTATTGTTATTGTAAATTGTGTGGTACTGTTCTTCCAAGTCTTAATAACTGTGGCTATCCACCCTTTGTAAAATATATAGCAAAAATACTATGCATGGATCAGACAGAGTGCTGTCACTTGCACATCAATTAATACTTTATTCGCTGTGTACACAACAGGTACAATCAATGTCTCATTAGAGATGGTCCCAAACATTGCTCCTTGTTCAAATATGCCAGGCGCTTTTTTCACATCAAATTCATAGACTGCATACTGGTCATGTTAATTCACTTAATGAACTACACAAAATTTTCATCGCTTGAATACAGTAAGCTACCTTTACAAACAACAGTGACCATCACTGTTAATATCAGCCACAAACAACAGGAGGATAATATGTAAGTTGTTCACATCTAAGGGCAGCACGTATCATGCTTCAGTTTTCCTGCAAACACACACATATGCCATCAAATGTCACGTGCAGCCCTCAAAACATTTTGATTACACAGTTGGTACTTGATCCTCAGTAATGCTGAACGAGGGCCGTCCTCGGGAATTTGCTGGTTTCAATAATGGTACTCAGGCTTCAAAAACATCATTCACAGAGCTAGCCAGAACATCGATGGCGCCAATGACAAGCTGAACAGGGCTGACAACATCGTCGTCGATTATTCCAAAAGCATTCGAGTTAGAAAGAAGACGATGGACATTCACATATTTTCTTTGGAAGAAATCGTGAAACTGATCATCCATACGTTATGAATTGAGGTCGAGAAGTAGAGATTGAATGCTCCTACTACCTCCATGCTCGAGCGTATATGGCGATTTATAAAATCAGAGTTCAACGGATTGCTTGATTTTGACATTTGGCATATATGTATACTCTGAGTAACTGGTGTCCTTGCTAGCTTACCACAGAAGGGCACACAAGCACTTCTCTGATGCTCGTTCGTAATACCATAGACCCTTCATGGAGCTCAAGAGACCGTAGGATCGTACACTATAAATCCAAAACTCTTATTCGAGGCCGACCATGTTTGCGAATACACCGGTGCATTGTGGATATGAGATGACCCCCTAGTTTGCTGGAAAAGGTAGCCTATTCAAAGCTTCTACTCCTCCTCATGTCGGCATTCTGCATCGCATAATGGCGCGCATGTCCGCATTTCGCATCGCATAATGGCATGTCTGCATTTCGCATCGCATAATGGCATGTCTGCATTTTGCATCGCATAATGGCATGTCTGCATTTCGCATCGCATAATGGCATGTCTGCATTTTGCATCGCATAATGGCATGTCTGCATTTTGCATCGCATAATGGCATGTCCGCATTTTGCATCGCATGTCTGCATTTTGCATCGCATAATGGCATGTCTGCATTTCGCATCGCATAATGGCATTTCTGCATTTCGCATCGCATAATGGCATGTCTGCATTTTGCATCGCATAATGGCATGTCTGCATTTTGCATCGCATAATGGCATGTCCGCATTTTGCATCGCATAATGGCATGTCTGCATTTCGCATCGCATAATGGCATGTCTGCATTTCGCATCGCATAATGGCATATCTGCATTTCGCATCGCATAATGGCATGTCTGCATTTTGCATCGCATAATGGCATGTCTGCATTTCGCATCGCATAATGGCATGTCTGCATTTTGCATCGCATAATGGCATATTTTCGCATTTTGCATCTCATCATGGCATGTCGTAATTGTGAAAGGCATGTCGTAATTACAAATGTCATAGCTTAATTTTGGCAGGCATTCAACGCCAAATGTATCAGATATTTACATGTGCTTTTCTGATGAGAGACATTCTTCATTTTGGAAGGGAGGGCACTTCTGAAATGATGAAATATCTTTTCAGAGTTAAACCTTACGATCTGTGTCATGACATGGTTTTGATAAGATGACATACAAGAACTCAATGGAAATCAGATCGAAAATATCTTCATTAGGAAACTCACTGAGACCACATGTCTTTCAAATTAATACACTTTCGTTTTTCAGCACATCATAGAAGAAAACTCCCATACAAATATAAAAGTAAACAATGCCATATTTTGATGATTCTGGTGGTTTTATATCAATTCTGTCTTTTTTCCATGCACAAACACCTCTGGAGGGGGACTTTAAATAATTGAAAGTACCTTAAAGACTGGAAAAAAAAACAATGCTTCTGATTGGAAGCATCACAATGGACTAATATTGAATAAAAAGTAATACAAAAATAAATTATTATGAAAAAGTATTAGCTAAACCTGTGATTCTCCCTGGGCTTGAGTAACCCACAACATGTCTCAGATATTGTCTCAAGGTTATGATTTTTGTTAGATTGAAAGTGACAGATCAAAGATGAATAATATTGTTTTATTTTTGTACAAATAATACAAAAAGTGAATATATGGTTTTGTGACATTCCAGCATGTTTATTTTTAGCCAGCTGCCAATCACATTGACTAGCTTTCAATTAAATTTTGCCTGCTACTTATCATGGCTGTTTATCAACTATGAATTACAAGCCGTAATGTCGTGTCTATGTGATTCCAGGTTCTGCAACCATCTACACTTCAAAGAAAAGTTTTCTGTGAACTGATGTACAGTTGATGTTTTTGTTTCCAATGTCTTTTTCCATTGATCTGTTTGCTTCTGTTACAGGAAAAGGTGACATTTTTCCACGTGCAAATAAAATTGAAATGTGCAGCCGGCCGTCATCGACTCTGCAGACCGAAGATATAATTTATATGGGGTGGGGACTTCAAATTATCAGGAGCTTTTTGATGAGGTTGTTAATATTTGCATACTCAAAACTCAAAAAGAGAATTTTTTTCTCGGTTCACCTGCGTGCCATTCCCTAGGTGTATCTTAAAGGCATAAAGAATTTCGCTTACAACCAGTCCACACAGGTAAGTTAGGTTGGTCGACGCGGGATGTAGTCTGACACCAGGGAGGGTCTTTGCCGGAATAAGTGAAGTTGATGCAAAATGCACATCTAATTCCGGGAAGAATGATGATGAAAATTTAGCAAAATCAAAAACCTGCTCGTCAGAAGTTGGCACTAAATTTACACCGATATACTTCGCTAAATATACTGCTCAGGTGACCGGGTACGAGAGTGTGATTGTAGCGTCAGCTATAAGGGCGCTGCTCGGTGAAATCTAGTCCAATGATGTAAGAACTAGTAGAGATCAGCTGATATTTGCACGATTATCGTGCCAAGCTTTGCCTATGTGCACGATGATCGTGTGTGTATAATGGTACTTGTCGTAGCTATGATATCGCAGCGCAGCAGTGCAAGTGCAGTCTATCGAACGTACTCGGGTCAAGGGTCCCGGCCACAGTACCACTGGGAGTGTGATAGCTTTTTTGGTAGTTTACGACGACACTGATCGGTGTCGCTGATCTAGCTAAGGTCGGGAAATTTTCAACCTGTTTCCCGGCATACCTGTCCCCGGCAGCCCATTGAATTCAATTCCAATCGTCGAACTTTAAGTACGGGAAATTTGTCACCCCTACATTAGAACACATGTTGTCCAATCGCCGCCATCCGACATTCATACACCCGTACTTGTGGTACCGAAGATTGTCAGTCTTTTACGGGACACTTTTGTTACCCTGCTCCCGCCGCGTGACATCCTTATTCAAGCTCTTTGTCGGAAAACTGACAGCTCTTTATCGGATACATGTCGCCAATTCCCGCCGCCCGACTTTCTAGTCCTCGGCAATTTTAGTGGTCGGTATTGCCAAACCTTTACCGAGCACATTCGTCGCCAAATTCCCGATACTCGACAACATACATCCGTTCTGTCCAGACTTGGTTTGACCACTCAGGAGGAGTACGAGTCTTTCTTTGAGCTTCTATCAGCACGGCCGTTGATTAGCTGTGGGTCCATAGCTGTGGTTTTCGGACGGGATTCCTGCAACACCTTTTTGCACGAACAGCTTAGTTGGCGGCACCTGCTTTTACGGGCTGGTTTTGACTTTTACGATTTTAACGCCGCGTTAAAACCGTAAAAGTCAAAACCAGCCCGTAAAAGGCAGGAACCCGTCCGAAAACACCACAGCTATGGACCCACAGCTAGGCCGTTGGTGACCATTGAAATTCCCGCACTTTAGGTACGGAAGATAGTCAGCTGTTTATCGGGCACTTATCGCAAGCTGCCCGCTCAGAGTCGTCCAATTTCACGCACCTTAGGTAGGGCAGATTGTCAATCCTTTTAAGCACACCTGTCGTCCAATTGCCGCCATCCGACATTCAAATACCCGTACTTGTGGTACCGAAGATTGTCAGTCTTTTACCGGACACATCTGTTACCCTGCTCCCGCCGCCTGACATCCTTATCCACGCGCCTATGTACGGAAAATTGTCAGCTCTTTATCGGACACACCTGTCGCCAATTCCCGCAACCCGACTTTCTAGTCCTCGGCGATTTTGTTGGTCAGTATTGCCAAAACTTTATTGAGCTCATTCGTCGCCTAATTCCCGATACTCGACAATAAACATCAATTCTGCAAAGACTTGGTTTGACCTTTCAGAAGCAGAACGAGACTTTCTTTAAGCTTCAATCAGCACGGCCGTCAACTGCCTCGGGAAGATACAAAAATCCCCGTAGAGCAGTGCCACTCCCACACATCAATAGGCATTCCCGCAATTAAATTTTTGCTGACCCATTGAAAGGTAAATTTTGTTTAAAACAGAAAATTAATCTAAATTGATGTTTGGCAGGTATAGATAATACAATCTGTGGGAAATGTAGACGCAGAATAAAATTTGTACATTTTTGTCTTTCCGACCGGAGGTTGGTAGTACTGCAGTGGCTTACTTGTCGGCCCGTTGTTGACCATCGAAATTCCCGCACTTTAGGTACGGAAGATAGTCAGCTGTTTATCGGGCACTTATCACAAGCTGTCCGCTCAGAGTCGTCCAATTTCACGCACCTTAGGTAGGGCAGATTGTCAATCCTTTTTCGGGTAAAGCGAAATCGCTAACAGCCAGGTGACAGCCATTCCAATTCGCATTCTTTGGTACGGAACTTGTCGACCCTTTTCTGTGCACACCTGTGGTCTGTTGCCGGTTGACAGCGATTTCAATCTACGCGCATTTGTACGGGAAATTCTCAACCTCTTTCTCGGCATTCCTGTCCCCGGCAGCCCATTGAATGCAATTCCGATCATCGCACTTTAAGTACGGGAAAATTGTCACCCCTTTAATTAGCACACCTGTCGTCCAATTGCCGCCATCCGACATTCAAATACCCGTACTTGTGGTACCGAAGATTGTCAGTCTTTTTACCGGACACATCTGTTACCCTGCTCCCGCCGCCTGACATCCTTATCCACGCGCCTATGTACGGAAAATTGTCAGCTCTTTATCGGACACACCTGTCGCCAATTCCCGCAACCCGACTTTCTAGTCCTCGGCGATTTTGTTGGTCAGTATTGCCAAAACTTTATTGAGCTCATTCGTCGCCTGATACCCGACAATAAAACATCCTTCCTGCAAAGACTTGGTTTGACCTTTCAGAAGCAGAACGAGACTTTCTTTAAGCTTCTATTAGCACGGCCGTCAACTGCTGTTTATTGGGCATTTGTCGCAAGCTGCCCGCTCAGAGTCGTTCAATTTCACGGACCTGAGGTACGGCAAACTGTCAATCCTTTTTCGGGTAAAGCTTTCGCTAACTGCCCGCTGACGGCTATTCCGATCCACATTCTTTGCACGGAAAATGTCGACCCTTTTCGGGGCACACCTTGGTCTGCTGCCCGTTGACAGCGATTCCAATCTACGCGCTTTTTATTTTCAACATGTGTCGCCTGTGTCCCCGCCTATGGAATCCAGGGCTCGCTTGGCCGGCCGACCCCGACCGACATCGAATTCATTCGATAGCTACGATTTACGTTCAAAACAGTACATTCGTTGTGATTGGTTTCAGAAAACGCCGTGAAACATAGCTATTCCTGATTGGCCAAAAAGTTCGTTGTTAATGGCAACAAGACAGCTGTTGACAAGGCAGCTGTTCCGCATGCATTCAGTGTCTGTTTGTGGTGCAAACAGATTCCTGTTCCAGAGAGTCATCTGCTCTAGCTTACGGTGAGTACTTCTATTCACACGGCTATCACTTCAATGCCAA
Organism: Ptychodera flava; assembly: GCF_041260155.1. NCBI lineage: Eukaryota > Metazoa > Hemichordata > Enteropneusta > Ptychoderidae > Ptychodera > Ptychodera flava. The sequence continues at coordinate 36,213,689 of NC_091942.1, forward strand.
CAACGGGCACCCGTGTCTCCTCAGTCTCACTGCCGTCGACAGAAGCGATCTTTCTTAAAATGTAAGTAAAAGGAACACATTTATATGTACACGCGAAATCGCCGGTGTGGGGAACTTCGGAAGTCAATAACAGACACAGTGAAGTATACGAGTCTTTCGCTGAGGAAGAGCAAAAGAAGTTCCCTATATAGTACGACAAACATGAAAGACGCTAGCTGTGGGTCCATAGCTGTGGTGTTTTCAGACGGGATTCCTGCCTTTTATAGATTTACGGGCTGGTTTTGACTTTTACGATTTTTGTGGTGGCTGGGCTAAAATCGTAAAAGTCAAAACCAGCCCGTAAATGGCAGGAATCCCGTCTGAAAACACCACAGCTATGGACCCACAGCTAGAAAGACGCATGGGGTTTAGAAAACTACTATTTGTTGTGAACGTTTGGCCATAAATATTAGACCCTTCCGCTACATATTATTAGGACTTGTAATCTTTTACAGGAAACATGTATTGCAAAAACCCAATTCATAGTTTGTTTGTGAGGCCACGGACATCGTGTATGATCTATAGCTCATAAAGCTGTGCGTAACAGTCACGATTACATTTTCGTCGTTGCTTGGTTTAAACACCCACACTGCTAATTTTCTAGATGTGTTTCTTCTATTTCAATCATAACATTCATAAGTTTTGAAAATAATCATCATGTAGCAATTATCTTTCCACTTTGACAAGTCTCTCTCTCTCTCTCTCTCTCTCTCTCTCTCTCTCTCTCTCTCTCTTACAGACTCACCATTTTCTAAAATCGCTCAATGTTGTCAATTTCAGGGCAATGCTCAAGCGTTTTTTAATTCGAGCCAAACCCCACTGTCAACAGTTATGTCAGGGGTTATGAGAAAAGAGTCCTTCATACTTGAAATGCTGAAACATCTACTGTCTTTACTTGTTTGTTTTTGACAAGTCCCATATTGTAATATTATTTCTGATTTCTGAATGATTTTAGTGTGTTACCAGTTAAACCAACTGAACAATTATCATCTAAACTAGCTGAAAACTTACCTGTATCTTCACTAATAATAAGTATGTATAATGTTCAACAACAACAAAAATGAAAATAATTAAAACAGTCATAAATAAATTTCGTAGTTTAACTTTTATGCTTTGGAAATCCTGAATGAAATAATGATTAAATTTATGTATTGTAAACTATAACATTCTTTTCAAGTTTATGTTCATAAAACAAATGGACACTACTTATATTATTCAAATTTTTATCATTCTTTCATCGGCCTCAGTCCAAATACTACAAGTTCTTTTTTGGCAAAATTGCATTGCAATTTATAATCGCTCAGCATTGATAGCATATAGAGAACATAGTAGCTTAATCACACTCTTTACTTCACCATCTCTTTTAATAATGCTCAATGGATGACAATAGCCAAGTTTATCTTGATATCATTAGTGTTGTATTGTATAATGAATCTGAAGATCTAATCTTGCTTTGGCTGATATCAACTTTAAGATAATTGAAGTAATCTCAAACAATATTTTATTCTTTCAGTGTGTTTGCAATGTCTCAATGGCCCCTGACATAACATCGACAAAACACCCAAAAAAATTTCAAAAATCAAATCTTAATAAAGACTTCCAATTTGTCGCTGTTGTTATAGCCACAGTATTTAAACAGACAAAGTGAGTGAAAATGCAGGACATACCAGAAACAAACCTACAAACAGTCCAAATAAAAATGCACTCCCATGAGCCCACCACAGGGATACAACAATCCACACACCATTCACACATCCAGACATCCATACAATGTTGTCTGTTGCACAGGGCACTAGAACTGAAAACAAAATTAAAAAGCTGCAGGAAACTAAGATTGGTGTCTGATACTGCAAAATGAAAATTCAATAAGAAAACTTTGATACGCAATGAGAAAAATGAACGAAAATTGTGAGAGAATTTCAGATCAGTTTCTACATTTCATACAAGACTTTATTCAGATTTCATATCTATTAAACCCAAGGATCTATGTATAGGATACAAGCACCACAAAAAATTATTTTGACACGGTTTACAGACAGATCTATTCTGTTTACCTTTTTGTAGTCTGCCTAAATATCTTCATGAGATTTTTAAAATCTTGCCATATATTAAATCTTTACTTGGTCAATTTTGTTCTTTTGCTTCAAATTTTTTAACTTGGATAAAAGTTTTGCAACTGAGAAAATAATAGTCACAAGTGTTACTGAGAAAATAATAATACATTAAGAAATTACCAGAACAAATTCTGAAAAGGTCAATTCAATGTTTAAAAGAAATTCCTTGTTGACTATTGAACCCAGAAATTTCTACAGCATGGGCAATTTTTTTCATACTATGGCAATATGGTGAGACAATATTTAAATTCAAAGCATATATCACAGAATAGCAAACCAAATACTTGACAAGTTTTCTAGAAAATTAGCCATATAAATACATGTATCTCTGAGAATGCAATAGATTCTCAAACATATAAGAAGAGTACCGCTCTAAATTATAACTTGACAGAAGATATTGAATAAAGAAGAATACCGCTCTAAATTATAACTTGACAGAAGATATTGAATACAACAGAACCTGCAACTAAACCTTCAAGATAGCTGTTCAGTATCACATGACCTTGAGTTTATGAGGATGAAGGAGACCCATATTCATGAGCACATCGTAAGAATTGGTAAGGGTTTAGATGGTAAGGACCAACCCCAACGGTGGGTCAAGTGCTGGTAACCTCTGACCTCATCAGTGTATACATAAAGAATTTGAAGATGTTTATGAAGAAGAAATTTGTGATTTTGAGGGGGAGGTGGTAAAGACCAACCCCAACGGTGGGTCAAGTGCTGGTAACCTCTGACCCCATCAGTGCATATATAAAGAATTTGAAGATGTAAGAAAGAGTTTAGAAGAGGAATTTTGTGATTTTGAGGGGGAGGTGGTAAAGACCAACCCCAACGGTGGGTCAAGTGCTGGTAACCTCTGACCCCATCACTGCATACATCAAAACTGAAAATGTTAGAAAGTGCTAGAAGACAGGAATTGTGCAATTTTGAGGGGGAGGTGGTAAAGACCAACCCCAACGGTGGGTCAAGTGCTGGTAACCTCTGACCCCATCACTGCATACATCAAAACTGAAAATGTTAGAAAGTGCTAGAAGACAGGAATTGTGCAATTTTGAGGGGGAGGTGGTAAAGACCTACCCCAACGGTGGGTCAAGTGCTGGTAACCTCTGACCCCCATCAGTGTAGACATCAAGAATTTGAAAATCAAAGAAGAGCTAGAAGACGGGAATTATGGAGGGGTGGTTGTGAAGACCAATTGTGGATCCAGTGCTGGTGACCTCTGACCCCCATCAGTGTATACATCAAAACTGAAAATGTTAGAAAGAGCTAGAAGACAGGAAGAGTGAATTAATTCATTGAATTTAAAAGGAAAGACTCTCTGTGGATGGAGTTAATTAATGATGGGAAATATATGGTTTTTTATTTAAAATATGGCAGTTCTGTGTTAAATTAAAAAGTATTCCATTCCAGGCAGAAAACCTTCTGTAAAAGCAAATAAATGAATTTTTTAAAGAACATCTGAAGATGCAAGTTGTGAATTGAATTAAAACATCAGAGGACATACCAAGGTCTTTTAACTTACAATTTATATAGCAATATTCAGTGCAAATGGTCAGCGTGTGGACTTTACTAAAATGCCATTTATATATGCAATGCAAAGAATACCAGTATGCAGTTTTTCATGCACTGATATAATTTTACAAAGAAATTAAATGACTCCTGTTTGACTGAAACACTTTCTTTTCAGACAGCTCATCGGAAAAATTAAACAGTGCTATTTAGTGTAATGTCTTGGTTAATTCAAATAAAGATGTGGAAGGTCACTAAGATGTCAATTAACCTGTGTCAATTCATAGATTATATTTTTTTCACTTCTATATTTGTGATTTAGAGTGTGCCATGGACTTCCTTTAAAATCATCATTAATATAAATAAAGTTGAACACTTAGGAAAAGTAAATGAATTATGTGTGTCATTGATAAAAAATTTCCCTAAGTAAGTCTTAATACTTTTTTTGCATCTAATGTGCAAAGTTTTCAGCTTTTTTCGGGTAAAAAACAAACTTTTTTGTGGAAATATCTTTCATTGGCTATATTCTTCCGTAAAACCAAGAATACTTCTTCACATGAGTCATATTGCAACCATTGAACCGTGTAGTGATGTCAACTCTAGAAGCATATTGTTACAAGAATGTGCATGTGCAGATTGTGACAAAAAGGCAAATTTATTTTGTGTTCATATCCCTTCATGTGTTTTGTAACCTCCTACCCAAACCTTTTGGAATTTTGAGTGGAGGCAAAGCAAAGAATTTACTTCAGTAAAATACATTTACGAAGTGAAAAATGTGGATTTTCATCATACATTCAGGCATATACTGACAGATATGATTCCCATGTTCCATATTCACCAGTCAGCCAATCATATCATATCTTGTCTTTGACTGTATGATATGATCTTTCATCCTCAAATTATGATGAAAAATGAGAAATTTAACTCCTCATGACTAAGTATGCACAGACTATGTATGAGCCATAATGTTTCTGGATACAGGTTCATCTGTTTATGAGGATTGGAAGCAGCAGATTCCAAATGTAATTGCTGTAACTTGAGTGATGGATGTCAACTGCTAGCAATTCCTCTGCCTGTTACAAAAAAGGCACTATTGACGAAGAGTATCAAATACAGGGTTAGAAAAATATTAATGTTACAGCAATACCATCAAATCAAATCAAATTATACATTTTAACATTAATTCAGAAATTGTATTATCAAGCAATGTATCAAACAATATAAAGACAGTGTATTAACACAAACTGTGAACATGACATATTGAAATTGGTATACACAAAAAGTGACCATCCACTTTTTTCACTCTTTCGTTAGTTAAGGCTTCCATTGGCTGTAAATTTGAAATACAATCTCAGTATTGACCCCTAATTCTGGAAATTTAGTCAAAAAACGAAACAAAATAAAGTGTATTTTGAGGAGTTACTGACAAAGGAGTAAAATGATAAAAATATGTTGGTGTTTTGCGCAAAAAGGCCGAACTATCGGTAATACCACGTTTTTGGTTTGAGGGCGTATTTGATGTACGAGCGGTACGCGCGCATGGAATTTGTTACTTCCCATAGGATTACATTGAAATTCGCTGGAAAATCAATTTCTACTATTGTCATTTTCATGAAAAATTGCACAATGCTCAGTCTAGAGAAATAAATATTAGTGATCAAATAAAATGATATGGTCACCGCGCTAAATTTTGAGATAAACAGCATTGAATTATTTCATCCATAGAAAATGCATTGATGAAAAAATGCATTTTTTCTCATACATGGCAAAATTCATGGTCATGTATATCACAAACGAGCGCGGTGACTCCTGTATTTTATCACACATTTTGATAATACTTACAAAGGAGAATCCAAAAATCGACAATTTAGGGAAATGACATTACTTTTAATCTTACCGATCGTACATATTTTGCGTTTGAGGGCGTCATTGTATAACTCTGTTGAAAACGAAGTAAAAACAAGTTTCTTGTATGGCGGCGTTGTTTGCAAAGACAACATGGCTGCGCTCATAGAAGGCTCCTTCGATCTGTGTACGCTCGGAGATGAAGGCGATTTCGTCGGCGCAAATATCGATAGTGTCGACGGAGACATACTAATTGTCACCACATCTAGAAATATTACTGTGTATAAGGTTAGTACCATGAAATAAATGTATTTGTCCGTTGTATTGAGCAGTTCAGCGAAGGTCCACGTGGTTCCTTGAAAGTTTAGTCCACACCACAGTGCTGTAGCTACAGATTGTACAGACCTGTAGTACTGTAGCTCGAGGTTTTTCCCTGGATATTTACCGTCGGACTAAAATATCCAGGCAAAACCTCGAGCTACAGTATTGCAGCTACAGATTGTTATGCTGTCGGACAAAGGGACTGGTCAGTTTCTTCGGCCGGGGGGTGATTTTTTTTCTTGCCGACGTCAAAAAGTGGCTGACCTCCCTTTTCCAACTGTCGAAAACAGGGAGACCCCCCCGCGCATGTTGGAATATAAATTGAATAATTTACTGTGTGTATATATATATATATATATATATATATATATATATATATATATATATATATATATATATATATATACACATATACACACACACACACACACACACATATATAGGACTTGTCCTACATGGGTCATTTTTTCAAGCCCCAAAAATTTGCTGTGCAGAGACACTCAGATGTAGTTGAGTGTTTTTCAATGTAGTTTCTACATTAAATTTCCTAGGGAACCTGTCATATTTCAATGACACGTTTCTAGTTACATATTTACAGTTCCTTAAAACAACTCTTTCGAGAGAATAACCAGTGAAAATCTGAGGTCCTATTCGGGAGGAAAAAAAGCCAACACAGAACGGCGCACATCAAACCAACTTGAAACTTGAACTTTAGTCCAGTCAATCTACGAGATTTTGGCACCTAACCCACCACAAATTGCAACAGAATTTTTTTCTTCAGAATGCATTTTAGAGAGGTACCCAGAACAATATATTAAAAGTTTACTCGAATCCACCTTGGGGAAATATGCCTAATTTGCATAAATCAAATATGGCGGCCAACACTCCAACAAAATAACATAATTGGCCATATATTACATGTTGAACAAGCTATTTCAGTGATTTCAAAGTCTGAAACTAGTTATTTGGCCCAGGGAATCATTTTGGAGGTATAATGTTTTATATAGGCACTTCATTAATTTGCATATTTCCAATATGGCTGCCAACATTCCGACAAAATACATTTTCGGTCATAAACAACGTATTAAACCAGCTATTTAATTGATTTTTAAGTCAAAAGTATGTTTCTTTGGCATGGACAAACGATTTTCGAGATGCAATGATTTGCATAGGTACTTCGTTATTTGCATAAATCAAATATGGTGGCCAATAAACCTGCAAAAGACATTTTCTGTCATATACTACGTATTAACCCTTTGAGCGCCAAAGTCTATTTTTTATATCAACTTTATAAAATGTAGCAGAGTCAATTTTGTGCTATTTGCCAAAATTATGACAAAAAACTGTAGCTGATGAAAAATGTATCCATTTTGTCCAAAATTATGAAAAAAGTACAGAAAAGTTGACAGAAATTGGTAAAATATTGCATTATAATTTTGGTGTAAAAATAACAGCAGTCAAAGGGTTAAATAAGCTATTTCTCTGATTTCAAAACTAAAAGTATATTTCTTTGGCATGAACAAACGATTTTCGAGATGCAATGATTTGCATTGTTACTTCGTTAATTTGCATAAATCCAATCTGGTGGCCAATATACCTACAAAGGACATTTTCTGTCATATACCATGTATTAATCGTTTGAGCTCCGAAGTCTATTTTTATCAACTTTGTAAAATGTTCCACAGTCAATTTTTCTGCTTTTTGCCAAAGTTTTGATAAAAAACTGTTGCTGATGGAATATGATATCAATTTTGTCCAAAATTATGAAAAAAAAAGTACAGAAAAGTTCATAGAAATTGGTAAAATATTGCATTAAAATTTTGGTGTAAAAATTACAGCAGTCGAAGGGTTAAACAAGCTATTTCAATGATTTTAAAGTTAAAAGTATATTACTTATGTATGGACATACGATTTTGAGGTGCAATGATTTGCGTTGGCACTTTGTTAATTTGCATAAATCCAATAGGGCGGCCAATATACCTACATTTATTGTCCTATATCATGTATTAAACAATCTGTTTCAGCCATTTTGAAGTTTAAATATATTTCTTGAGCATGAAGAAACACCTTTGGCGGTTCAGTTTTTTAAAAGACACTTTGATAATTTTCATAAATTAAATATGGCTGCCATATAATGTCCGAATAGCTTCTAATATAAATAAGGTTCTGGTAGAGTTTTAAGAGCTAGGAATATCAAGAAGAAACTGTTAAGATGACACTGCACCCAACACACCGTATTTTGACCAAAATATTTTTTTTTGCAAATATTTATCCAATTGTGATTAATTTGTTAAGCCAAGATTAAAAATTGGTTAAGTTCACTTTTTAGCTTGGCAAGCAGTCGTAAGTTGCATGATATAGTGTTAATGTATGCAAATGTATGCTAATCACCCGATTTCCTGCTTCCTTTTTTCCAATTTTAAGATTTTCAAAGAATTTAACTCCAGTGCAGTCTGGCTGGGTCAAATATTCTGAAATTTTCACATTATGTTCTTTAAATGCGATATAACAAAACAATTATTTTGTTTTGCAATAAAATGCCTACGTTTTGAATAAGATTTTATTTTGCTTATCATGATTTTAAGAACAGTTTCAATTGTCATTCTTTAAGCCCATGCCATTAGAATGAAGATAGATAATGAAAAATAAACTTGTCATTTTTTTCTTCATATACTCTGAAATATTACACTTCACAAAATAGTTTCTATGGGTTTCCTGTCATCTTAGATAGGAAATATTCCTTTGAAAAAACTGTATTGGCAATATGCAGCCTCACCTTAAGTCCTTGAAATTTTTAAAATTATTTTCTTTTAAATGTCGAAAATATACTATAAATTTACTAACAATAACGATCCATTTAAGAATGCAAGTTTATTTTAATATGTGTCTGTGATACCTGAATTGGTTAAAATACTCCATAAATATATTGTATTTTAAAAAAAGTGTTAAAGTGAATATGAAGGACTTACATATGACTTCCGAACGGATTAAAATACATATATGTTTATGTGCGTTTACTAATGAGATGTAAGAAAGCCATGCAATTTTAATTATTTGTGATTTTTGTACATATGACAACCGTTAATGATTGTTAGTTGTCTTATAATAACCTCTTTCTGAATATAACATTGGATTCATATGTTTACGGCATTACTTATGCTTTTTATAAACACGATAAGAACATTTGGGATAATTGGATTTTCATATCTTTCAATTTCTCAAAAATGTTAGGTGCCGTACAGCTGAATGTTGCAATATTGCAAATTACTCATAAAAACAAGTGTGTAACGTAAAACGAAAAGCAGATGAGATTAAATTTGTAGATGAAATTGCCATTACTTCGCCATCCAATTATCCAAAATTAGTTCCAATCGTCTTTATATGTGTTTTATACTGTAAAGTGTCAAAACATGTAATCATCAATGTTTACCTTTTAAAAATGTGGCGTACAAAATATTTAGTTTTTGCTTTAGACTGAATCCCTTCTTAGAGACGAGTGCATCTTATAATTTGGTACATCCCTTATTTGATAGGCAAAAAGTCATCACATATAACAGCAAAAATACAATAAACACAACAAAGGTAATAACAACGTAGAAACAAAAAATAATGCGACCAAAAATAACAAATGCCACAATACAGATAATTTTGTCAGACTCTTAAAAACTTGATCAACACACAAACTCACAAAAATTGAAAACTGCATGCTTAGCAAAGGCTTAAAATTATTTCAAACAACTCATCAGCCTAACAGAATTCAACTGTTACACGATACAAACATGTACATCTGGAAAAATGACACTTGGAAAAATGACTCATGATGTACTTGTTTGTATTGTGTAATAGTTGGATTCTGTGTTTGGATTAATTGTAAGACTTTGTTAAAGCATGCAGTATTCAGTTTTTGTAAGTTTGTGTGTCCTTAAAGTTTTTATGAATCTGACATTGTTTGCAATAGATCAAAATTTTAATTTTTGTGTATTATGGCATTTTTTATTTCGGTCATATCATTTTTCTGGTTTTTTTAGCTTTGTTGTATTTATTGTATTTTGCTGATATGTGTGATGACTTCTTGCCTATCATCTAGGGGATCTTATAAAGATGCAATCATAAATAAGACGGCGGTTCAGCCCAAAATAAAAACTGAAGATTGTGAACACGTCTGTTTTCGACATTAAACATTACAGATTACATATTTTGACTCTGTACAGTGTTAAACACCCAAACAAATTACAAAAATGCCGTACACAGATGAATCTGATGTTATGTTCATAAAGAGAATATATTATTCATAAGACTAACAATCATTAACAGTCGTCATATATAGAAAAATGTCCAAGGACTTAACACTTTCTTCTTGATAGATTCCTTAAAACTATACCAAACCCGTATTTATATCAGAAGCTATTAAGCAACGGGCCATTTATATGGCAGCCATATTTAATTTATGCAAATTATCTAAGGGCCTTTGTAGAAATTGAACACTAAAAGTGTTTCTTTATACCCAAGAAAAATATTAAATCTTTAAAATCACTGAAATTGCTTGTTCCATGCCTGGTATATGACTGAAAATGTTGGCCACCATATTGGATTTATGCAAATTAACAAAGTGCCAATGCAAATCATAGCATCTCGACAAATATTTGTCCGTGCCAAAAGAAACAGACCTTTAAATTTAAAATCACTGATGATGGTTTAATACGTGGTATATGATGGTTTAATACGTGGTATATGACCGAAAATGTCTTTTATAGAAATGTTGGCAGCCATATTGGAATTATGCAAATTAATGAAATGCCTATATAAAACATTATACCTCCAAAATGATTCCCTGACGCCAAATAACTAGTTTTAGACTTTGAAATCACTGAAATAGCTTGTTTAACATGTGATATATGACCAATTATGTTATTTTGTTGGATGGTTGGCCGCCATATTTGATTTATGCAAATTAGGCATATTTCCCCAAGGCGGATTCGAGTAAACTTTTAATATGTTGTTCTGGGTACCTCTCTAAAATGCATTCTGAAGAAAAAAATTCTGTTGCAATTTGTGGTGGGTCTAACCCTATTTTGACTGGACTACTTATCTGTTAGCTCAGTTGGTAGAGCATCTGAACTGAATTTGGGGGACATGGGTTCAAGTCCTATATGGGTCATTTTTTCAAGTCCCAAAAATTTGCTTTGCAGGGACACTCAGATGTAGTTGTGTGTTTTTCAATTTAGTTTATATACCGTACTCGTCCGAGTATAAGCCCCTGCTCATGTATAAGCCCCCCTACTGATTTTAGAGGATTTTAGAAAATGCATTACATCCGTGTATAAGCCCCTACCCTAGTGTAACTCAAATACAGAAAGGTTAGGAGAGTATATTTGGTCATTTAACTTGGTAAAATTACTTTTAGATAATAAAGAAACTATTAAAAGATGTTAAAACAATGGGAAACTGGAGTTCCCTTGACAATATCGTAAGGAAAATGACACGTTTTTCCAGTACTATCTTGATTCTTTGACCTGCTCACCCCCGTCGCCTAAATAGAATAGTCTCACTCACGTCCGCCATTGTTTATTTTCATTCACAGCCACGATGTTTTCATGCTTGAAACATGCAGTTTCTTTTGTTTGAAGCAATTATCCTTTCATTTGTGAAGACTTTTCCTGGTGACTATTACAATTTTCACTGCTATGCTGTTGTTTTCACAAGTAGGGATTTTACATGAAATTGATAGACAGCTACAATAATAATAAATTATATATCAAAAGAAAGCTCTCTTCAAGACCAATTGATTGCATTTTGTTTGATGAAAATCGGTTCAGTACATGCAGAGATATGTCCTGTTGAATTTGAAGAAAACTTCCTCCTATTTAGAAATTATGCCATGGTAGACACCTGTAGTTATCATAACCACCAGGTGACCCCATTTTGAACATTGTTTGAGGAAACTAGAATTGCAATTTCTTGTGCTTTTGCAATAACTCAAGCATTTCTTATTGAAAATTGATGAAATTTTCTGTGGATATTGCTGACGAAATGTTCATTGGTTTTTAATTTTTATAAATGAAAAAGGTTATTTAGAATGCTGTTTACAAGGTAAACAAAAAAACAATACCTGTAAAAAATCAAATGATACCTGTGACATTGATCGCTGTATGCATTATGTATTGTGAACATCAACAGAAATATGATAATCATATTCCATCATATTTACTTTGCATATATGAAAAAAGTTATTTAGATTTATATTTACAAGGTAAACAAATAAACAACAATACCTGTAAACAATCAAATGATACATGTGACATTTTAGAACTTGATTTAAATTTAACAAAATATTTTTTCAGATTTTTTTTTAATTTGAACTTCGAATTTTTTTTAAAATTTTTTTGTGTGATTACAACTTTTATTAAATGATTATGAAATATGTCTGATTAATGTAGATTTTAAGTTAAAACAAAGAACTTTTCCAAAAAGTCAAAAAAACTTCGTTCTCAACCCTTTGTCAATGCCGTAAAACAGCAACACGTATTTATAGAATGAACGACTGCATTAAACTGGATGCAAAGTTAAGCTGCCCCGGAAATAACATAGACCCTCGAACATGTCGAAGTCAGCGGTCCGAAATACAAACCAGTATAAATACAATTTTTTCAAAGTCCGGGACACCATCAATGAGGAAAGAACAAATTTATAATCCATGGCCTTGTTCTTCAGAGAGAACCAAAATAGTCCCCTTCTCGGGAACTAAAGATAGAAACTAAAATTTCAGTATCGGCAAAGTGTGGTGCTTGTGCGTATGCCTACACTGCAGTGCAGTGCTGGCTTGACAACTTCTCAGTGTCTATCGAAAAATATCACCCGGAAGTCAAACTACTTCGAACAAGATAACGTTTGAAAGGGTAAAGTATATTTCTCTAGGTCCTTGTGTTAGATAAGAAATCAGACATATCTAGCTGCAAAATCATGAACGTCGGAACTCAGCTTAGACCTCCTGACACAGAACATGCGGCGAAGCGCCGATTACTTGTATGTGATTCCTGGGAGTGCCCGGATGTAAAGTCGGGGTGAAACCATACTCGCTAAAAAGGGCCTTAAGCATCATTTTTCGCATCGTCAGACTCGTAATTATTGCAGAATTACAATTAATATTTATCATAAAATTAATTTTGGGGCCGAACATTTAAGGAAATCAAGATTTTCTTTCAAAAAAACACAAACGAAACACAAAGTTTGATCACAAATTGAGTTTTTCTCGGCCGATTTTAATGTTTGCCCCCTCAAAATGAAGCCCATGATCTCTACTTTCGTACCAACCCTAAAAAATAGTGATGCCATCAGAATAAGTCATGCGGAGAGCCTATCAAAGAGGTATATGTTCGATCTCCTTCGCGGGACATTCGAGGTCACGGCACAACGCTCATAATGGACGCCAAAATCGCCGGTACGCGTGAGTTTGTAGTCGTGCTGCTTTGCCATTTATCGTAGTACAAAAGTGAAAATTTCCCAAGATGAAGTTAAAATAATAATCTTCAACACTACAGTTTCATTTTCTCTGATTATTTGGTCTATTTAAGAATGAACACGAAAGTTTGGACTAGACCTGCATCGAACGCGTACGTTCAACACAAATGTCACGTGACCTAAAATCCCTATCACAAGATGTAAACAGTTTGATATTGGAATATTGAGTTGCCTTTCCGTGTAGGCAATGCATGCCTGTTCACATTACTGTTGATCAGCAGCATACATGACGTCTTTGTTTCAAGTTTGGGTTTTTTTCGACGCTGAAATTTCACCAAAATGTCACTTCTGTATTCAGAGATTGTACAATCAGTTTCTTTGGATGTGTAAGTCGATTTTGAAAGCGATAGAAAGATCGAGTGGTGTTGGAAAAAATCGTGCATAAAATTAGCATAAATTAAGCGTCCATGCCAGATAACATGGGGTTGCTCGAGTAAGCCCCTCCCCTAGTTTTACCGCTGTTTAGTGTTGCCGAACCGGGGCTTATAGTCGGACGAGTACGGTATATATATATATATATATTTTTTTTTTTTTTTTTTTTTTTTTCTTGGGGGTATATTTTAAACATTAAGTCATTCTGTGTTTTAATGAAATGGTTGTCATGTCAGTTGTAAGATATGAACTTAAAAGTGCCAATTCTCAAGTTTGAATACAGTATTTTGAATGAGCTGTGAATGTATTCCACTCTGTTTATGCAGAACCAGATGTCCAGAACTGTTATAAGAAAAATGTGATTGTGAAATATTCGTGCATGTTGCTTTCTAATACTGAATTCTCAAAGATAAAACAGAAAAGTATCAGGAACTTGTCATGCTTTTCATGTGAACTGCAGATTTCAAAATGATTAGTACACTTTGCAAACAAGACTTTCAATTAACAGAAAACAAGATATTTCTGACATATATCTCTGATATATTAATGTACTGCGCTGAAAGTGTGCACCGAAAAACATTCAACATCCAGATATCTCTGATATATCTGACATATGAAAGTCATGCACCTGAAGGGCATGCTGAAAAATATGTTTGATATTTTAAAGAAATGTGCCTGAATGGCGCACTGAAAAATTTTAAACATACAGATATCTCAGATATATATATATATCTGATATATCAAAGTTTTGCACTAGAACGGGGCTCTGAAAGATATATCTTACTATTATTAACCCTTTTCCTGCCAGACAGTATCACTTCCCCATCAGCCAAGTCAGTAAAAAGTGGTATTGAGCCAAAACATGACGTATTTTCACCCACTTGGCTTGGTATGTTATAGCATCTTTAGTAAAAAAAATCAAGTTTACAGTATTCATGTTTTTAACAGCTTTCAAATGTACAGTATTATGTTAAAATACACCTTATGGAATATGTTGTGTTTCATTAATTTTAACCATCTTGACCTGGTGGTGAAGTATGGACTTGGCAGGAAAAGAGTTTACTGTTAGGTGCCTGAAGGGCGTACCGAAAAATGTAACTGAATGATGAAATTTGGCACAATGCATTTTATGCAAGTATGAGCCTGTGTCGAAATTCAAAAACACACTGATCCCCTGTTGAGCATTTCAAAAACATGATGACCCCGTATCACCAAAGTCAAAAACAGGGTGACCCCCACCCCCACCCTATGAAGCCACTCCCCCCCAGGCTGAAGAAACTGACCATTCCCTAAAACACCCAGGCAAAACCTCGAGCTACAGTATTGCAGCTATATAGATTGTTATGCCAAAGAAATGTGTAATACTACATAGTCACACTGCCTGTGAGTCAGGCCTCTATACTGATATTGTTATTATTACATGCCTCGTTTATCGAACGTCACGCGCTCCATAGGATTCAATGGTAACTCGTCAATTACGTCACGGGCCGCATAGTCATCATTGGACTGAAAGTGAACCGGAACTTTTTTCAACTTAACAACTTTTTTATGTGAAAATGTCGAAATTTCATGTTTTGCACAGGAAATCCGGTTTTGGGAAATTTCGCAGAAAAAAAATTGATAAACCACATAACAGTAGTTTAAATATATCATTGCGCCATTCGATGATGAAAATCGTTCCATTTTTAGCTACTATAGACTATAGTCTATAGAAGCTATTGGGATGGGTATCCGTCCGGCGTCCGTCGTCAGTCTGTATGTATGTATGTATGTATGTATGTATGTATGTCCGTTTGTGAGGCGTCCGTCCACTCAAATATCTTGAGAACCGCAGTACTTACTGATTTGATATTTGTTGTGTAGATGAAAAATAGGATTTTGAAAAACTATTTTTGTTAATTTTTGATATTGTGGAAATAGGCAAATTAATGCCAAAAAAGGCGTTTTTGGTAAAAAATCTTCTTCTTCATAACCGCTGGTCAGACAGCTTTGTTATTTGGTATACA
This sequence comes from Ptychodera flava, assembly GCF_041260155.1. Taxonomy (NCBI): domain Eukaryota; kingdom Metazoa; phylum Hemichordata; class Enteropneusta; family Ptychoderidae; genus Ptychodera; species Ptychodera flava. Next base: position 36,229,413 of record NC_091942.1, read on the forward strand.
GGTCCCTAGGGATAACCCAACTTAGATTTGTTCAAATTGTGATGAAATATGCAAAGGTGTAATTTTAAGGAATTTTTTGTCATTTTTGGTCAAAATTTGACTTACATTGTATGTAATTCTTTTACCGTATAAACCCTATCAATTCACCCAGAAAAAAATAATTAATATGATTTTAAATAATTGAATAATTGGGAAATCATCAATGCCAAAATAATTTTAGTGTAGATTTATCAGAAAGTTCAACTTTTTTGACAGTTCATAGTGAAATGCCATCGTCTTGGAGGATTAAAACATATAAAGGCAACTTTCCTGAATCCCAACTTTGACATATTCTGAACCGTCATTTATTGTGCCCTGTATGTTATCTAAAAGAAATTGCTCATAATAGTTTGTCATGATAGGGTGGTCAAATAAATAGAGATAGAGAAAGTTCTAATTTCCATTTATGGTTGACTTGGTAAGGATAAAATAAAATTACTCTTTGAGGAAAAAAATAGAGTGGTCAATTAAAGGAGTGGTCAAAGTGATAGGTTTTTATGGTAAAGTTGGACTGTAAGATTCCTCGTGCTATTTATAGCAATTATGCAATCTGTGTAAACAGTGCAATGAAAGTGTTACATGATTCCTTATAATGCTTTTGATGACCTTGAACTTCTTAAGTTTCAAACATTTGTCTCTTCAGTGTGCTTTCTCTGAGTACGTACAGTCTCAACTTATTCAACAGAACTTACTTACAATGTTAATTTGAAAGTTAAAATGTGCTTTATTAATAGGATGGAAATACTGATAAAGGTAACGAGCTTAAGATTCTTTATAACCTGACAGATACATGCTGTTTTTTATGACGTAAATCTTGATTAAAGCAAGTCTTGATAATTAGAATGTAATTAATTCTCGTTTATTAGCTACTATAGACTAATATAGTCTATAAAAGCTATTGTGATGGGTATCCGTCCGGCGTGCACCATCAGTCTGTATGTATGTATGTATATATGTATGTATGTATGTATGTATGTATGTATGTATGTCCGTTGTTAGGCGTCCGTCCACTCAAATATCTTGACAACTGCAGTACTTACTGATTTGATATTTGTTGTGTGGATAAAATATGTGATTTTGAGAAACTACTTTTATTTATTTTTTGATATTGTTGAAAATATGCAAATTAGCACCAAAAAAGGCGTTTTTGGTAAAAAATCTCCTTCTTCATAACCGCTGGTGAGACAGCTTTGTTATTTGGTATACAGGTCCCTAGGGATAACCAAACTTAGATTTGTTAAAATTGTGATGAAATATGCAATTGTATTTTTACGGAATTTTTTTTTTCCATTTTTGGTTAGGCCATCCTGAAATGAGCTATCAAAGATATCCACCTCTTCTTTCAATACATGTGTCACAAAAGGTTATCGTCTACATAACGCAGCAGAGCTCTGTCAACTGTTGAGTCGCTTGTTATTTCAAAACCGCTGGTAGACAGCTTTAATATTTGGTTTACAAGTCCCTAGGATGACCTTAGTGAGATGATTTCATACAGTCATGTATCCATTTCTATAGTAGCTTCAGGGACTTTGGCCCTATGTTTAACGGATTTTCATCTAAGATGGGAATAAAGCATTGGATTATCAGTTGCCAATAAATCTAAATATTTTGAGTGAAGACTGTGTAAGGGAGGCATGTAATATAAACATTATAGCCCAAACATGGAACTATGTACCCTCGGCGCAGGAGACCATTTGCCCTCCTTACGTCGGGCAAATGGTCACCTGCCCTCGGGCACATAGTCCCATAATTGGGCTATAATATATATTACCTTTGCAGGTATCTCACCAGAAGGCCCTTCACAGTTGGTCTGTCAAGGCAAGTAAAAAGTTCACTTGCCCTGTTGTGCAGAAACAGACCGGTGGTTATGCTGCTATACAACAAAATAAGGTAGGTGCCTATGTTCCATGTTAGGTTTCAGCACAGAATCTATCGGTGTGGCTCAGCAAACCAAACATTGAAGGGTGAAATTGCAGACCAACAAAGTGACTGACCAGCATGCTAACAAGAATTTTAGATGTTGACGTGCAGTTAGCAACATGTATGTGTGTATGAAAAATTTTCTCATCAAAATAATGAAATACACTAATACACTCACCTATTGACACACAGACCACTGTCACCAGACCCTGTAACTTAATTTGTTGGACACTGAAAACAAAGTATCCCATTATGTGTTAATTCCCATCAGGTATATGAATACATCATGAAGCCTTTCAAGTTTTATGACCTGGATGGCTGTGGCATGATTATTATATTTCAACAATGCACCTGTGTTGTTTGCGCATGAAAGTGTCAAATCTTTATTGCATAATAATTTGTTGTTCAAATGTTGACTTTTTAGTTACAGTACAGTTAGATGGATTGCCTTTGTGAAAACTTTTCAAGTTTAGTATAGGGCCGTTCACAGTTTACGTCACTGTTCTCACATTAATATGCAAAATAAATATTTGTCCGCATTTTTAGATTACGCTTTTCAAAATTACGATGCAAGAACGACGAAAATACATCTCAGTGGGCGACTGCTAGTGTAACAGTGAATACTAAAAACATATTCACGACTCAGAGTACAAGCTGCAAAACAGCCACGCATGCAACATTAATAAAATTTGTCCGCATTTCAAGCTGTATGTCCGATGTTGCGCGCGTACAGCTAATTTAGTAACAAACCTGAAACCGTGAACAGCGCTATTCTGTATTATGACACTCTGGCAAATTTTCAACGGTGTATTTCTTTGGTAATCAGTGAAACAGAAAATGTCATTGTGAATTTTTTCAAGGGGTTACTGTTCACATTACCAGACTGAATTAAGCAATCCACTGATCAAACTATATAATACATTTTTTATTTGATTTCATAAATCATTAATGGTATGAATATGGATGATTACTTTGTAATTACTAAAAATTCACTATTTCTACTTGTTTTAAACTTGAATTTCTCCTATTTTCTATGGCTTTCATGGGTACAGTACTACAGAGGCATTCAACTCAAAATGGCTGAAAAGAATATTATCCGGGTTGTTGAGAAATTTTGCCATTTTTATTTCATTTTCAGTCAAAATATTTTGCCTTCCACAAGAAGAAAATTTAATTTGCCGACATAAAACTATAAAATATTTATCAATGATATTAGGGGCTAATTGTGCCATGAATACAGTTATTGCAAAATTCACGTTTTGTTCTATTTGAGACAAAAATATGAAATAAACCAGTTATCATTTTCAGCATTTCATGACAGCATCTTGTCACTCATTTCATTTCCTTGTTTAGATTCTCAGGTTGTGGAATAGTAATGACGTTGATTGCAATAAATGGAAGAAATACAACCTATCACAGTCTGTGTACACCTTGTTATCACAACCAAGCCGCCAGTCAGCAGTAGTGGTGTTCTCCAATGGAGCAGTTAAGGGACTTAATGCAATGATGCACAATCCAAAATTCACTCCCAATAATGTGTTGAAAGAGAATGAAACAATTCTGTCTGCCCAGATGGTTGGAGGGGAAAGAATTATTGTTGTTGCAGAGAATAAAGAGGTATGTTTCACAAGCTGATTCTGATAAAACAGTTAGCTGGTGAATGCATGTGGAGGTTTACTGATCAACTTGCTTTGTGGAAAATTTTAAATGTCGGCTCCAAGCCACTTTGATTTCCTGCACTTTTAACTTGCATACAGTACGGTAGTTTAGTTGTCAGAATCCATTCGGTGATTTATGTATGGGATTGTTTATTGAACACTTTTCTGTGACATACCTTGCACAATGGATTCCCACTATGCTGTACACATAATACTTTATTTTCTTATAATTGTTTCTTGTAGTCAGTAAGCAAATCTTGAATAATCTGAACATTAATAAAAGTAGGAAACTTGTTTTCAAACAGAAATTTCTATTCCAATAAATATCATTTGTAAAATAGACATTCTCTTGAACCACCATCTTGTCTCTGTCCCAGTTACATGGATATTTTGGAACACATTTACACAAAACAAGAATAAGAACATATCGTGACTGGTCACAGTATAGTGTTACTGAAGTAACTTTCTTTTTCAGACAAGAAATTTGACAGTGTATGTCCACAGCATCTCTGAGAGCAGTAACCAAGGAAACAAAGCAGTAGTTGGATTACACATCGAGAGACCAGACACTGCATCTCATAGCCTAACATGTCATTGTGTACATTCTGAAGACAACAGAACATTTTTGCTGACACTTTGTAAGTAATGACATTTTACACTCATAATTTTCATTAAAAAGCTTTTGACAGAGTTGCAACAGTAGGCCAGCAGGCAGCTAGTGGTAAATTATTGGTAGAATGAATTTATTCACATAAACTTGAAACTGTCAGTCACTTGCATCTGAAAAGGCTGTCTTTGATTAATGAGTGTATTGTCAAAGGCATTGCATATCTTTAAAATCTCACACATAATCTGTATATTACATACTGATAATGTGCATATTGCTGTTACAGTCACTACCCTTTCCCCATTATGAACCTTTAAACTCACTTATAAAGAGGTACATACTGTATCTTTCATTGAAGATATTCTTTTTACAAATATTGGAATGTTTTACATGGAAATTTCATCATAACATGAAATCATCCCTCACCTCTGCACCACACAAAACATTTCATTGTAAAAGTATTTATGTCAGAAAGGTCACAGGAAAAAGTTGTGAAGATGAGTTTGTTGACTAACCAAATAGAATAGAACAACAAACAATCTGTACAGACTTGATATAAATGGTGGCATGTTTGTTGAATAAGGCCATCAGCATCAGTGGCATGTTAAATGAACTATTGGAGCAATTGTTTCATTTCAGGGAGTAATGGTGATGTGTACAAGAATGATATCTCAGTCACGTCAGTTTCACCAGGAACATCATCACTGCCGTCACACAAATCATTCTCTGTCAGTGGAGTCAGTCAGGGATCTTCGCTAGCAATGACATCCATTGATGACAGTCATATAGCTGTCATTGGCAGTACAGATACAAAATCAAAGAGCAAAGGTCAGTTGAATACTTTGTGCTTTTCTTGACCAAGCCATAGATTTTGCATTTTCATTTTTTGGTACTATTACCTCCATATTAGTTATGCACAATATGATAGTATTTATTAATGCACAGTGTATTAATTAGGATTAAGTTTTATATAATCAATAATCACCATAAAAAGATAGATCGAAGTTGTCGTATAGAGATTAGTTATATCTGGATGGTAGACTAAGGAAACTTGGTTTGAGATTCAGTGTGTAGATTGAAATCTGTGCTTTGTTATGGAACACCAATATGTTGATTCATTTTTGTTCAAGAAATGTTATTATGAGAAACGTGAGTAATACTTGACGAGGCTAGTTTGGATAGGCTTCTCGTGGTCTGATGAAATGATATTCCATGCAAGATCGTGAAAAAATAATTTTTTATGAATTTTTCCTCATCACAGCATGTAGTATGTATGAGTCAATTACCATCTCAGATCTAAAGGCCTCTTCCATATTACAATTTAAGCCAAAGTATTCTCTCCAAAGGCATTGTACTTGATTTTTCCTTTGTAAAATGAAGTACCTTGTCTAGGTGCTAGCTTATGAAGGATCAGTTTGTGTTTCACTTGCCATTCTAATACAAGTTTTCTCTGTTTTTACTTCAGTATTATTAACTCTTTGGGAGTGCAAATATGGTACACTTCAATCCAAGCAAGACACAGGCAGTGTTCCAACACATTCCAAACATCCATACTTGTTCAAATTCTCTTCAAACATTGTTACTGTCATTGGCAGTGCAGTCAAGGTATTTGAGTACACAAGTGCGCCCTCAACGTTAGCATCAGCTCTTGGTAAGTGTGAGCAGTCTGTCACCGAGGGCACTGTCTTCATACCATCAACTTGGTCAACGAAGGCTTCTTCAGGTGCAACTAATGAAACTTCAAAACAGGATGAAGAAATAAATAATATACTGAAGAGACTATCTGATGAAAAAATGGTAAAGTTTGTTCATTATTTCATGAGTTATTTTGTGTCTTGCTTTGTAAGTACCCAACATTAAAGCCCACAAGCTGTATCTTTTTACATTTTTTTTTGTAGGACGGTTTGAAATCAAATACAACTTAGCTGAAAAAGCCTATCAAAATGTGACCAAAGAATGTTTCAAACATTGGCGGCAAACACACAACTTAGAATTTTACCAACTCAGTAATTTATAAGTGGCAACTCAAACATGGCAGCTACAAACACACACTCTAAGTGCCTTGATTTAATCATGGAGGTAGCAGAGACTACCTTCATGATGCCATTGACCAAATCCAGGACCTGAAAATTTCCCTTTTTTTTTCACTGGTCCCAGGACCAGTGACCTTTTTTTCTCACTTGTCTCAAGGTAAAATGCACTGGTCAACAAAATTTGCATAACAATACACAAATGATTTATTTCTCTTACTCATTTTAAATTTGCATTTAATTCTGTCAGTTTTACTTGGGAGGTTCCCCAACACTTCGTACCAAACCACTTCGCTCCATACCATCTCATCCCATACCATTTCGCACCAAAACCACTTCGTACCAAAACAACCTCGTACCAAAACCTCTTCGCCCCAAAAGTCACGTCACCCAAAACCATTTCGCCCCTAAAACATCAAAACATCGCCAGCCGGTAAAGCTGTAAATAACCAACCGCTGCCATTGAAGTTTTCATCACCTTTCTTATCATCTTAGGACTGAAATCTTGAAAGTGTACACATTTTGAGAAAATGACATTGTGCGATTCCATGCACGTCTGGCACCTGCATTATAGCATTAAGTAGTGAACGTTTTTCCTTTTTACTATATACCGTTTATGGTTTCATGCAAGAATAAATGGTTTGTGGTAGCCAAAATGTCCTGACACATTAATGCTTCCAAGTTGCAGGTAAAAACAACGTTATGATACATCATGGCATCGTTGTTTTAGGATGAGTTGGTAGTAATGTGATGGTATTATACTGGGGCAAAGTGGCTTTAGTACGAGGTGGTACTTTGGGCGAAGTGGCGTTGGATGATGTAGTTCTTGGGACAAGGTGGTTTTGGTATGAAATGGTTTCGAGATGAAGTTGTGTAGGGTGAACTGGTTTTGGTGCGAAGTGTCTGGATCCTTCTTGGGATGCACATCCAGAGACATGTTGCATACATGTATACATTTACTTGGCAGATTTCTCAAGTTCTTGTTTCTGTCTTACAAGCACCAGAGAGTTTGTGTCCTTCTACATGCCAACCTCTTTCAGAGGTAATCAGCCACCTTGCTATGGCAGGATCTGGATCAAATCTTTGAAGGGTTGGCCCTTCTGACATAATAAACAGCTGATCTTGAAAATTTTGTTGAGTCATAGATGTACATAACTCTGTTTTAATATTGTTCACCTTTGAAAAGCCTCTTTGGCATGCACTTGTGCTGGGTGAAATTGTGAACACATATTCTAACAACTTGATCATGCCTTCACCAATAACATGAACTGACTGCAATACCAATGAATACACACTCAGCAGAGAGTTAGCTCTGAAGTTTCTACAATGCATTTTTACTGCTAGCCAATCACTGCAAACTGACTCTCTTTCTGCATCTCATTACGGGAAAGTTCCATTAACTTTGGAATACCCCACTTTCCTACTTTGTTATCAGGGTACTAATTTCACAGACCTGCCTTTCTTACAATGGCACCAGCTGGATCAGATAAACATAACAATGGAACATTCACACCTTGAAGGATTAAAAGTCTTCTGTTTGTCACCCGAGTTGGTCAGGCAAAGACTCGGGTTTCAGGTACCATGCAAGTTAATGCAGTCTTTCCCTAATGTGAGAAATAGTTGGAAACAGGAGTTTCATACATTTTTGTGTATTTCAACATTACCATATTCATACGATTCCTCACCAAAAGGCCATTTATGAAAATCAAGAATTTGCATTTCTTTGAGTGGTGACTGGCTCATGTTATCAAATCTATCATTAATATATCTTATTGTGTTATCTATGACATTGATGTAGACTTCATCACCAGTGTATTCTGGCACCAATGCTTTGCCAGTGATCTCCAAACTGCCAAATTTACGATCATCAACACTATACACTTCGAGAAAATGCATATTTTTGCCAGGAACAGATTTTAATGCATTTAGTTTCACGAAAGGTTGTTCAAGTCTGTCTGGAATTTCAACAATCAACAGGTCTTCTAATTGAAAGGCTCTTGACAAATCAGAAACAATGGGTAAATAATCTAACATGAAGTACAACATCTTGATAAACTTTACAGATTTCAGACTCCTCAAGTAACCTTTAGCACAGTTTGCATTATCAGGGCGACCTCCAGTAGCACTAGCATTTTCCATATGTAGGACAACTGACGTAAGATTAGTGGCAAGTGCCTTCACTGCCCTTTGTTTACTAGCTAACCAACGCACTTGCTTTACCGAAGAAAAATGTGCTAACTCTGTATCAAATAATTTGGCAATCGCGGACAATTCACGACACCGCCTAGGTGAATAATGGTAAAAGCAAAATATGCCTTTCAAGGTATCTTCAAAATCAGCCGTACACGCAACATCTTTACTTGCGTCCTGGATAGAAAGTTGCGATTTGTGAGCCACACGGTGATAGCTGTTGTCCACGGTATCAGATCTCTGATTTTTTGCCCATATTCACGGATGCCTGGTCAAAGTTAGAACACACAAGTGATGGTTTCAATCCACTTTCGGGACGGAGTTCTGTTAAATTCAAATCAGCCGCTGCTAATCCTGTTACGAGTGCATCGAATACGCCTTGTGATGACACACTTTCAAGAGGAACAATGCAAACTTGTCGTGTGACTGGTAATTTGTCCTTCCTGCAAATGTTGCAAACATTGACAATTTCCTGCTCAATGATACATGTAGCTCTGTCGGTACTGCCATCGGCAAGGGCACTTACAAAGTTAGCTTGTATGATTTCAGATGTGATCATCTTCCTTAAATTCTTGGGAATGCAGTGTATGAAAGTTGTGCATCCATACACATTAATATAGTTTTTTCCAAGTTCGATGCCATTTTTTAGCAGAATATTGCAGAGAAATTCAAAGTCCGAAAATGGCATACCATCTTGTACTACGGCATAGGTAGTGTTGAATAAATATCCCATTCTGTCTTTGTTATCGGAACTAAGTTTTGCAAATGCCTTCGCGACAGGATGATCCAACATCGAACTTGAAGCAGTTGAACATGAAGCCGTCGCATGCATAGAAGACGTCGGTCGGGCTGTCAAACATTCCTTAGCCTTCCTATCATTGATTGATCGTTGATAATGCAAAGTACACGATAAATATTCTGCTGTAGAACTATGCGATCTCAATGAGTCAACCTTGAAATTTGATGATCCTCGTATCAGAGCACTGTGTTTATCGGCGATATGAGGAAATTGTCGACAGTATAAACAATACATCACGTTGCCCACCGCATTGTATCTCTACATCACGTTGCCCGCCACATTGTATCTCTACATCACGTTGCCCGCTGTATCGTATCTCACCCATGGCCATGTTTAGGGCCAGTGTTCTTGAAATTTTCGTACTTGTTTCGCACGGTCATACCGCTGGTCTTTAGAAAGTGTCTCTGTACTGGTTTCTGCACCGTCACTCCTTGTCTTCTTAGTCGGGTTTCCAATTTCATTGTTATTGTCGTAAGTGGACTTACAGGCCTATCTCACTATTCCGAATCTGAACAAACTCATCGTGATTGCTTGAAGATTACTATATCTCACTCAGTGAGCTATAGCTCAATTAAAATGATGTTGCATTGTTTGCACTTAGCGTCTGACGATGTTGTTGCAAACTGATACAAATGATACAATCACATTTTACCGCCGTTGATTAGCAGAGTTTTTATGATATTTAGTCTACCTATATATACGAAAATGTCGTTCTGTGAGTCCTTTGTATTACATTACGTTGCATTTATTCTTCAAAATAAAAAAGGACACGTTGCTCAAATGTTACTATCGAACTAACATTTTTGAATATTATACTTTATATTTCAACAAACTCTGAGGAAACTTTCAAAAAGCTTGGTAAGCTCCCGGGGTAAGCTGCACGGCGCAATAAGCGAAAATTCAATGTGAAGGAAACAGAGAGATCATTTGGATTTCCATATTTGGACTTATGAATAATGAAAGTAACCAATCAACGGGGATTGTTTCTGTGATTGATTTCTCCGTCATTTGCGAGCCCAAGATGGACGTTACTTCTACCAGTACTATTTGCTGATCACAGGATCATGACCAGACAAGCAGCACGTAGTAAGCACTAGAGGGAAATGTTGCAGCCTTCGTTGCCAAGTAATGGTGATTAAGCTTTTCAGCATAACGAGTTGCTTTGGTAAAACCTTTAACCCAGACATAAGGGAAATTCCCAAACAAAATTTAATAGGCTCCCATTGGTACTGGTCCGCGGACTTTTGAGGGATAGTTCTATACTGGTCCGCAATAAAAAATCACTGGTCCCGGACCTCAAACCAATGTAATTTTCAGGCTTTGAAATCTGTCACCAAATATTGGTATACTTACATTTTCAAAGACAACATGGCTCAATAACAGGAATCCAAAACATCTGTCGGAAGATTTGATGATATTTTTGATATGTAAAATGCAAAACGATATAGTGATGAGGCTTTACGATGAAAAATCACATACAAATGACTGTAAAGGGTAATTCATACTTGGTTTCCAATCATTTACAATGTTAATGATATTCAGCAACAGTCTAGTCTATTCAGGAAGGGTTGTTGAGCATTTCATCCAACCACCTAACACATACTGAGATAAGACCTTGACATTGAATTTGTACATGATCTTACTGTTAATGCAATGTGCTTCACAATGTTTGTTATTACGCATGATAACGCATATCTTCAACAAGAAAGAATACAGTGAAATGACGTGATTGGCATATATCAAGTACACCTGGGATTGCAATATAGGTGCATGTATGTTTAATAACACTGTGTACAGTGATAAAACTTTACTTCTTGCCATACTTTTAAAAAATACCCAGATTACCAGTAAAATATCAGCAGAAGATTGACAAATTTTGTCAGTCTATGAACTCTCTCTGTTATTTTTCACATAGATCAAGCATGATGATATTTCCATTCAAAGTGTCTGATCTTTAATGAAATTAAGGCCCAATGATTTCAAATTAAAATTCATAATTAAATTTACTCTCAGCAATTTTCCAAGCTATTGAATTTTGTCCCAGGCCAGTCCAAACAGACTTGTCACTCTGTTGTTGTAACAGGGGAGCAAAGTTGCGTCACAGAGTAAATTTTGCAAAGAAGACATTTTGTTTTCTTCATCCTTTGATACTTTGATTGGAAATTCACAGAATGTTGGTTTCATGAAGCATATTGAAACATCATGGAAAATGTTGACTTTTGTCGTAAAATTTAGGACGAAATTAAATTTTTTCTCAGCCAAATATTATCATACTTCTTATATCAAATTTCAGAGTGAAACTGGGGAAGAATTGACAATAGCAGTGTCAGAATTCATCAACACATTTGTGAGAGGGAAAGACAATGCGGTGTATCTTGTACCATTCTTACTACAACATATTGTCAGCAGAATGAAACTGGACCCCACTTTCTACCCTAAGGAATGCATTAAAGATTTGCTTTTGTCTTGTCAAGTATCTGCCAGGTAAGATTCAACATTTTATCCAGTAAAAATATTCCTTTTATAAATCACTGAATAGCTCTCCATCAACACTGATGCCATACTCATTACAGAATTAGATTTCTTAAACTATTGAGAAAATCTTTTCAAAACCTCTGTCACAAGGAAAAGAAACCATTGCCATAGCAAAAAATGTTATCATTGAAAAATGATGGATTTGCATACATTTTATCCACTCCCATATCCTGCGGCAAGTTAGAATTTTCAGGGAAATCTGTCTATAGTACATCCAGATCTTTCTGTTTGCAAAGCTGTATGACCATGTGTAACTATCTATATACATCATTGACTTGAAAGCCTGATTATTACTACAAAAATATGAGCCAAAAAAAAGATCGTTTCTTGTCACCGCATGTGTCATTTCAGAACTTGCACGTTATGTCTTTTTTGGGGGTTACATACTCATCAGTACAGCTATCCTTGATATCCTGTGTTTGCATGTCCAAAAATACTGAAAAGAAAACAGAAGTATTATGCAGCCAGTGATAAAAAACAACTGTTGCATCAATAGTGCCAAACCAGCATTGTTAGGAATTATAAAAACTGAAAAAAAGAAAACCGCGTTGCCGCATCACTTTTGCTGAATGCTAAGGACAAGAAGAAAAATTTGTTGGCCTAAAATACATTACTCATCATTACAGTTCAACAGAATAAATGTTTACCATTTACAGAAAGATTTCTTGAATTTTATTATTTCCCAATGATATATTGATATCTGTTAATATGTACTATCCCTACAGAAAATATTGTCCAAAAACTGCTTGCAATAGCTTTTCTTGAAATCCTTGGAACAATTTCCTTAGAGATATAATTTTCTAGCAAATTCAACAGACCAGTGAAATTAGTCAATTTAGGATCAGTATTGACAATTTCCTGCCATTTTCAAATAATTGGCCGTTCAGAGAGAATAGGTTTTATTATCTGAGACTTCTGAGATAGTCAATAAATGATAAGACAGAACTGTGATATCTGAATGCACATTGCTGTCATTTTGTCTCTAATTTGTGTAAATGACTTTATTTGTTTCTGTAACTTTTGTTGGTACAAGATGTTCATCTTAACTTTGAAGAAGGCCTTTGCCAGATTGCTGTAGTGTGGTTTATAATACCATGTTGGTGTCTGCCCTGGCTACAAAATCATGTCTGCTCCATGTTGTTTATACAGTTGAATTTCAAGTGAGACTTATCGTATGCAGTGTTTATCTAATCTTAAATTAATAATATTTGACATGAAAAATGGGTAATTCTACCTCCACTGACTTTTTTATCTTTCGCTACATGTCCATAATTTCCTGTTTCTCTACAGAATTGTAATACATCATTTCTGTACATTTGCAGATCATGCCCGGAATTGATTCCAATCTTGATAGAGAAGAAAACACTGTTTTTGTTATTCTTATCATGCCATCGCTTGACAGACATTCCAGAAAAGACTCTGCTCAGATGTCTGCAATTTTACCTCGGGTAAGCTACTAAAGATAGTTTCCATAGCAATAAACGTGCTTGTACAGCATACTCCCATGTACAATGGGCTTTCTATGTAAGTTGGTGTGATACAGTTACTCAATAAACACTAATGTCATGTGATTTTACTGTTATTAAAGTCATGTGCATGCGTAGAAAACACTGAGGCTGGAAAGATCTGTGTTTGTCAAAGGTACATTCATTTCAATGTGAAATACAAAAAACAAATGGAACAGTAACTGTCAAGATCTGATTTATTTATATGGTAATTTACAAGCCATGATTTCTTCAGGTCCACATTTTCAAGACATGCCAAACCTTAAAAAGATTTAGCTACAGAAATTGCACTTATTTTAATGACATGAGTTTTGTCATTTTGACCTGAAGACTCATTGGTGTGGAACTGTGAGAGATTTTAGATTAGGGAATTCTGTTTCATTGAGGCTGTAAAGAGAACATCCATGAGGACATTTGTTACAATTTTCTGACTAATGTGGATTCCATTTCCTTCTAGGTTCAAGGAAAAGTCGGCACTTGATGAAGCTGTAAAACATGCAAGAAAAGTGGCTAAATTGGAAAGGCTGCTGCCCTCAGGAGATTGTCCAGTACACAGATTCTCAGCAATTCTAATGTATCCTTGTGAAATATTCAGCTTATCAAACATTCCATGCTTACACTTTTCTCCATTGTACACTAAGTTCCACTTTTATCTAGCTTATGTGAAATTTTGCTTTTCAAGTGAAGTGAAGGCTTATTTTTCCCCATTGACTTAAAGGTCTGGTGAAACACCAATGGTGAAAATTGACAGAAATGCCCTTGATAGCCTATAGAACAGTTATGTTCGTTTCTGTTATCATTTAGTGTGCGCGATTATTAAATATGACAAAGGAAAAATGCAATGTGGGCGTGTCCCCCAACTCTACCCAGTCGACTTTTTAGCTCATATTTGGTTTTGTATATAAATACCAAGAAGAGCTTATATGATGAGTCATATAGGTTGTTTCTGTATGTCTGTATATTTGTGGGTATGTATGTGCGGATGTATGTCCGTCACACACAAAGGCTCCCATACCGCCAAAGCTACCAACTCAGTATTTGGTGTACAGGTAGATGCAGGGGTTGAGATGTGAATTTGTTCAAATGAACACATCAGTGTCAAAAATGTGCAAATGAGGTAAGAAAAAGGGAAATCCTGCAAATGTGCAGGAGTGCATGGCATGCCAGTAAGAAACAGGCCAACTCCACTGATCTTGAGTCATTTCCTGTCATTGTTTATGAACTGTTACATATTAACAGACCTGCTGAAACCATAGACAGTAGAGAGGGGAAGACCGTCTACGGTCAAACTGAGAGGGGCTTGCTTCTGCTATGCATGTTGCTAAAGTTGACCTCCAGTACCTAAAGTTTCAGACCTTAATTACTTTTGTCATTCTTGTTTTTCTGGTTTAAATATTTCTTGTTGTTTTTCTGGTTGTACTGTGCAGAAATCATTGTCATAACATCAATGTAGAACTTTCCTCCACTGAACAGATAGAAACAACATTTATTGTTGATCATTGGTAACCCATACTGGTATATACCAATTCTGATCAAATTTGAGCGACACCGTATAATTGCGGTATTTTTTCGTTTTTCTGATGTTTGCCCGATGCCGTATTTTATAACGGGAAGTAAGTATTTCACACCTTCGAAAGCTCCTCCACGGGGAGTAACCTCTAGGGTTTCTGCTAACGTAATTAGTATCATACTGAGAGTTCAGATTAACGCTCGCCACCTTGCAAAATGCGATAAAAACTTGAATGTGGCAAAAATTCAATTAAAACACTTTACCATGTGTGTCAGGGCTCGAAATTAGCGGTAGTCCCGCGTCCACAGACTACCAACTTTTCCCTGGGGCTACCAAATTCCATGAAATGGTAGCCAACACGGACAACCAAAGCTCGGGACATGAAACAGGGCGACATGATGTTGATCGCTGTGAGATGACCGACGCTCATACAGTCAACCCAGCATGACACAGAAAGACATGCTATGATTTATGCAAATTAAAAGGCAACAGTGCAATCGAATTTGTCAGGACAAACTTTCAATAAAATATCTGAATGATGTACTTGGATGACAGGCTCGGGAAAGGATGGCCAATGAAAATTCATTTTCATAGTTATTTAATCACAATGTACCAATCACAATTAAACACAAAGTTATTAAAACTGCAAGGAAAAAGCTGTCCGGCCATCCACAAATTACACTTTCCGAAGTGTACGAGATCATCCCATGATAGTGTAATATGGTGGAGATATATATCGAAAACTGCCACGAAATCAATTGGAACATGACTGTACCAAGTTGTCATCCTGAAATTCTACTCATAGCCAATCTTATTTTTTTAGCCATGCTATGTTTACACATGCTGAGTGAAAAATCGTTGTCGTAGCGAACATCAAAATTTGTATATAACCTCTGCATATGTGTGAATATAGGTCGTCTAACTTCGAGGCGTCACCGTTGCCCACTACACATGCTACCGGTATACCGTTCTCCTAAGGCTATGATCTGCATCTATTGATGTCAAAATGACTAGAAAATTCACTTTCTGAATAGAATTATGAACATAAATCTTTCATTATCTACACATAAATAAATATATCCTTTAAAAAGTCTTCTATGCATGGGCTACCAGACCTTGTCTCTGGACTACCAAATTCAGAAAATGGTAGTCAAATAGGGCTACCAGGGGAAAAAGTTAATTTCGACACTTTGCCATGTGTGTGAATAAAAAATTTTGACGTGAAATTTTGGTTTTGCCAGCCAATTCTACAAGTTTTGCCGATTGATGGAAGCAAGCAACACTTTTGGGTTGGAACAGAGGCAATCAGTGAGCAATGTCCGTCAGAGACCATATTTGCCACAGTCACTTGTGGTTCCTTATATGATGGCCGCTGCTTTGTGGTATGCATTATCTGTACCACACAGCAACTGTCATGTATTGAATCACAAGTGACTGTGGTAGTTACTCATTGGATGTGTTTGCGTGGTATATCCATGGAGGCATCATGGGCATAATCTTCCTGGGGAAGAAGTCCACAATGGATTTAAATCAAGACAAGTTACCATGAAAGCAGACTGCGCTTGCAGCATACTCTTTTGGTTGAGTAATATTCTCAAATGGACGTAGCGCTAGTGGGAGAGTCTACTGGGGAGAAGTGGAAGACTAGCGTGCGTAGGTTGCACTGATCAAATGTACACACACGGGGCTGACTTTGTTATGTTAGCAGATACGCGACAGAGATAAGACAGCATGGGACTACTATTCCATGTAAATGAACAGCGTTGTGATGTCAGAACGCACCAACCAAGACCCTGCTGAGGGCATAGCCTAAGTGCAGCAAAATGACCCCGACAGAAACTGCACATAGAAATAGCAAAAAAATTGACCCTTGCACAAACTTTTATGTTGCAATTCTGTCGCGAGTGTAACAATATTGCCCTCTGGTAGCTATTTAATCTGCAGATCCTGGTTGATTTCACCAGACTTTTAACACAGGGATGACAGCCATTTTGAATTTTAAGTGTCAAAAATATTTTGTGATTTTTTTCTCTAGAACTAAACTTTGCACGGCAACCCTAGATTTTCTTTCTTAATTTTGAAAGGGAATGGTTTAAAGATTCATGCAAAAAGTTTGAGTAGAAGGATAATTATTTAAATTCAAGCAGCATACTACCATAATGCTTCATATTCTTGATGAATTACTGCATGGTGAATACATTTGTTTGAAACAGTGTTAAAGGCCAAGCCTCCCTTTAAAAGGACGCGAAGCTATGGCGGCGTATATTGTGTAAGTGGACACCAAACAGGCAACACTCGGGCACATGCTCCAGAAAATGCCACTTTTTAGTTTTCCCCAGCTGCAAAAATGCAGACAGACTGCCAAGCGGTCGCGCGAAGCTGATCGGTGGTTATATTCAAAGTCTAACGCGGACTGGAAGACAATTTTGTAGGAATATCGGTCAACGACCGTTGGCGATTTGAACCGACCGTCAATCAAACGCTTGTATAAACTCTGTTTGCAGGATTAGCAAAAGGTGACAAAAGGAAGAGATCAGTTTGTGTAATTAATGTTATAGAAATCAAACATCTTACAGTCCAAGTGTTTGACTGGGAGGAGAACTCCACTAATGCGAGATTCTGGGATTGAAAAGTGTGGCTTTAAGCAATTGTTTCTGGTCCAGGATATACTTTCAGTGATGAAGCATTAAGTATCAAAACTTTACTGAGAAAATTTTCTGGTTTGTCAAAATTATATTATATATTGTCTGACCAAGAAAGCCAGTTTTTTTTGTCTCACGTAATAGGCAAGATATTTTATTTGACCTTCTCTGACAAATCATCTCTCTGATGATTCTTTTGTCTCTCAGTTTATTTGGACAGCTAACTAAAATCACCAATCAAATTGTATTGAGTCTGAAAATTCTTTTATCTACGTCGTTTTATTCTTGACAACTACCATAATCAGTAATCAAGTCTTGCTGCATTCATACAATGATGTCTTTATGGTAGATTGTCTGCGGAAGTTGACATTTGATGAAGTAATGGTGAGTCTTCCTGTCATTATTTCAATGGGAATATCCCAAGGCCAATTTCAGTTTTTAATGCCACAGTGTATTGTGTGTATGTGTATTAATTCCAATCAATAATACTCAGTAGTCTTTTGTATCTCTGTGATGGCATTCACAAGTGACATTCTCTGTATCACTGATCAATTGTAAACCGAATAATGAAAAAAGGCTGGATAATTCCTGCACAGCTGTTTTCCGGAATTCAGCTGCTATCATTGAAAACAATGAAGGCAATAACCACTGGGCGAAGACAATGGGTTAAAAACTACATACAACCCATAGTTACAGTGGATACCTATAAAGAGGTGAATTTCGGGTTAAACTTGTTATCTTTAGTTATCAATGATTTTAAAGCTGTTTGATCTTATCTTTGCAGGAATTCATGAAGTATCTATACTACATGTTAATGTCCGTACCGGTATGTGAAAGACAGAGTGTAACTCTAACAAAGGTGAGTTTAATATTATCTTTCCATGCTTGTTAGTCCCCACGGACACCATCCGGGGGGACTTATATGATTGTCATGTCCGTGCGTCCGTTCGTCTGTCCATTCGTTCACGCAGATATCTCAGAGATGCCTGGAGCGATTTCGTTCAAACTTGGTACAAGGATTACTTCATATGTCATACATATGCACACCAATTTGTTTTGTGATACGATCCAATATGGCCGCCAGGTGGCTATTTTATTACGATTTTTCATGTGCAGAGCCATAACTCAGACATATTTCAACAGATTTTATTCAAAGTTGGTACAAGGACATTGACCAATGTCATAGATATGCACGTCAATTTGTTTTGTGATACAATCCAGTATGGCTGCCATGCGGCCGTTTTGTTACGATTTTTTCATGTACAGAGCCATAACTCAGGCATATCTCAACCAATTTTATTAGCTCCGCTGTCAGCGACGCGGAGCTTATCAAATAGGTTGATTTTCCGTCGTCGTCCGTCGTCCGTCGTCCGTCAACAATTGCCTTCTCCTCTGAAACCGCAAGTCCAATTGCTGTGAAATTTTATATGCAGTTCACTTGAGGTGACCTCACTTCAGTTTGTTCAAATTGTGGTGAAATTTGCATATTTGTATTTTTGGGGCATTTTTTGGTGTGTTTGGTAAAAAAATCTTCTTCTCTGAAATCGCTTGTCCGATTGCTTTGAAATTTGATATGCAGTTTGCTTAGGGTGACTTCAGTCAGATTTGTTCAAATTGTGGTGAAATTTGCATATTTGTATTTTTAAGGCAATTTTTGTCATTTTTGGTAAAAAAATCTTTAAAAATCTTCTTCTTCAAAACTACCGGTCAGATAGCTTTGATATTTGGTACATAGGTCCCTAGGGATGATCTATTTCAGATTTGTTCAAATTGTGCAGAAATATGCAAATTGCATTTTAAGGCAATTTTTGCCATTTTTGGTCAAAAAATGTATTTCTCAAAAAGTACTGGTCTGATATTTTTGAAATTTGGTATACAGGTTTCTATTGATAAACCAAGTAATATGTATTGAATTTCTGATGAAATCTGTAATTTTGTATTTTTGGGGCAATTTTTGCCATTTTTGGTCAAAAAATGTGTATTTCCAAAACTACTCATCTGATAGCTTTGAAATTTGATGTACAGGATTCTACAGATGAACTAAATGATATTTGTTGAAATTATGATGAAATCTACAATTTTGTAATTTTGGGGCAGTTTTTGCCATTTTTGGTCAAAACATGTGTTTCTCAAAAGTACTGGTCTGATAGCTTTGAAATTTGGTATACAGGTTTCTAAAGATGAGCTTAGTAATATATATTCAATTTCTGATGAACTAAATGATATTTATTGAAATAATGATGAAATCTGCAATTTTGAATTTTTGGGGCAATTTTTCCCATTTTTGGTCAAAAAATGCGTTTCTCAAAAAGTACTTGTCTAACAGCTTTGAAATTTGGTATACAGGTTTCTATAGATGAACTAAATTTGATCTTTTGA
The DNA here is from genome assembly GCF_041260155.1 of Ptychodera flava. Lineage (NCBI taxonomy): Eukaryota > Metazoa > Hemichordata > Enteropneusta > Ptychoderidae > Ptychodera > Ptychodera flava. The sequence continues at coordinate 36,249,227 of NC_091942.1, forward strand.
AATTATGATGAAATCTGCAATTTTTATTTTGGGGGGCAATTATTGCCATTTTTGGTCAAAAAATTTATTCTCAAAAATTACTCATCAGATAGCTTTGGTTGACATGTTCTTAGGGATGATCCTATGCGATACATTCAAAGTATGATGAAATCTTCTATTGTATATTTTTGCAGCTTATTTTAGCCGTTTTTTCTGGCCACTGCATTGAGCTATCAAAGATTTCCACCTTCTTCATCAACATGTGTCAAAAATAGTTATTCTCTATGTAAACACAGCGGAGCTATATCGGCCGCTAGGTCGCTTGTTCACAGTTGGTACAAGGACATTGACCTATGTCATACATATGCACGTCAATTTGTTTTGTGATACAATCCAGTATGGCTGCCATGCGGCCGATTTGTTACGATTTTTTCATGTACAGAGCCATAACTCAGGCATATCTCAACCAATTTTATTCACAGTTGGTACAAGGACATTGACTTATGTCATACATATGCATGTCGATTTGTTTTGTGATACGATCCAATATGGCTGCATGGCAGCCATTTTGATACGATTTTTTCATGTCCTTAGCCAAAACTCGGGAACGTCTCAACCAATTTTATTCACCGATTTTATTCAAACTTAGTACAGGGACATTGACCTATGTCATACATATGCACATTGATTTATTTTGTGATACGATCCAATATGGCTGCCGTGTGGCCATTTTCTTACAATTTTTTCATGTCAGGAACCATAACTCAGGCATGTATCAAGTGAATTTATTCAAAGTTGGTACAAGGACATTGATTTATATTATACATATGTACGTTGAATTGTTTCGTGATATGGTCCAATATTGCCACATGGTGGCAATTTTGTTATGGTTTTTTTATGTTGAGAGCCATAACTCTGGCAAGTTTAACTGATTTTATTCAAAGTTGGTACATGGACATTAACTTATGTCATACATATACCAGTTGATTTTTTAAACAGTAAGATCAAATATCGCTGCGTGGTGGCGATTTCGTTACGATTTTCCTATGTACAGAGCCATAACTCACACATATTTCCACCAGTATCATTCAAAGTTGGTACAAGGATATTGACCTATTTCATACATATGCTGGTCAATTTGTTTCACGTCATGTAGCAGTATCATGTCAATTATTGAATTTTCATAATTAGGCTGATATGTCAAGAAATACTGCATCAAATTTCATAAAACTTTGTATAGATGTTAAGCTCACATTGCTTTAACAGTGAAAAAGACATTTATCAGTGTCATTTTAATTAATTTGTAAGTGCATATGTATTGAACTTTCCTAATTAGAGTGATATATCCACAAATACAACGTCAAATTTGATGAAACTTGATACAGATGTTGATCTCATAGTGTTGTAAATACTGGATCAAACTTTGTGAAATATGGTACCGGTGATAATCTGTTAGTGTTCGGATAGTATGCAAAAATGTTTTGCAACATCCTGTTGATTAATTCGTAGTTGACTCATTTAATGACCTTTAGGATGGTGGCCTACATTGGTTTTGTTTTCATCACCATGGAACTCATTCTTGGCTATTGAGCGCCATCTGTATCAAAGTATTTTTATCACAGACCTAATTAATGAAGAGGACTCTATCCTCCCTGAGGACTTGTAATCAAAGTACCCATTAACAAGTGCGGACTGTGTCATCAACGATGACTTGTTTCTAACTGTTCTGCTAAAGTATCCTCTGTCTTGGAAAAGAATACGGAATGCTTATTATAGTAACATATGAAGGAGTTTTGAAAAAATTGGTTAGATTTACTCAATAACATAGTACTGGTGTACAAATAGTATATTTATGACTGTTAACTTAAAAAAGAAGTACCAACGTTTCAGATATTGAGAATTAAAGTCAGACATATTCAACAGCTAGAATTTTTTATCTCAAAAAGAAAGAACACAATGTCTATTTATAAAGACAAATGGAAGGAATTTGCCGCATAGTTCCTCCTATCTCTCTGAAAATGAAACCAGCTCTGTACAATGTATCCATTTTCATTATTGTCCTTGCAGTATCTGTAGTATTTCTTTTTTGCCTTTGGTTTAGACTATTGTAACTATCTTGCCGGTCTTTGTCTCTGTTATTGATGTCTCTGTTATTGATAAAATAAAAAAAATTAAAAAAGTATGTGAAAGAGTAAAGATTTTGGCGAATTTCAAATGTCAAATTTATTTCATGGCACAATTTACTTTTTATCATCAAAAGATGAAAGTCCATATTTAGCAGGAACTTTCTGTGCAATAAACGCTAATGTGAAGGGACGTGTTATATGTAGTAATTGTGGTAGTGTAAGTAATGACAACATCATGTGTGAAGACAATTGTCAATTTACATGTTACTGACCCAAAATCAACCCTATTGAAATACATGAATTCCATCAGAATATAGCTGAAATAAAATGAAGACTCTGAGTTTAATACTTAGGATTGATGTACAACCTGGTGTCTAGCATGTCAACATTTAGGTCATTTTATAGCAAAATGACCTTAATTGAAATCTAATTTTTTTTAATCTTTGCTGAGATAGAGAATGTTTAGATGATTCCTGCTTTATAGAAAAGGAATATTGTTGGCATACACAAAATAACATACACTGGCTCACTATAGCTAGGAGGCTTATATGTCAATATTTCCTGAGTTTAAGAGTTTGTCTGCTACATTCTACATTGTTGACAGACTGTAAATTTCGTTAGCTAAAGCAGAAATCCCAGGTCGTTTGGAATGGAATTAAACTCTCTAAGAACCACTACAGCTTGTAACAGTAAATTCCCTGGGGAGATGACAAGAGACAATTTTTCTAGCTAGAGTGTTTGCTGCCCATAGCTTGCTTGATATTTGAATCTTATCAAGAACAGGGGGAAAGCCTCTTATGAATCCAGAAAGACATTGTCGCTCAAAATTTCAAGCTAAAATGGGCAAGTTAGGTCATGCCTTACCATGTACTCTCCATGTTGAAATTGAACAGGTGGTGGATTGGCTGTCTATGCTGATTGATGCACAGTTTACACAGCTAGTGATTGTTCACCGTGCAAGAGATCTCTTACTGTCACTACATCACACAGTGGATGAACAGGTAAGCACAGTGTGTTTCATGATAAAACGTGGTTTGCCAGGGAAAGATTTGGAAGAATATAATACTTCTTTGGAAAATTAACATACAAATACAGCACTAAAATTCGAATAAAAAACTGTATATTTGCAAATATTATACCTTTATATGAATATTCATTAAGTATTTTCTTTCAGAGGGAACACGTCATCATAAAGACTGAAAATATGGTTGAAAAGATTAATTTATCAAAAATTACCACCATTTTATAATTGCCTGTTTGCTCAAAAGCAATACATTGTGCCTTGGTTAAATTGGTCAGAACCTCTGGAGAGTAGAACAGATGAAAAAGACAATGTATGTTTTATTCATTCAACTGATGATATTGCAGTCACTGTCATACAAGATTCTTTCACCATGAGAAATTACTATGGAAATAAGAAACTGTACAGCCAAATCAAGTGCTTTAAAAAGACTGTTAAGTACAAATACCTAAGCCGTGCAGTAAATAATAATTAGCCGAGTTTTGAGATTAAAATGTTTTCATTAATTTCCTAAAAGCATTGGATGTTTGAATATCTTGCAATTTAGGTTGCCATTGCTGTCATGACAATTGCAAATTGCATATGGTGTGTTGCAAAATTGCAAAATCAGTGAATATTGAGATGAAATATACTGTCCAATGTATGTTTTCTATCAGGTACTTTAAGTGTATTTCTAACAACAGAAAATATGATCCTGTAGCCAGTGTTAAAACCAGTCACAGAAGACCTTGACTTACTCTGTAATCTGTTCTATAGAGAAACATAAATTTGACCATTTACTGGTAAATTCTATTCCTATATGAGAGATCATTGACCCATATTTGTGTGAGCTATGTACCAGTGACTTCACTCACGACTCATTTACAAAACCGTCCAACCTTGAAAATGCTCAGTCATGGAATGGCTTGCTGCAGGATAATGGTTTTACAAAGCTAGCACAGGTCATTTTGATAACAAGAAATGTGTGTTCACCCAATCACTGGCTAATTGGAAACGAATCATACGGAATAAAACTGAATGTAAAACCAAAGTAATTACAATGTGGATTTGTACCCAGAGACAATTACCAAGTAACATAAAACAAAAAGGACATTGATCAAGTAATGGCAATTGTAAAAGCAGGATGGAAATATTCTACATATTTCTGAAAAACAGTTGACATAAACTTAAAATAACATATAACTGCATTGTGGTATCTCCTTAAAATGTTGTAAAAAACCTGATAATATGAGAATATTAATTTGCTGTGCTTGTACTTGCAAATCCCTACGTTCATTTTTTATACAATATTTTATTATCTTTACATCTGATTGTCAGCTGTATTGAGTGTGGTTAATCAATGAGATAAATTTTTGAAAAGATTGATGAGTCGTTCAGGAAGAGAATTCTATGATATCATGTCTGCTAGTGATGATTGCTTCTGTGAGATAACTGTACTTCAATAAATGATGGATTAACCCAGCAATGTCATTTGCCCTCGCTGTGAGTTCTTTGACGAGATGGCTTTGTTCAAATTCACATCACCAGAGTTTGCACTAAATTTAATTGCATCAGTGCTAGTGTTTTGTTGGAAATAATTCTAATGAAACTCTCTTAAAATTACAACACAGTGTTAGGTCTAACATTGTCTGGACAAAGTCCTGTATGAATTACCATCAATGTTTGTAACTTTTCAAGAGATGTTTGTTCATAACCCATCAAATAAATCATTATATTAAATTTTCAAATTATTGGAACACAATTACCTTCAGTTGAATGTGTTAAAAGTGGCCATCATTCTGTGGAAAGCAATGTAGTTTGATCCTGTCACAACCACATATTAATATTGCCATAAAGGTTTGGAGGAATTTTAGTTGTGTATAAGAAAAAGGGGCAAACGATAGACTGGCTAGTTTCCAAGGCGACGCGACATGTTGGTGACATACCCTTCTAGATTTTACCATTCATTGGTGTAATTGTTGCAGATGACATACAGTTCAAGGCCAGAAGTGACATGGCTATAAGTGTTACCGTTAACATTCATCAAGTTTCTTGTTTATATTACCATGAATAACATGCCCACTGAGTGTGCTTGTCCTGACACAATCTTATACCATCAGTGTCATTATTTAAATCTGTGTACGATGTAATCACACACACATCACACACTAATATATATATATATATATATATATATATATATATTACAATCCATTTTTCTTGAGAACAAAGAAAATAATGTTCTTGTTGTGACAGAATCACTGTTAATAACTTGTTCATTCTGTCATTTCTCTACAGATGCAATTCTTTAAAGAACTTGGTGATCTCCAATGTGTCTTACAAAATTTGATGAAAGGTAAATCAGTGGTACAAAAACAGGACACTTACAAGTATTGCATAGAAATATTAAAATTGTAGTTACAACTGCAACATTGCTTCCTATGAACTGTAAATCATTGACTGTCTTTATACTTTGTATACAGAAAATGAACAATTTAATAATTAAAAATTTCCTGAAGTAAATATACAAATATTGTCTGGTGTCCATCATTATATTAAAGGTTAATATATCATCATTATCCATTAGCTATTCAACTTCTAGACACAGAGGGACAAAGTGCTGTATCATATTTTGTTTCCTTCTTTCTTTCTGTTTTATATTTTGCAAGTCAGATACATTGGTCAGACTTTGAAATCATGGTGAGAGGGTATTTGGCAAAATTACCCTCAACCAAGGTTACAGATAGAACACATGAAAAGTTGATGGTATCTGCTGGAACTGTAAGATATCAAGGAAACTACTCCCTGCATAAAATGTAAAATATCAGAGATTATCACGAGCCAAGTTGAAGTTGACAGACTCATTATCATCCATGGTCAAAGTTATTTGTGTCCTTGGTTAATTTCATGATACAGGAAAGCACCAAAACCAGCAGGACCTTTTCACTTGTGAAAAAAATTACCTGACCCTCCTTCTATGATGCCAGATGATATCATGACCTCGACACGGTAATCTGACACTTACACTGTTGTTCTCTGTACAGGTTTTTGTGTTAAATGCATGCATACCTGCCTAACTTTCAATATTCCTCACTCTGTTGTAAAATAAATGCTAGTCAAGCATACTGACCAGAGAATGCACAATCAGTTCCATATGCTCCTCACCAATATTTCTGATGGCTTTTATATGTGCATTCATTTTAAGAAGACAAACTGTACTTCTGGGACAAAAGTTAATATTTTGCCTGATTTTCATTTTTTTTCTTGATCACTATGTCGGTCATCAGTGGTTACAAGTCAATATTTTATTGATAAGGAGATGAAAGGCGTCATAAATGAATGATTTATTTTCAATCAATTTTACGAAGTGGCTGAGATGTTTCAAAAAAATCACCCGCCCCAAGATAAACAAATTAATAGTGTTCTCTCTCCATCTTCCTTTCCCTGGTTAAAATTGCACAGTCAACCGTTGACATAAATCTTGGTTCTTTGCAAAATCTTGGTTGAAATAAGCATGTACAAATTTTCTGTTGCCCCAGGGTTTGATATATAACTTTCAAGGCATGGCACAACAAACTCTTTTTGTTAAATGTCACACTTGTTTCCATGGTGAGTGGATTTAGACATTTGAAATTTAATTTTGTGTGACAGCATTTTCTATTCTATCCCACAAAATTGCTACATGCAAAGTAAAATTATGTTTGGCGAAGAGAAAGTTTGAAGTTTAATGTTCAGTGACAGCGTTTCCTATTCCAGTACACAAAATGGCTACATGCACTGTAGAATTATGTTAGCAAAGAGATCTGACCCAACCCCCCTTCCAATTAGCTAAATTGATTACGAAAAGTTTTCAAATGATGAGGGTACTCCATTACCCATTGTTTATTATAAGTGTGATTTAGATCTTTGTTCAAACTTGGCACGTGATATAAAATGATTATGGCACTACAGCCAATGCAAATAGAGTGAATCTCCAAATACCTGTATGTCCAACTTTTGGATTGTGTACCTGACCAGCTCACCATCTTTACTAACCTAAGAGACATTTTCTGTTAACTTAAAAGGACAAAGTCTGCCATTTTTCACTAATTTTGTTTGATATGAGATACTACTTATATTGTCTGACATGTTAAAGATACTGAATGAAGGGTGACCATGCATATATTCGACCCAGGTTTTTACAGACAAATTGAATGAAACCATCGCAAAAACAAATTAATGGTCATGACCATTAATTCATTTTTGCGATGGTTTCATGTATCGTGTCTAAAACCGGGGTCAAATATATGCATGGTCACCCTTCATTCAGCATCTTTAACATGTCAGACAATATAAGTGGTATCTCGTATCAAAGAAAATCCATGAAAAATGGCCGACTTTGTCCCTTTAAAGCTCCATAAGCTGTATCTTTTGGCTTTTTTTTCAGAACTTTTGTTTTGTGGTTTCCCTACACTTTCTGCACTGAATCCCTAAACTGTTATTCAATGCCAAGTATTTAGCATATCAACACAACCTATACGAGTATAATCTCGTTGTTATTGTTGAAAATTGTATTCAAGTCCGGACTAGAATCCATTTGTAAACAATAAACAACGATCACTACACACATACAAGCTGTGTTGACAAAAAGAATACTCGAAATTTCAGCATGACAAATGGATTAGGGTCAGACACGGTAGTTGATATACAGAAGCAGAATACTGAAAAACTTGTCACAAGTTACAGCTTATGTCCCTTTAATTCTCAACTGACTGTAAAAATAGATCATAATGATCTAAATGTACTGATCTGTATCTGGGAAATATGATTGACCCAATTTGTTGATATCCATTGAAATCTATTTGAATGGGGATTGTGATCAGTAACGTACCCATTCACTTTGTGTCCTACAGTAACATGCAAATTAGTCACATTTACTTTTGAGCTAGCCATGATCAGTATACGTTGTCACTTTGTGTCATAGTAGAGAAAGTACATAGTATAAATTGATTCTTTTTTTGCTTTTAACTGGCCGTGATTTCATGTAACTTATGAAGCAAATCATAAAGAAAAAACAGCTAGATACACTGCTAATTGCCTGTCGACTTAAAAAAAGAATACTTGCTGTATTAAAAATTGTACTATTTATCATGATGATGTTGGCTGATCAGTATGAAATGGACACATTTGAATTAGATCATAGACCCTCGAGAAAAACAGGGGTCTATGATTAGATTCACGGCTTTAATGTGTGGATCAATAGCAGAAGGAGCGTAAAAAGATGTTGTACAACACGTGCGATTCTGAATCAGAGATATTAAATATAAACAAGGCAAAAACACCAAAGTGTTGTACAAAGTTTGTGGGTCCCGGCTAGTTGCAATGATCATCGGGGGACAGGATTTGTCATCATTGACTTCCAAGCCGCAACACTGACCAACAGTTCCTCTGCAATTTAGATTCGATCCCATAGAATGGACACCGACGCTGTGAATCGACATCTATCGTCACGCCACCTCAACGCCTTGGAGACTTCAAGTATCATTTTCTTTTACAGTTATTTAGAAGGTTATAGTACAAATGAATAAAAAAGAAAATACTCGTGTTCTTCGATTTTATTACCCAAACTATTCTATTCCCTATAATGTGACAAGCAGAAGAGTGAAATCTGTAGTATACTATGCCAATCAGTCTGTCCGTTGTCCTCTACGTTCATAAGCTTTTGTTGCGTCGTGTGCATGCAATTGTGGAAGGGCCGTTTTCAATCAGACTTGGGTACGCAACGGGTTTCACACCAGACTATTGTTGCTGATTTACGATAATATAGTCTCGCGGGATTCAACTGATATTGGAGACTGGCCCCATACTCCGCTTCGCTTCGTAGACCAACCGCGTCTCAAGCAAAGAGACTACTTTTGGTCTACAATGTAGCTGCTTTTGTACTGTATTGTTTCGATGGCGTCATAAATCACACTTGCATTTAACGCGATGGCCAATCTGCGAAACTGGCACTGATACAGTCAGTTTCTAATTCCATGCTTACACTGTACACATAGGTATGCCGCATGCCATGAGGACACCCGCAGTTTTAATAGAGGTTGCCATGGATATCGTGTAAATTAGATAAATTTTGCTCGATCAAACGGAAACGTTTGATATCCGGAACTCCGTGTCGCGTGTATCACACTATACTAGTAGCTTGTCATCATATGTGTAACAATTGACTCATAAAAGTTCATGTCAGGACATAAAAGTTATTGTCCATCGTAAAATTAACAACAAGCATGTCAGATGTGAATGACACTGACAGTGAATTTTTTATGATCAGATGTCGCGAACATATTTACATTTCCCATCGTTTCCGTCAAATGCGTTGAAATAATACAATTGAGTTAATTCAATGGCTACCGGTATAAACCACAACCACACACTAAACTATTTGAACGTCAATCAAATTTATATATTAACATAAAAAATGCAACAAGACTGGGGCTGACAGAACTGCGGCGTACGCGCCCTTCATACATCAGACATGCAAATAAGTAAAGATGGCGACGAAGGAAGAGGCAAATTTAAAGTTCTCTGTGATGCTGCTGCTGCTTTCAGTTACTGGAATTATTTGCGAGGAAGCGAGTGTGCAGGTAATCGTTGAAGAACCAGAGTTGGAGTATTGTACATTTTTCAACAACAGAGCGCCCACTTACCAACCAAATCTGAAAAACTGTACTTGGTTCAGTGAGCGTTCGTGCTGTCGTCAGGCCGAAATAGCTGCAACTTTTGGAAATGTGAAACCTTTGCAAGGAGCCACAGTGGAATGCCAACAAATGATCAACTATCTCATGTGCTATATTTGTGCGCCGGATCAAAATTTTTTCTACAAGCGAGAAAGACTGACAGTGTGCGAAGAATTTTGCGACAAGATCTTGAAAGCGTGCGGGCAGGCCCTTTTTAAAGGAGAAACGTTCTTACAGCTTTACAACAACAACGCGACAGAATTCTGCATCAGCCGTCGTTTTGAAGTCGTGTCTCCAGGCGCAAAAGCCGATAAATGTTTTAATTTCGATCCGAGGTGGGACAGGTATTTTAAAATATCTGGAGTAAATACCAGTGGCGGAGAAAGAGAGTGGCAAGCGTTATTCGTATGCGTTGTCGCTTTTTTCACGATGGGGTTAACGTCGCGAGTGTGAGTAGAGATAAGCGAGACAGCCACGACATGAAATTGAAAGGCAAGTCCATACCAAACTACAAATGAAGCTACAAAATAAGTGTTTCACCGCGGCACTATTGAATTGAAGGCCATTGTGTACAATGACGACAGTCGCACAGAATCAGTGGGTCATTGAACGTGTGAGAAAATAGGCAATCGACACCGGGCCAATGCAATCATGAAGAATATTTCGTATCGCAATTTTTAAAAAGCGATGTAAATTTATCTTCTCTGCGATTTTCGTATGTAACGTAATACGCTCATGGAACATTATCCAAAAACCATGACGACCCTGCCACGTTTCAAGAGTAAATCAATACGTCGATAGTGGGATTTTTTTTCTGCCGCGAAGAGAATTATCAGATAGAAGTATATTTTTCAAACGCTTTGAAGAGCCTTTCATCGGCGCCTTTCCAAAATGAAATATTGTATTCTATCGGCGTGTATTAAATTTATCGGCATGGTCAAGCGTGTCGTTTAATGACGCCACTTACCACACATCAGATATGCCTGATTGAAACTGGGGCTCTATACTCCCGAGGACAAATCAATACGGAGCGATTAGAAGGCGCGAGCCATTAAAAAACATAATTGAATGATTTCCATGTGCCACTCTAACACTGTTTGTTGTGAAATGAACCGAACAAGAAATTTAATTATTAATCATAAACTGATGTATACTAATAACATTACTTCAGTCTCACGCAAGGCTGTAGAATAAGGACTGTTTCTATTAACATTTTGTTGAATGTTTAATTTGATGTTTTGGGAAAAGGGAGTTATATCGGAATATTGTTGAGTTGGGCAGAGGAATTTTTCTCAGTGGGTTAAGATTTAAAATGATCCTCCGCAAACGCCATGAGAATGCCAATGTCTTGAAACATACGTTTGTAAAATGTTTCAATTAGAGATCTTAATGATGAAAAATGGATGGTAGCTGAGATAGCTGCTTAAAGCTAATGACAAGGAGATGTGAGTTTCCAAGTTTAGCGTTGGCCCTGAAGGATTGTACTGTGTCTTGTAGTGACATCACACGGTGCCTCAGAGGTCAGGCTTGTTATTACATCCCTGAAATAGAGAATCCAACAGTATTCTCTTTTTCCATTTATTTTAAAAAAACGATGATGTCATTGCTCTCAGAGAATATTGTTCTGCAAAGACTGGGTTGAACTTAACAATTTTAAAGTTAACTATTTAAATCATCAAATATGGTAAGAAGATATTCAATAAAATGTAGATTTATTTTAAGCAACAACATGTCCTAAATTGTTCCATTTTTACAAAGACTTTCCAGTTTAAATGGGAAATGTAAATAAGTTACCTAGAATTGATTTATGCAGTTTATGCTCACAATGTGTACTGTCTGCTTTTGTTTTTTTTCTATAAAATATATCTATTGCTTATGAAAATGAAAGGCAAATATGAGGGTATTAAAATATATATGCAGTGTCAAGATGTGAGAACACATCAGGCAGGCAACATTTTGGTTCCATTTTTACCATTTGTTTAAATTGAAATGATAACGAGAGAATCAATTTGAATAAAAATGACTCCATGACTTGTACTGCATTTTATACAAAATTTATTGTATTTCAGACGTTAATAAGTGATATGTCATGAATTTTAATAATTTCTATGGTAAAGTGAGTAGTTTTTTCATCCAGGGATTGAAAGCAATAAATGTGCAATTTGACATTCAATTCTACCGATAATACACCCTCACACTGGTTATTATCTGGCTGAGTGAGATTAGTCGTCCAGTATTTAAGGAAGTAATTGTGCTTGACATTTCTGGGTCAAGTTGCCATGGCAACCAATTAGAGGCATAGGGTAAAATGCAGCATTTCAATAGATGTGTTGAGAGATACCCATTCTGATTTGAAATTCAGAGTTTATTTTTTCAGCATTTGGTAGAAAACCCCCTTTCTTCCCTCCCTCACTCTGCCTGTACACTAAAAGGTGAATTTTAATTCTATCAGCTCCATGCTAATACCATGTATGTACTCCAGTGGCAATTTCCTTTACTCATTTTCAAGTGAATTGAAGCTTCTTCCGGATTATACATCCTGGTATTTACATTATCATCTCCCCTCCACCCATAAGACAGACTTTTCTAAAACAATCCCCTAGATGACAATTTCTATTATGATGACCCCCTGAAGGCAACTGATACATTTAAGGGCACTCAGAATCCTCAAAGTAACATGTCTACAAAGGTCTGACATGCCTGTCAACCTTTATACACTGAACAAGCTATCTAAAATAATTTTTTATCAAATATTTATCATATACACCATACTGAAGTAAAAACCATCACTCGAAACAAATTGGTGATGATTCATGTTCGACTCGACAATTGGAATCTCTTCTCACACAAGAAGGGGTTTCTGTACTTCTGAATAGAGCATAACGGCAATAAATTATGACACCTATATGCTCATCCTCCTTGTACGTCCATGTCATTCTTCAGTGATGCCGTTAACTACAGCCTTGATTTTACAATGATTTTCTTTCCAGTTGATTGAAAATCTATTGATCGCATGACCTGTGCAATGCTGTGTTCTCTCACAACTGAACGATTTACTGTCTCTTAATTTCACCCTGTAACAAGTAATTTAGAACTCAAACTGTACAACGATAAGATTCAAAAAATATCGCCCTGCAACAAAATATACTCAAAAGCAATAACTTCAAGGATGCAGAGAACAACATTAACATTGCTTCTGTTCAGCATTTGTAATTTGAATGGTATTTTATCACACAACTAGTAGACGCTGGAGTGTACTGAATTGGTATTCTCTTTGGTATGCCATTTTGATTGAATATAACCCTAAGGGTCGTCTCCCTAAAGTGTTTTTCATTTCCACGACCCACACTGGGTTGCAGTGTATAATTTATTTATTCTCCCACTCAATATTTGTCACGGTAACGTACACAGCAAAGGCTACTGTAGTGTCTTTGTTGCTGATCAATGTGTCCTTCTTTCCCATTGAAAATTTTAACAATCATAAGCTGTGGCTTATTTGTACAACATTGGTTGCTTAATAATGGTGACATTCCCCCTGGATTAATTATGTTGCTTTGCCTGAATACCGAGTAGTTTTTTTGAGCAGTGCCCACGGTGTATCCAAAGTCACGCAGTGCAGATATTTCTGCAGTAGTCAATTTGTGAGAAACTAGCTGCAGGCCCAGTTGTAGTGTCCTTGGTGTTCCGTCACACATGATTAGCTTCATTTATTAAGAATATTGCATCTATATGTTTTCCACAGAGCTTTCTAAAATCAGGGCCACCCAAAGATATATATGTAATTACTATGATCAAGGAAAAAACCCAATGAAGGAAGGAACATACTTCACTAATGCAAGAATTATATCTTGATTCACTCCTGCGACTTGGCCGAGAACTCTGCAAATTTCTTAATTTCTAGAAACCATAGACTTGTGCACAAAACTAATCAGAGTGATTTACAAATGGCAAAGGATCTTGAAAGCAATCTAGATTTCTTTTTGGTTGAAGGTTGTTTACAGAATGTCAGGTTTATAAGACAGAACTCCGTACTGTGTACACTGGACTTCCATACATCACGTTTAGTGCTATTACTGGACTGTTGGTCATGAATTACTATATTGCCCAATTTTTCTCTTTGGAAGAAACATAGAATGTGTCATCTCACATTTTATGTAAAAATTGTTGGCTGTAAAATCATGAACGTTCAAAATAAGTGTGGAAAGCACATTAAATTTGCTACTGAAGTGATGTAAACAAATTTATATGCACTCCATCAAATATTTTCTGAAAAAGTCAAATAGTTTCCATTAGTCTGGTATTTGAATTTTCCTATCAATTTGAAATCTAGACATGACAACTGCTCCTTGAAACAGGGAGTATACCAATAATTTAGAAATAAGTGGATGTTTATCGATAGGTTTGATGATTTACTACATACATTCTCACATTTTCATAACAATAGATAAATCGGCAAATAAGATGTGGCCAGCCTTAGTTTTATACACCACTTGTGAATATCATTATTGATCAATTTTAAGAAATTCTATCCATTGCCATGTAAGATGTAGATGCTGTATCATTTACATACTGATCCATTTATAATATGTTATTTAAAGCTAGTGACTGTCTCTCTATGGAAAAGATGTCATAAATTGTACTCAAAAACTTTTCCCATGATGCAATATTGAGGCTAGAGTTTCAATGACCCTGAGAATTATTTTAGTATTTTCATACTAGGTTCAATTTTGAGATCAAATTACAGAGATTTACACATCTCTGAAAGGGACAAGCAAAGTGTTATTGTTACTGTGTTTGTTTGGGAATTCCACACACTTAAAAGTACTCTAATGGAGTGTGCACTCCTGGGGACATACAATAACACATACTCATGTCGAGTACTCTAAAGTGAGGCTGATCATCTTGACCCTTGACCTTAACCACTACCTGCTGAGTCAGCTTTATCTGCAAAATGGCTGAAGATATTTTTACAAAGAATGCATGTTGTTATTTTAATTAACCAACATTTAGGTGGCCTTTAAATGAATTTATGATCTACTTTGTGCATAAAATTTCACCATTTTTACTAACATTTTATCAGTATCAGAAATTCAGTTGGCCTTCAGACTAATTTGTTGGAACTGAACCAAGCTATAGTAATTATTGAAAATCAAAATTCCTGATGTAGTGTTCTTTGGAACTATTGCTATTAATTAACCCTTTGAACCCGGCTCGGACAGAAATGTCTGATGATGTCATAGAGTACCAGGGGGTCAGGGTGCAAAGGGTTAAATGAAAAAGAATGATAAAAAGTGATAAAAACATACTTTTTTAAAATTTGCATGATGATATCACAAGAAAAACAAATGAAAGGCATATGAAAATTAAGAGGAGATATGAACCATGGATACAACAGATAATGCTGATCAGCTGAGAAAATGAGCACATGGAAGTCAAAAATTCGCAGTTGTGAAAATCTCTACTGATTTTTATGCCAATTGTATTATATTATTTTCACAGTCTTCCGTACAAATCAAGTAAAAAAAGAAAGTAACATGTAATTACTCTCCAAGAGGGCGCAATGATACAGAATGAGATACAAGTTAGATATGCTTTTACAGAAAAGAAAACTATGTAATATTACGTAAAAAATTCTCCCCTTTGATTACCAAAAGGAAGGATCAATAAGACTTTCTCCTTAATTCAAATCTTTTAATGCTTCTTTCTAGTTCTTGTTTTTCATAGTTGACAAAATGCATTAATAGGGTTACATCAAAGCAGATGAATGATTAATCTGAGCATGTGAACAATGCCGTTTCACTAAAGCAATAACATACACATATGTGTATATATATATATATATATATATATATATATATATATATATATATATATATATGAGATACAGAAAAATATACTTATATAATATGCAGTCAAATTTTTATTAAGCATAAATGCCTCATATAAATGTGTTGAATTGTGATACAGTACATTTTCTGTTTTCTTGAACTGCAACCAAGCTACAAATTAGTACAAAATAGTTATTTCCATTTCCAAGTAATTGATAGAAGCACTACACTTCCTTAAAGGGGAGGAGTGGTTGTCAGAACTGTGCGTGTGCTACTTTCATGTTTACGAACAATGTATTTCATGCATGGTATCTATATGCATCATTTCAACATAGCTGCAACATATAAAATTTACAATATTCATTGTTAACAAACATGTTTCAACTTTCATCAACCGCCAACGTACCCTAGATACAGTATTTACATAGGTCGTAGGGGTCCGTGGCAACCTTTGAGCGAGTTCCGCAACGACCACCTCCCTTTAAGGTAGTCAGACCGTATAAAGATATAATATTCCAACATTTTGATTGGCAGAAATATATTAAATTGATCCAATGGAGTATTATGCATGGATTCAACAATGAACACAAACTACTTGTAATTTATGCGACTTACAAGTGTGAAATATACAGGGAAGGCAGAACTGAAATTCACAAGTATTTTGCATTTTTATTCGATGAGACAAAAAGCGTGCATTGCTGACAATGAAACTGTAATTATAGTACAACCATAGTAAATCCTTTTCCAAGAACATTTTCAAATGATAATAGTTTATGCATTGGTATTTTCACTGTACTTTCATGGTACTTTCCTTCCAATGTATTTAAACCATGTTAATCTTGGTTTTAAGTCATAAGTTAACAAAAGTTAATCAACTTTTTGGTGAAGGTTGTTCTCTATGTCTGATCCCATGGCCTAGTAGCTAATCCTATGCAACACAATATTCTGTCCCAACTCTTCATGCCTCTCCTCTCGATCATTCTATGAACATTCACAAATTCTTGTTGTTTACACTGATGGGGTCAGAGGTTACCAGCACTTGAACCACCGTTGGAGTTGGTCTTTACCACCTAACCCTCATAAACAACACAATTCCTGCTTCTGGATCTTTCCTGTATTGTCAAATTGTTGATGGATGCACTGATGGGGTCAGAGGTTACCAGCACTTGACCCCACGTTGGAGTTGGTCTTTACCACCTAACCTCATAAACAACACAATTCCTGCTTCTGGATCTTTCCTGTATTGTCAAATTGTTGATGGATGCACTGATGGGGTCAGAGGTTACCAGCACTTGACCCACCGTTGGGAAAGGTCTTTACCACCTCCCACTCAAAATCACAAATTTCCTCTTCTAAACTTTCTTATATTTTCAAATTCTTTTATGTATGCACAGAAGGTAAGAGGTTACCAGCACTTGACCCCCTTGGGTTTGGTCTTAATACCACCTACCACTCAAATCACACATTCAAGTCTTCTAGCTCCTTCTTACATTTTATAATATGCACTGATTGGTCAGAGGTTACCAGCACTTGACCCACCGTAGGGGTTGGTCTTTACCACCTCCCCCTCAAAATCACAAAATTTCTGTCTTCTAAGCTCTTTCCTGCATTTTCAAATTCTGGATGTGTACACTTATGGGGTCAGAGGTTACCAGCACTTGACCCACCGTTGGGGTTGGTCTTTACCACCTCCCCCTCTAAATCACACAATTCAAGTCTTCTAGCTCCTTCTTACATTTTATAATTCTTTGATAGCACTAATGGGTCAGAGGTTACCAGCACTTGACCCACCGTTGGGGTAGATCTTTACCATCTCCCCCTCAAAATCACAAAATTTCTGTCTTCTAAGCTCTTTCTTACATTTTCAAATTCTTTATGTGTACACTTATGGGGTCAGAGGTTACCAGCACTTGACCCACCGTTGGGGTAGGTCTTTACCACATCCCCCTCTAAATAACACAATTCAAGTCTTCTAGCTCCTTACATTTTCAAATTCTGGATGTGTACACTTATGGGGTCAGAGGATACCAGCGCTTGGCCCATTGTTTGGGTAGTTCTTCACCACCTCCCCCTCAAAACCACAAAATTCAAGTCTTCTGGCTCCTTCTTTGCCCCCCCCCCCCCAAAAAAAAAAACAAATTGTACTGTTCCGATAACATGGTTTTCAAAAATAGCGTACGTGGGTTGGCAGGAATTTTCCTTTTACACAAATATTTTTATTTTTAAATATGCATTTTTCAGGGGTTCGGGGCAGTCAAACACTGGCCACAACTTTTCAAGAAAAATATATCAAACATATACAAGGAAAAAAAAACATAAAAGACATCCTTGTTCAAGCAAAAATCAAATGCCAAGTAACAAAATGTGATTTTATGGGTTTTTTCTTTCTTTTTTTTTACATTCATGTTTACATAGCTCTAAAAGGTTTAGGGTCAGCAAGGAAAAAAAAGGTCAGGCCGGGTTATCAGAACAGCACAATTTTTTTGTTTGGCCTTACATTTTATAATTCTTTTATATATGTACTGATGGGGTAAGAGATTACCAGCACTTGACTTGACCCACCATTGGAGGATTCAGCCTTTACCACCTGTCCCTCAAAATCACTCAATGCCTAGCTCTTTCTCACTCTTTCAAATTCTTGATTTTTGTACTAATGGGGTCAGAGGTTACCAGCACTTGACCCACCGTTCGGGTTGGTCTTTACCACCTCCCCCTCAAAATCACAAAATTCCTCTTCTAAACTCTTTTGTACATCTTCAAATTCTTGATGTATGCACTAATGGGGTCAGAGGTTACCAGCACTTGACCCACCGTTGGGGAAGGTCTTTACCACCTCCCCCTCAAATCACAAAATTCCTCTTCTAAACTCTTTTGTACATCTTCAAATTCTTGATGTATGCACTGATGGGGTCAGAGGTTACCAGCACTTGACCCACCGTTGGGGTTGGTCTTTACCACCTCCTCCTAAAAATCACAAAATTCCTCTTCTTAACTCTTTTGTACATCTTCAAATTCTTGATGTATGCACTGATGGGGTCAGAGGTTACCAGCACTTGACCCACCGTTGGGGTTGGTCTTTACCACCTCCCCCTCAAAATCACAAAATTCCTCTTCTAAACTCTTTTGTACATCTTCAAATTCTTGATGTATGCACTGATGGGGTCAGAGGTTACCAGCACTTGACCCACCGTTGGGGTTGGACTTTACCACCTCCCCATCTAAATCACAAAATTCCTCTTCTAAACTCTTTTGTACATCTTCAAATTCTTTATATATGCACTGATGGGGTCAGAGGTTACCAGCACTTGACCCATCGTTGGGGTTGGTCTCTACCACCTCCCCCTCAAAATCACAAAATTCCCCTTCTAAACTCTTTTGTACATCTTCAAATTCTTTATATACGCAGTGATGGGGTCAGAGGTTACCAGCACTTGACCCATCGTTGGGGTTGGTCTCTACCACCTCCCCCTCAAAATCACAAAATTCCTCTTCTAAACTCTTTCTTACATCTTCAAATTCTTTATATATGCACTGATGGGGTCAGAGGTTACCAGCACTTGACCCACCATTGGGGTTGGTCTTTACCACCTCCCCCTCAAAATCACAAAATCCTCTTCTAAACTCTTTGTACATCTTCAAATTCTTATAGATGCAGTGATGGGGTCAGAGGTTACCAGCACTTGACCCATCGTTGGGGTTGGTCTTTACCACCTCCCCCTCAAAATCACAAAATTCCTCTTCTAAACTCTTTCTTACATCTTCAAATTCTTTATATATGCACTGATGGGGTCAGAGGTTACCAGCACTTGACCCATCGTTGGGGTTGGTCTCTACCACCTCCCCCTCAAAATCACAAAATTCCTCTTCTAAACTCTTTCTTACATCTTCAAATTCTTTATATATGCACTGATGGGGTCAGAGGTTACCAGCACTTGACCCACCATTGGGGTTGGTCTTTACCACCTCCCCCTCAAAATCACAAAATCCTCTTCTAAACTCTTTTGTACATCTTCAAATTCTTTATAGATGCAGTGATGGGGTCAGAGGTTACCAGCACTTGACCCATCGTTGGGGTTGGTCTTTACCACCTCCCCCTCAAAATCACAAAATTCCTCTTCTAAACTCTTTCTTACATCTTCAAATTCTTTATATATGCACTGATGGGGTCAGAGGTTACCAGCACTTGACCCACCATTGGGTTGGTCTTTACCACCTCCCCCTCAAATCACAAAATTCCCCTTCTAAACTCTTTTGTACATCTTCAAATTTTTTATATATGCAGTGATGGGGTCAGAGGTTACCAGCACTTGACCCATCGTTGGGGTGGTCTCTACCACCTCCCCCTCAAAATCACAAAATTCCCCTTCTAAACTCTTTTGTACATCTTCAAATTCTTTATATATGCAGTGATGGGGTCAGAGGTTACCAGCACTTGACCCATCGTTGGGGTTGGTCTCTACCACCTCCCCCTCAAAATCACAAAATTCCTCTTCTAAACTCTTTCTTACATCTTCAAATTCTTTATATATGCACTGATGGGGTCAGAGGTTACCAGCACTTGACCCACCATTGGGGTTGGTCTTTACCACCTCCCCCTCAAAATCACAAAATCCTCTTCTAAACTCTTTTGTACATCTTCAAATTCTTTATAGATGCAGTGATGGGGTCAGAGGTTACCAGCACTTGACCCATCGTTGGGGTTGGTCTTTACCACCTCCCCCTCAAAATCACAAAATTCCCCTTCTAAACTCTTTTGTTCATCTTCAAATTCTTTATATATGCACTGATGGGGTCAGAGGTTACCAGCACTTGACCCATCGTTGGGGTTGGTCTCTACCACCTCCCCCTCAAAATCACAAAATTCCTCTTCTAAACTCTTTCTTACATCTTCAAATTCTTTATATATGCACTGATGGGGTCAGAGGTTACCAGCACTTGACCTACCGTTGGGGTAGGTCTTTACCACCTCCCCCTCAAAATCACAAAATTCCTCTTCTAAACTCTTTTGTACATCTTCAAATTCTTGATGTATGCACTGATGGGGTCAGAGGTTACCAGCACTTGACCCACCGTTGGGGTTGGTCTTTACCACCTCCCCCTCAAAATCACAAAATTCCTCTTCTAAACTCTTTTGTACATCTTCAAATTCTTTATATATGC
The DNA here is from genome assembly GCF_041260155.1 of Ptychodera flava. NCBI lineage: Eukaryota > Metazoa > Hemichordata > Enteropneusta > Ptychoderidae > Ptychodera > Ptychodera flava. The sequence goes on from NC_091942.1 coordinate 36,270,033, forward strand.
ACTGATGGGGTCAGAGGTTACCAGCACTTGACCCATCGTTGGGGTTGGTCTTTACCACCTCCCCTCAAAATCACAAAATTCCCCTTCTAAACTCTTTTGTTCATCTTCAAATTCTTTATATATGCACTGATGGGGTCAGAGGTTACCAGCACTTGACCCATCGTTGGGGTTGGTCTTTACCACCTCCCCCTCAAAATCACAAAATTCCTCTTCTAAACTCTTTTGTACATCTTCAAATTCTTTATAGATGCACTGATGGGGTCAGAGGTTACCAGCACTTGACCCATCGTTGGGGTTGGTCTTTACCACCTTCCCCTCAAAATCACAAAATTCCTCTTCGAAACTCTTTTGTACTTCTTCAAATTCTTGATGTATGCAGTGATGGGGTCAGAGGTTACCAGCACTTGACCCACCGTTGGGGTTGGTCTTTACCACCTCCCCCTCAAAATCACAAAATTCGTCTTCTAAACTCTTTCTTTCATCTTCAAATTCTTTATATATGCAGTGATGGGGTCAGAGGTTGCCAGCACTTGACCCACCGTTGGGTTTGGTCTTTACCACCTAACCATAACCAATTCTTCCAACTACCGATAAATTCATGCTCTGGCTTTACCACCTAACCATTACCAATTCTTCCAAATACCAACGAAATTCATGCTCTGGCTCAAATCCTTATTGAATATCTTTCTCAGCCAAGGTAGTGCTAATTCATACATACCTGATAGTCTGTGTCTTCTTTAGTGTTCTTTGATGTTGTCATCAGCTATTACTCTTCTTCCATAGATAATCCTTTGCTGTCTTTGCTTTGTCTCTCTATTGAAAAATTTCTCTGTTGAAAAATTGCCATGCTGTTCTCTAAATATTTGTTTATTTTGTTAATTTTTTCTCACCGTATTGCCAAATTATATCAAAGGCATCATACAAATGTGCATTCTGTAGAAATTATCAGATCAGAGCATCGGATTTCTTTCAAAAACTTCCAGCTGCCTTTTCCCATACTTTTTAATTTTCCTATTTTTTCATAAATACTTATACTCAGTTTAATCGTTTAATACCAAACTCCAAACTCCAAACGTTATCAAGGTCATAAGACTGGATGATAAAGAGCAAAGAGAAAAACTGAACTAGTAAAAAACAGTATATAATGAGTTGCAATTGTTTTGGAAAGTTTTGTGAGGAACTTAAAAACATTTCATTCAAGCAGAATTCAAGAAAGGCTGTCTCTCTGTTGATCAAGTTTTCAGATTTTCTGTGATTCTTGTAACCACATGCAGTCTGTGACTGACCGTAAGGTAAGTTTTAAAGGATATCTTTGAAATATTTATTTTGCAGGTTGACAAACCTTTGGTAAAAATCTGGAATTTCATGTGATTTTTCTTTTGCAATAATCACAAGAAATCAACCACATAGATGAATACTAACTGATGCCAGTCCCTTTTAATGTTTTTTTATCCTTTTTTATCTTTTTCTTAGTGCACTCAGTAAACTTAAATTAATCCTAATTCCTCATATTAAATCATTGTAGAGGATTAGACAATATGCATAATCTGAATCGGTCTTCAAAATGTCAAAATACTTTGAAATGATGGTGTGTTTGTGGTATATCGTACAAGATGAAAACTTGCCTAATTCAATCACTCTTTGCTGCAGTTATTTCTCAAGTTTTCCCGCACAAATTAATCGAAAGTATTCAGAAAGTGACAACGGATATTTTCAATTGACCATTGTTTTCATTTCAATTAGAGTAAAATTTTTAAGTTTTTGAAAATGGAAAACCCTGTGGTTGGCAGATGGGTACTTTAGATAAAATCTTTTATAAAATGAAGACAATGATATTATTTTTTCTAATAATTGTGTCTCACATTCACAAACAGTATATTTTGAACATTAATGCCCTGGAGTTCACTGATGCTATCAGTCAAGGATTTTTTGGCTGAAATTTGAAGATATCAAGTGTAAAGTCCCATGCCATAATCATCAAGCTTCAAATTTTCTCAAATCGAAATTTCATCCTGTAATATCAGACGCATCTCAATAAATTCCCCCCTTACTTTGTTTTATTTTTTCAAGAGTTGGGTATACTGTGTATTGACAGCAATTGTATGGATGTCTGGATGTGTGAATGGTGTGTGGATTGTTGTATCCCTGTGGTGGGCTCAGGGGAGAGCATTTTTATTCGGACTTTTTGAAGGTTTGTTTCTAGTATGTCCTGCATTGAATTTTCTGACTTAGTCTGTGTCTGACACTTTCCTAACAACAGCAACAAGTTCCGATTTGTTAGGTGGGAGTTTTAAAATATTAAAAATGTCAAGGGCCTTTTGAACATGGCAAAGCAATACCACAGTGGGCCTTTGATTTATAATTCTTTGACATAAAGTTGTATTCTTATTATCAAAATTAGCTCCAGCAAAAAGTCTATTAGGATTAATTTGATAAAATATAAATGTGTAATTTCCTTTTCGTCTTTTGTTACTTTTGTCATGGTTGAATATTTTTATGAAAAGCAAAGATCTCCCTTAAATATTATGTCTGATAGAATCCACAGTATTTAATTCTGTGAAAGTTGGATCAGCATACAAATGAAAGTGTTGTTTTAGTTGTTACTATAGATGACTGACACTAGATAACAGATGGGAGCCCAATAAATTGCCAAAGCACAATTGGAAAATTAATAAATGGATACACTAATTAACTTAATTCCACTTTTCATCGAATAATTAAAAACGGCTTCATACTCAAATTATTAAGAACTCAATCAACAATAACTTTTACGGCTGTTAATTGAGTTGTTCAGAGTCTTGGATGTGTCATGACCATCTTCAATCTGTGAAGCTTAATTTGATGTTCGATGTATTTTTGATTTTTTCAATTTCTGGACTTTACTGGTTGATAGCTTGATTTTTGACAGGAAAAAACCGAAAGTTGATGAAAAACCGATGTAACTAAAGTGACTTCCAGTTGTCATAAAGTTTTAAAGGTTATTCCAAGATGGTAGCAGAAAAGAAGATTGTTTCACTGTCAGTTAAGAAACAACATTGTCAAAAGACCCCCTTACTAGTTAACATTTTGAACACTTATTGGGAATTTAACGCAAAGGACGTGAAAATTAAAGCGAAAATACGGGCTGTCGCGAGTTGAGAGAGAGAGAGAGAGAGAGAGAGAGAGAGAGAGAGAGAGAGAGAGAGAGCGCGTCTTTACAGGTAGTCATGTTTAAAAAGTTGACAATTTCTCGATAGTACATGGTTTACAATTATCCTCAATATATTCTAAAAATCAATAAAAGATTAAAAAGATTAATTCAGATGTAAAGTAGACATTGTAGATGGATGTCTAATACAGTGTCTGACAATTAGTAATCATGAATCCATAAAAATATCCTCCATATCGTCTGTGTCAGGCAAAAAATATTAAATGTTTTCCGTGCACGACTGCGTAACGAAATGCCAACTACTGTGAAGTTTTTCGTCTCCTTAGATTTCGTCTGGATGATATCTAAAAGTCTTAAAGTTATGACTAGCTGTGGGAATATTAAAGAAATTTTTCGATACAAACAGCATACAGAGACTCTTGCAGGGAAATAGTGAACAGTCAACATTAGCTTTGTGATACTGACAGTCATGCAAGAGCTGTACACTGAAACTGTTTTTCACTGCGACGAGATATATTAAACAATTCTTTACAGCAAATATGGATTCCCAACATTCGACTTATTACACATACATGTAAAAAACAATTTTGTCACTTACCTTTTGACTAATAAGGGATCTTCTCGGATATCATAAGAGGAGAGCGTTATGTCAACTGTTGTCGTCGCCAAACACAGACAAAGAATGACCGTGCAGAACCCATAGCAACATGTCGCTCTGGACGACGAACTTTTCATCCAATCAGAAAGAGTCTATCCTCCTCATTTTGAGAGTTCCATACTTTCTGACCAATCACCGGGTAGTTTGAATGGAACGTGCTAATTGTCGTGGGCGCGAACATGTGGAACGTGTGGAACATGTGAAGTTCGATTCTACAAAAGTCTCGAGCTAGAGTAGAAAGCCACGCGCTGCCTTGAAAAATTGGTCCCGCTATAGCCATGTGACCTGCGAGTTATAAAATATCTGAGATGTTCGTAACTCCCGTTCTGAAAAGTGAAAAGATCAGTCGCTGATCGCGTTGCTGGTAACAGAGCGCCCATGTGAATCATGACGTGCAAATTTCCTCTGCCAGTAGTCTACCAATAGTACTTAAATCCGCACTCCCCACCACCCCCTCCCGCACGTTTCTCGACAGCAATTCTTTGGTTCGCAATTCCTTCTTTCAAAAAAAGGACAACTCTGAAAGAGCTGTCTATTATACTACGTCGATAAATTACTGTACAATCAGAACTTTTAATACAGATATTAGTATATAATATATCCGATACCGAATGGATCCTGAACGAGCCGAGATCAAAAGGTATCACAAAATTAGCATCAAGTCAATCCTATTTCTTGCCGCCGGTTACGCGCTCGGCAATGCCACATGTCAAAACCTGCGTAGTAAAGTTAAATATACGTGAAGACTAGCAATTATTCTGTTGTGATTGTAGAATTATAACCACATGGAACACAGGGAACTAGTTGCTGGTTGTTATTGTTGTTGTTGTTTGCCAATAAAAATTGTAGAGCATTAAACTCTCGTAACTGTTGTTTCAATCATATTGATATCATTGCAAATAGTCGTCGCTTTCGGTCTTTGAAGCTTCGTACAGCATTTTCGCGTCGGAAACTACAGTAAACTTGTTGGCATCTGTTCCGAGATCTAGAGGGTTTTTGCAAAGAATTGATCATAAGTTCATAACTGTTTCTGCTGTTTCTGTTTTGATAGTTTAGCAATCATCTGTAAATTGTCATATTTAAAGAGAGGGCGCACTCTTTGCGCTCTCACTGTAAATGATTCGAAAAGTCATCGGAGATCAAAGATTCTGATTTCACTGGCAACGCTACTGCGCCACACGGTGGCCAGTATGAACACCAGTGATATGTAATTCGTAAACTCTAATAAGTACGCGTGTTTATATAATAAGTTACGTAACAGCGAACGTAATGATTGGCTTGGAATGAAAAATGCAAATGACTTTCTTTCGCAACAACTCAGCCGCAGGTCAATCCGCACTGGCCTGCACTTGTCTTGTCCCGCAAATCTCACAAACCTTGCATTTAACCTGGCAACCCCAGTCGATGCAGTACCGTTGCAGGGATAGATGATGAATGTAAAGTACACGGCTAGGCCACTGCTGCAGCACATGTAGCTGAAGAATTCTAATGAGATCGTGTCGTGCGTGGTTTGTGTTTTCTTCATTTCCAGAGCATCTGCATTACAGCGCCAGGTAAGATCCTAGGTTTATGGTTGTTTGAAAGGAAGATCTGCAAAATCAGTAAACTTCATCAGAGCGACAAGTCTCAAGACAATTGTCATCGCCATGATAGAGATCGCAGTATTAGTCGAAACTCTAACTTGTTCGTATGATGTGGAACTGAACTGAGTTTCCTTGTTCATGTGGACCTATGACGTGTGCCCGTCGACGTCGTCATGATGATCAAAGTACATTTGGGATATCCGGAGATTGTTTGTGCGCTGAATAGCCTATACTTCTTCGACTACAACTTTCAAAAAGTACTTTTAGAGGTCATCATGATAATGAGAAAACCTCAGATACCAAATTATGATGTGAAGAGATACGATGTAGGTCCTGGCTTAGCCTACCTAACTCCGTTAGCTCCATGCTCCGATAATCTCGAGACGGAACTCGTTAGCAAACAGATAATAAAAACGTTTAATTCCGTACATTTTCACTTAGAAGAGTGGTTAGAGTTGTTGTTCAACAGGAAATTGTCAGGATTTTAGCATGGTTTTGCTGTTAGAGCCCCCTGCTGGGTTGAAGTCTTGGATTCGTTAAAGTGCAAGGTGTAAAGCGAAATCACGATACGGAAACCTTACCACATGATGCCAAAATTTATATAATACAGCCATTACAACAGTGGTGTTGCACACAACACAGCGTATTTTGCTCAAAGTCACTTCTTTGATGCAAAGATTGATTCAATTTTCATGAGTTTGTTTACCCAAGATGAAAATATTGGCTGAGTTCATCGTTTAGCATAACGAGCAGCTGTAAGTTGGTGGCTAAAGAAGTGTGAGTTTATGTAAATTTATACAAATCCCCCGCTTCTTTTTCTCCCTGTCTCGCAAACCAGAGCATGATTTCTGCCCTGCGGACCTGCTTTGGGTAAAGCAAAGCTGTTGCCGTAAAGGGTTGAGTGGTTTACGATGATTTTTTGTCCCGTTTTTCAATATTTCAAAAATTCTTTACTCCACTCTGGCTTCTTCAAACTTTGTTAAAATTTCACACCATGTTCTTTAGATGTGAATACTATTTATGAATGTGAAATACTTTATCACGAAACGACAATTTTGTTTGGCAATTTTAAAAGTTCTAGCATTTTGAATTACGGTGATGTTAATTGCTTATTATTTAAATCACTTTTTTGAATGTCAGTCTTTAACTCTGCCATAAAAAACTTACGACGACAGTAATAGTAAAAAAAAGTTGTCTTTTTTTACTACATATGCTGTAGCTTCGTATGAGATATTAACTTTCATAAAGTATCATCAAGCTTTTGACATATATTTTATCATTAATACCAAAATTTAGATTTTCTACGCCAACTAAGTACCCCTTACATCCTTCGAGTAAACTATTAGCCTACTAATGTACTAAACATGAGAATCTCTAATTTTTGAAAATAAGTAGTAGGAGGGGTTTTTCCTTTCGTCTTTGATAAGAAGAAGTGTGTTGGTTATGTACTACGCCACCTTAAATTTTGGTAAATGATGAAAGAATTTAGGCTCGTTTACTATAAATGTGCTCATTATTGAGCTTGGGGGAGGAAAGCTAAATGTACTTGATCCTAGAATCTATTCTAGGGTCAGTCTATGACAATGAAGTGCTAGGCTCCGCCTCGCCCTTGGTCAGCGCGTCGCCCTTCATTCCTAATAATATTTCTCTACTAGATTTGGTTCAAATCTGTGGATAAATACGAATTAGGTGAATGTGATGTAGTAGAGTAATCGTGACTGTTTCTTTCTGACCGCGATGTAGTGAGCCCGGGAGACACTTACTGCCGATCGCGTAAACTCAACGCATGCGCAAATCCACTTGTCGAGGTCTACACCTCACACAAGCCTGGAGATGGTAAACGATTGTATTGCGGAATCTCATTTCGAATAATAACATTAATAGATTAATACTCGCTAAAATGATTTCGTTTTTACACTTACACCGACTGGAACCTGTCTAGTACTGTACCAACAAATCCAAGAAAATTCTCAAATTTTATGAAAATTCTGAGTGCGAGTGGCCGTTCTGTCGGCCACAAGTGACACTGTCCGGTACGGTATTTTCATTTGCTCCGCAGACTTCGGACGGCGCACAAACGCGTGGCTTTCTGTCGCTTAACGTCTTACACGGTTTCCAAACCATGTTGAAAATTTGAAGAGGATGTAGGCAGGTGCAGCCAACGAACAATGCACTTTTAAAGGGGTCCTTACTATGATAAGATATATTGTGTATGACAAGCAATGTGAACTGACTAATTTTAAGTCAAGAGGGTAATTAATTAGCTGTTCATAATTTGCCCTCCCACTAAAATTTTTCGACCTACCCTCCCGCACTCAAACTTCATTTTTACCCACTCCCCACTTATTTTTGCCTGTTTCCCCTCCCCACTGTGAAGTTTTGAAGCTCCCCTGCCCTGTGGCGAAAAAAACTTGCCGATTTCCCCTGCCCTTGAAAAAATTCCCCTCAAAATTTTGTCATTCCATTTCCCCTGCAGACATAAAAAGTTACAAGTACTTGCTCTGTGTCCCCATCCCCGAAAACACCATGGCTCAACTTCCCCGTCCCCGTTTTAAAAGTAGCTTCCCCTCTCCTCGTTTTTCGCCAAGCCCTGTCCCCAGGACAATCAACCGATATCTGCCCTGCCCTACAAAAAAACTAAAATTTGCTCCCCTGTCACTTAAAAATATGTCCCCTGCCCGAGCAAAAATAAAATTTCCCCAGCCCTCAAAACTGCTCCTGGAACAGCTTTTTCGATGAATAGCTCCGTTGGCTGCACCTGTGTAGGAGAAATTTTCTTGTATAAGAACAAATTTTCAACAAACACCAAGCCAAGGTGTTAATTGTGTTTCCAGGGACTGTTGCTACAGTAGCCAACGAATGGTCATTGAACTCGTATGCGTTTCCCTAAAATTTACAAAAGTTCTTTACTTAGTAGCAGGATATTTTCAAATTTCCGCCAGGCCGTTAAATGGAATATCGCCCTTTCCGTTTTAAGTGCTTATATTGTGTTGCCATGTCGAGAATTTGTAGTATGGCGAAACTTTCAAAAGCTTACAATCGGAATTCTTTCCTCCGTGAGAAAGTTTTATATTACACTATTTTGCGTTAACAGACATTTCACCCCTTCCTATATAAAAAACCTGTCCTAATCGTTCCGTACCTGTCATGGGATAACTTGACTCTAGAAATCTAGTTTGACTTCTGTTTTGTTAAAAATCACTTTTACACAGAGGCACTTTGTACCATATTTTTGCTGAGCTATGGTTCGTTGTGCATGTGACGAAACAAAGCTTTACAAAAGCAGTTGCTAAGTTGCTTGTGTATTCTTCAATTTGGGTCTATAAAATAACATAGGCCTATTTTCAGGTGTTCACACCTACCGCGGACGGGCCATTGGCCACGTTATTACAACCATGGACATAAAACAATTAACGTAACCCACTATGCTTTATCACAGCTATCAACGAATCAAAGGAAATGGCGATTCAACGTTTACTGGAAAATTTAAGCGATTTATTGCGCAAATCGCAAGAACACCACCGAGTTGCACAGTTGCCACTTGCACTGCCACGTCCCCTTCACAATGATCGAGGCTGATGTTGTTATCCAAAAACCCTCAGTTATATTACTTTTCGTTCAAATGTGTTCAGCATACCCGCCACAACATGACTAACTAAGGTCCCTGAACAGGCCGTTCGATACAGAAAAAAAACTCCCACTATGGCATTGACATGGAACACTCACAACGCTGGACATTTCTAGTCCTAAAGTACGTGTACAGATTGACTACCGCTTTTACGCACGAGCAGATCTTGAGTCCGCTTCACGTCCTTACATCCTCCTAGAAAAGACGATAAAAGTATGCAGATGTTGCCTTAGGGATGGGGGCATTACTGTACGACGATGGAGCACCTTTGCTCAACGAAGTGTGGTTTCGAGTCCACGTATTTTACAGTTCATATGAGTCTTTCTGTAAGGCGTTCGAACTGTAAAAATAGCTATAAATTTGCGTCGTCTCCCTGTGCAACTCCATAACAATCGGTAACGGATGTAGTGAATAAGAATGTTGACAGATATCTGAGTGAGACACAAGCATAAATCTTCATTTTCTGAAAGTTCACGGGAATCCTCTGTTAACCTGACGTTTTCTATTGAAGAAGTTCGCCACTTTCAAAGTCCACTGTTTGTGAATAACCGCAACCAGTTACCTATACCCTACCACAGAGTACCAGACTTGTCCCATAGTCAACTCTTGACTTATCCATCAGAGATTCCGAGGGCTTGTTTTACTCTTCTGACATGTATGGAGAAACGTAGGTTTTGTGCAGCGTGTCTCTCATTCCCTATGTTGAATTGTTTGGAAAATACATGTAATACCTGATTGAAGGGTTAGCAATTTTGTAAATTGTTAACACGATTGGCACTATTTTGGGATAATTGGATTTTCATATTTTTCAAATTTCTCAAAAGTGTTAGGTGCCGTATAGCTGAATGTTGCAGTATTGCAAATTACTCATAAAACATATGTGTAAAGTAAAAAGAAAAGCAGATGACACTGCATTTGTAGATTAAATCGGCATAACTTCACCATCCAATTATCCCAAATAAGTAAACGTGTTTGTTCAAACTATTGCGTAAAGTTGCCACACAGGACAGTTTTTAAAGTGGAGCAACTGGTGACAACTGCTTTTCGCCAGTGTTGCTCGAATTTCTTGAAGCTTAATTAATGTGTCGTAAACGAAAAGAGTTGACCAATGATTTCCGACAAGGTATCAAACCTGAAAATCCGATCTGTATTGATGAATAACATGTTAAACAGGTTGTGTTCTATAAATATCCCGGCGTTATTCTTCATGAGAAACTCATTTTACTCAGACAACAGCCGTTCGAAAGAAATATCAGCAAAGGTGGCATTTGGTCCTCGGTATGTGGTTGGGAGATTGCGATCCTTTCTCGTCTATTCGGATTTATTACTCAGGCTATACCCTAGCATGTTTGAACCAGACTTCCTGCAACATCTGTTGTCACTCATTGATTTCTGTCACAAATCGTGTAGACCCATAGCTTGTTCAGAATCTTCTGCACTGCCGGTAAAGTTATAGGTTAACCTTCTCCAGCTCTGCCAGACCTTACTGACAATGCAATATGGCGCAAAGCACGAGTAATTATCTGCGATGCAGATCATTTCAGTCATTTATTTTACACCGAGAAATGTTATCATCTGGGCGTAGATATTGCTGTCTGAAATGTTCAAGGTGCGATACTAGCCATCAAGAGAGTGAATCTCTGAATTATCGATATGCTTACTATTTTGTACTGGTTCATCGTCTATATGAGATTATATATGTTATTGCGCTGTGTTTGTGTTTTACATGTTGTATTCTGTAGTTCGTACTGTATGATAAGATGATTGATTATCCTTCTGGATAACGAAATTTAGTATGACACTATTTGTAGTCCCTGTGTGCAAAACTTGATAACGGCTATATGGCCAAACATACAAGTGACTCACCAATGCTGCCATTCTCTCGAAACAACGATTGTACCCGGGATCTGAAGAATGTTTCGCTAGCTTACACAAATAGGTAACATCGGAGTTTCAAATATGGTCCTTATTGGCATGGCACAGGGGGTTAAAATTTGCCTAGAGTAGGGTTGTAGGAGGTAGGTTGTATTCATATCTATCTTTTGCTTGTAAAAAGGTGGACCGTTCCCGGAGGTACTGCAATACCGGGTCGATCCGTGGCCAGGACGGAGCAAGCCCCTATTCCATGGCCCAATTCCAAAAATCAGTTTAATATCGAGCTGCTCGGTGAGCAGCGTATCAGATATTAAGCTGATAAGAACAGATACTACACATGATCTTAGCCAAAAGGCCGAGAAGCGATAACTTATAAAAGGCATTAACACGTTTATAAACCCAGTTACTTACAACATTAACTACAGTTTGTGTGTTTTTGTACAGGCTGTACGATTTTCTTTAAGCACAATTTCTGTAATGTCTCTCAGATTAATTCAACACTAGTTTTGAGAGTCAGAAAATCATAGATATAATAAGACGAAGTCGTCGGTCAAAGATAAGTCATGCTTGGAAGGATAATCTGCACACTTTTAAACCCAACAAATGTTGAAGCAAACATCTACGGTACACGGAAAAATAATGACTCATCGTTGTTGTTATTCTAATATTCTTCTGTGACGTCACAATCTATCACTGCGCACGCTCAATAGACAGCATTAATCGCTGTGTGCACATTGTATCGCAAGATTAAAATTGTGAAATCATATCCATTGTAGAGCTACAATTGAGAGGTCTAAAGCACTTAAGTGTTGTACATATATATCCCTTCTAACTAGCTGTCCCTCCCTGCCCAAGACCCCGCCCCAGACACCCTACGATGGAAGAAACGTCGACAATCGACGCTATCATCGTCATTTCCATGAATAGTGTAAACTTTTCAGTCTCAGATTGTTCTTTTTTAACAGTTTGTGAAATATGATCGTTTATTCTTCCCTTGTATTAATGCCATGACAAGAACTAATTAGTTAAGATGTTTTAAAAAGGGGTAGGATTAAGAAGGCAAAACGTGTTTAATCAAAAAAAAAAAATTCGAATGAGGGTACACGATTGTAACGAATTTATATGTGAAAGACTGTACTAAAGGCATTTTCGCATTGCTATATTGGACACTCGGCAAGGGAGGATTTGAAATATTTAAAGATATTTATTATGTATCAGCTTTATATAACGTTCATTATTGTGCCCGTGAACTACTAGCAGTAGTGTATCTATCCCCGGCACGGGTCGTTTTTTGATGCCAAAAGAACAAGTCACGGTAGGTACCGGGGGTAGGTACCAAAGGATTGGTATCTTCTGGACAAGGCCAATCCCTTACATGTAAACTATCAAAATTGATACAAAGAAGAACACCACCCGCTATCGTGTGGGATCAATTTAGTCTGTTGTTAAATATTGCCACCGTTTGGCAGTTGCAACCCATCGTCATCGTAAGTGAACAAGTGTGTTTAGACATAGACCCTCGAGAGGGTCTTAAACTGCTATCATTCCAAAGGAGAGACAGTTTTAGGGAAAGGATTATCCAGAAATGCAGTCCGACTGTCGGGAAACAATTCAGTAAATATTTTACTGTACGTTATACGGACTCTTTTAAAGTAGAAGAGACTGTATCGAGATTAAGAAGCGTTTAAGGTAAAGATAATGAAATATGGACATTGAACCATACACAGTCATCATAATAAGTTGAAATATATGCATTAGGAGTTTTAATGACAAGGCACAGTAACAATCGTGCAATTGGTTTAACATGCATATATCACTATCAATCCTTAAAAATCTTGATGATGTACAGCAATCATTTTTTTCAAATAAGGCGATCAGTTTGGTGTGGCACTTATCTTCTTATGGCTCTGTCAAACGTAAAACAGATTACTGCCGTAGTTATTTTACTTCAGTCCCTAAATCATACGGTCAAAAAGACCTCTATCTGAATTTTCATCTATGGAATACTTATGTCATATATTTCTGAGTTCGCAGGGTCGTATCATTGTCCGGAGTAAACCAACCTTAAAAAGCCAATGATGGTCATTCTCGTCCTGGTATGGTATTTCAATTATGAGAGAAGAAACTTTAAGAAGAATGTGGTACATCTCAGGCAGAGTGGGAACAGGACAGTAGTCCACTTATTTACATCTCACCTTTGCAAGATAGACTGACAAGGCAAGCTACAGATTGCCATGGATGGACAGATTGACTCTATATATTAATTGTTAGCACTTTGAATAGTCCATGTGTCAAACTATACTTATATGTTGTATGCGAGACGACCATATCTTTGGTTGTTTGTTTACGACAACGGACACTAGAGGGTGCAAAATCTGTAGAAAAGTTATCAGTACACGATTAACTGCAAATGCTACTCTTTTAAGTGATTTATATCACGTGGTTATAATTAAGGCATTGGGTGTTGTATTTTAATTATTTAGTCGAATAACGTAGCGTATCTTGTTTAACAGTCGCAGTTATACACGGATGACGTTATTTATCAAATGATAAAAGGCTAGCGACTGTGTACTTTGAAAGGAAATATCAGTCCGAGTTGCATACTTTCCAGCATACCTATGACCTCCGTGGCTTAACACTTTACTGTGTTTTTTTTCAGAAACTCTTTATTTGTACAATAAAGGTCTAGGACCTGTTGAAGTATATCCCCGTTGTTTCTGCGATTCGTTTTATATCCCGTCAGTGTGAGAGTATAGTAGAACCCTTTCCTCTCTGTATGTTTTACTGACGAAACGGGATTGCCTGAATTTGTTAGTCAAAATTTAAATTAAAGACCACCAATATCCAGAAAATTGGCGCGGAAATTCTTTGTTACAGAACCTTTTATAAACCTTTGTCCGGCGCTCCTTTCAGCGAAGACATGGTCCTCGTTGAAATCCTAGAGATGAGTAGTGGAACACTTCTATCACCGTAGATAGTGCAGTCCTAAGAGGATAGAGACAGTGCTAATAATCTTGTCTCTTGATCAGAAAAGGTATGGCTTTGACATGATGACTCACCTTACTAAACGAATTTTATTTATAATGATTAATTAAATTGGATCGCCTGTCGAAGGTTATACGTGTATTAGCATAAGCTGTGTAAAGAAAGTCTTTTGGGTTTCGTACTTTGCCTGTCAGAATATTTATATTTAGACGTAGAAGGTCAGACGTCTGAAATGAGAAGAGGAAAACAGACAGTGCAACAATATACACTGCGAAATTTAGCAAGAGAGTTTATAACACACTAAAAGTGAGATTTTATTCCAATCTGTGCGTATGTGACTCTGGAATAGAAAATGAATGTTACACATTGATACGCAATACTACTGAGAAAGCTTTGAGGGAACTGTACCGGAATGATTTAACAAGATGTTCAGCCATATTGGATCGTCTTGTGGCAACAGCCGACATGCATGTGCAAATCGTCGTCTGTAATGTCCGTGTACCAAGTGTGAATGGAAATTTTCCAACGTCTCCTCAACATAAAATACAGTAACAAAACGACCGCCCGGTAGCTATACTAGTGTTTTGCGACACAACTTGACGTGCACAATTCACTGACAATTGTTGTATGTTATCGTCCGTAGTTCTTCTTTGGCAACTTTGAATGAGATCAGCGTAAAGGTATTTGACGTTAAAAAATTGCATCAAATGGCCTTGCAGCAACACTAAATTTTATCTTGAAACAAATAGACGTGTCTCTGTACGTAACAGCTTAGATCCTCGAGAAGTTTTCTCGAGGTTCTTGTGGTCATAATGTATTGTCTTCTTTTCCCGGGTTTTAAAAGAATTTGGTTCTCACATGTCAGAAAAACAGCTCCGGAAGCACGGATGGACTCCAATCTCATTGCCTCCTCGAGGACGAATTAGTGCGATAATATTAATGCACGTATAGCATAAATATCATATATATTTTGGAGTCACACGATGTGTCGAGTAAAAGTTTTAGTGGTTGTATTAACGGAGCTGTAAAAGTGATATTGGTGTAACAGAAAGATCTACAAATGCATTCTCTCTCGTTTATGGTGACAAAAATTTACTGAAATAAGTATAGGGGTGATTCACTGTGTGAGTTGGGGAAATTGAAGCCACATAATCGGGTTTTCAGGCTTTATGGTTACAAAAGTCCAAACTCCTTAACCTAAAAAGACCAGTCTTGCAGCTTTCGTTTAAGGTTACCATGATTATGCACATTGTAGATATTTCCTTTCCTATTTATGAATCATATTACTATCAGTAAGTTTCAAAAGACCATGGCATGTGATGAGGAAATTCTTGCAAAAATTACCACCACCTACCGGACCTCAGATTTTAACTAACTGCTTGTTAGTCCGTGTCATCGTTTACGTTGTTAACCTCCCATGCTGCTTATGTGATGTAGCACTTTTCTGAGTTCTGCGCTCCAATATACATAGCAACTTGGAGACATTATCTCGTTAGGGCAGGAACTTCTCATCACGAATATATGAACGGATATGACGAACCGGATAATGATTTCAGTCTAGAAACCAAATTAAATGTGTCTTTTCAGGGTTAGTAAATAAACTATAAGGAGCTATCCCAAAGTTTATTAGTTACATATAATGTTTTGGCACAAGGAACAACTATGTAGTTGAACAACTATAAATGCGTTGTTCTTAGCTGGTCTGCATTGCCAACAAAGTGACTATAAAACTAAAATGACAGCTTACTCTGTTAAATTTCATGGTACGCCTTATTTACTTTGTTGTGTAAATCCAGCAGGGACAGTCAACTATTAAACCGATTCGTATTCGATTTGTATCCAGATCTTTTTACATAAAATATGTTCTTCTAACATGTATTCAACAGAGTTTGCTGGAAAAATGATACTGTGTTAAACCGCTACCATTAAAAGTTTCCCTTCTCCATTATATTGGAATGAATTTACCTGTACATATATAAAGACACGGGGATTACTTTCGCTTTTGCTTCTTTACATATCAGCTTGTAAAAATATACGGGTTTTATTCTTTCACGTGCAACATCGAATACGGAAATACATGTGTATTAATCTGACTTATTAGGCGTATTGAATGTTTGACAACAATTACAGAATTTGCACGTTTCTTGGAAAGCGCCAGGCTCGATGAAAAAGCCACAGAAATTTACGGAGGTTACACTGAAGCCCCGCTTGGACAGGGAGTTCAGGATATGTTGCGCTCTTTCGTCTAAAAGTGCATTTTGTGTGAATTTCATGCTTTCATTGTGTGTTGTCTGTTACAAATCTGTCAAACATTGTGATTCCTAATAAATACTGTTATCGTCAATCGATAATAGTTTTTTTTTCTTAAATGTGAGAGAGCGCCTGATGAATTAAGCGGAGAGAGGCAAGGCGGAAGACAGAACTGAAGAAGATAGCTAATGACTCCACCTTGGCAATCGATGTACCATCAACTCAATCAGTATCAGCAGCATCAACATACAACAACAAGAACAACAACAGCAACTATAACAACATCAACAATAAGACATCAACAACAACAGCTAAAGTGGCAACACGTGACCTGTCCAGAGTTACAGGACGGGGAAAACAATACGGAAATAGTGATAGGCTTGCACATTTCCATGCCCAGGGGAAATGGGCTTTGAAGAAAATTGTTCATTACAAACACTATTAAGTTTACAAAGTATGTTTTGTAATAATTGTATTTCAACTGTACGAAATTAAAGGATTTAGAACTGTGATTTTCAATAAAATTGGGAAACAAACGTTTCAGAATCGTACCAAGATTTCCTAATGCCTTTCTCTGACTAAAATGTAAATAATTCACTGGAAATCAATATTTTTCGTTTTTGCAGGCTCGGGCACGGACATCGGGAATGACAGCACCCATAGCTCAGATAGAGATAGGTGTCCGTGATGTTGAAATTGTGAAAACGCACGCCGCAGCTGAACATAGGAGAGGTCACATGATGTTGTAACAGTCATAGTGATATTGATATGTTTAAGGACGCCCTGGCGAAGATTAAGATACACGAAATTGTACTTTTCGAAATGTGAAAAGAGGTGTATGCCTTTAGTCGTTGAGGGCGTACTATAGATTTTCATTTTCTCTTTCGACAAGTTTGATGCGTTTGAATACCCAGGGCTCGAAATTAACTTTTTCCCCTGGTAGTCCACTCGGGCTACCATTTTCTGATGTTGGTAGCCCAGTGACAATGGCTGGTAGCCCTTCCATATTTTAGTTGAGGGATATTGCTTTTCATTAACCAGACAAGAAAAAGCAATTTTTCAAGATTCTGCCAATGAAGTGAATTTTCTAGTTATTTGATGTGAATACTTACACCTAGTACCAGAAGGAAACGGGTAAAAGTCCCCCCCCCCCAAAAAAAAAAAAAAAAAAAATGTTTCTGGTCCTTGACATTCAGCAAAAGTGATGTGGCGACGCGGTTTTCTTTTTTTCCCTTTTTTAATTTCCTAACAATACTGGTTTGGCGCTATTGATGCAACAGTTATTTTCTTTTATCACTGACTGCATAATACTTCAGTTTTCTGTTTAGTATTTTTGGACATGCAAACAGGGATATCAAGGATAGCTGTACTGATCAGTATGTAACCCTAAAAATGCCATGACGCGCAGGTTCTGAAATGACGCACGCTTTGGCCTAATGGACAACAGTGATACTCAAGAGTTTAGTGATCTATGACATCTTGTTTCATTCTCAGAGTTGCATGAAAATTTTGATAGTCGTCATGAACACAACCTTCTAAGTACGTCGAGACTAGACATACTGTAGCAGTGCTAAAAATAGACCATGGGCTGTAGGGAGGAGGCACATTGCCCGTCAGGGCTCGAAATAAACTTTTCTCCCTGGTAGTCCGATTGGACTACCATTTTCTGAAGTTGGTAGCCCAGCGACAAGGTCTGGTAGCCCACAGTCCCTCTATACTGTGGGTAGCCCATGCATGAATGAAGAGGTTTCTTTTTGTGAAGGATATTTTATATCTAGACAATGAACGATTTATTTTGCATGATTCTATCCAGGAAGTGAATTTACTAGTCATTTTACATCAATACCTGCAGATCATAGCCTTGGGAGAGCGGTATAGCATGTGCAGTGGACAACGGTGACGCCACAAAGTTTCACGAATTATTCACACATACGCAGAGCTTATATGCAAATTTTGATGTTCGCAATGACAACGACTTTTCTTGAACTTTAAGTAGAGCAGTCTCTGTATTGTGAAACTTTCTATGTTTAGATTACAAAGTTTCCAGTAGCAACTAGGAAGTGAGGAGTGACAGTGTTTGCCATTATTTTATGAAAAATAACAAATCTCATACGATAGTTTTTTAGGCTATTGCTTACTTGAATAACGTAATATTTAAAGGTACTTTTCCAGACCGTAGGGAGCGATTAACGGTTTGTGTACAGAATTAAATTATTCAAGCATTTCAAGCAAGGCTGTGGGAAGGGGATCAAGACAGCTTGTTTGACTGTATGATGAGAGATAGTTCTTCGGCTCTGGTCGGATGGAAAGACAAGAAACTAAATTTACCAACAAAATGAAAATTTAAAGGCATGTGTTGGCATCAGATTGTCTCATCAGAAAATTTGCCCACCAGATTACAATTTCAATGGAAACAAAAGGCTATCACAACTCCATAATCCTCTTACATACCAGAACAAAGGCAATCCCAGGGATCGCGAACAGTGCCTTTAAGAACTAAGAATCTAGTCTATACAAGGATTTATATTTATCTTTCTTGCACACCACGAAGATAGAGGTACAAGCGAGATTACTGTATTTTCTGGTTGGGAGTTTCACTTCTTGTCGTTGTTTTGCTCATTTTAACACTTCCTTTTAGTGTTTTGCACCTCCTGCACCCTTTTGTTCTCTTGTGTACATACCTTTTGACAGTGAATAATTATGTGGGTACGTTTGTTTTGGGCCACAGTCCTGTGATTCAGTTTTTGCACCACTTTGTGGAGGGACCGTGGTCAGGCCGAATGAATAGAGTTCAATACCCGCACAGGCCCACCTTGATGCAGAAACACTTGGCGCACCTCTACTTGTACGAGCTACCAAAGACAGAGCAAGGCGAAAACCAGGCCCGAATCTGCAAAGCACTCTGTAGTCCTTTATTTTTATTAAAATGGAGACAGTGGTTTTCATGGTTGGCATAGTGTATGTTTTTTCTTTAAAACATAACTTTAATAAAAACTTTTGCTTTTATTCTTTGGAGGTAGTAAGTTATAATATATACTTTGTTCTGCTTTCATGACCCATTATCATTATCACTTTGAAAATGTGATGGAAAAAATGTGTGCAAAAGTTGGAACAACCAGGAAAACTCTTTCCATGTAGGATATCCCTATCTAGGCTAGCTAGATAGGGATTGATTAAGCAAGAAAGAACCGTTACTCTATTACTGACATCAAAGACATTTTTTTCAAGAAAGCAACATTTGAAAGTATGACCAAAAAATAAACCAACATTACTGTTATGTAAATCAAAGTCTTGAAATGTGACAAATAAGTCTACTTCTATGACTTCAACAGGACTGACAATTGCCGTGCCTGTTAACTGCACTAAAAGCGAGAGGTGTGGAGAGTGAAAACATTTCATGATACAAGATATTAGGGCTACAGTTCAACTTGGGAAAAAGTCTCTGCGATAGTGTAGTCCAGGCATGCAGTGAAACAGAAAGTGTGACACGGTAATATATTCAATTACATCATATGCCATCATCAGTTCGTATAGAACTTGAAGATGAATTCCAACCTATGATTCGGTTGGCCCTGTTACAATGTCCTAATATCTATCCAACAGTAGTAACAAAAATGAATGAAGATAGAAACATCAAAGTAAGATTAATTTAAGCTTCATTAAACCAAGGTAAGTTTACTTCAAGTTGAGATCGATGCAGTCGTTGAAAGTAATGCTGAAGTCAAGGACGATGTTAAAATCCCTGATAATTAAGCGTCTAATTTTCGTTGTCATTTCTGTTAATTGCCCTCTCTAATCCCCTTCATTAATAACTTGTCCTACCGATCACCGATGCGGGGGCATATAGCCTTGACCAAATAACTCGTTAGCAGCTCTTATGGTATGCTATTAACGAGATATTTGGTCAGGGCGATAAGCCCCCGCGTTAATGAAGGGGAACAGGAAGGATATAAACTGTTTTCTTTGAAATACTATGACACTGAGTTAGCGATGGTAAAGTAATAGGTACACACGTGACACAGGAAAGGCTTATACAATGAAAAAAGGTCAAATACACGACATTTATTGATTATATTCATGACTTCTAGACGAATAATGCCTGCAGTACCCTGTGGTCTATGTGAGTGTTTTGCTTACGCCGCTGGCGTACGTGACGGAATCATACACAAGTAAACTTAGTTTGACTTGTGACCATATGTTGATCATTTATGTAAGGGTATGGAGGTCGTACACTGTACTAGCTCCATAGGTAGCTACATATCTTACACCGCAAACTTGATAGACTTGGGATTGGTCCATTGCATTTCTTAGATGTAAGTGTAACCTTTCTTGCAAGAACATAGTGCAACTAAATATTCTTGTTAAAGGTATGGAAATCGATCCCAGGGCCTAGGAGTGGCACATGTAAAACAGTGTGTATCTTTGCGTCAGAGGCGGAATAAATCTATTTATCCAGGAAATCTTAATCCCGACTGCTATGTTTGTACGCACATAGAGCCAGTCGACGTTAGGGACACAAAAAAAACAACACGAGGAACAAACAGGCAGTGGTTTTCAGCGTGTTCATTTTTAGCCGGATGCCGGCCAAATTGACCGGCTACTTTCGTATTTTGGCCGGCTACTTTACAGCACTGTTTCGCTCTCTGGCCCGGAAATTCTGGTTTTGATAACAATAATTAGATTTTTTTGGTGGTCTTGCAAGCCGCAGATAATATTTCAGAAGTGCCGATGTGGGTATATGTAGTCTAGCAATTTACGCGGTGAACTTGTTGCTATCACTGTAGTACCGCGATCAGCGAACGTGTTGTACTATACACTGGGCATCGCTCTCGAGGTCAACCTCGCTCGCCCGATCACAGCCCGAATTATTCCGACGTTCACATCGGGTATAGCCGAAAATTGGACTAACATACAATTACGTTATGCCCGCGAATAGCCGACCATTTCCGAATGAAGCCGACTTTTGTTTCGCTCAAACGCGGAAGAGAAAGTCGACGCTTGAGAGCTTTGGTTTTCTGCGTAAGAGTAGGGCCTAGTCTGATGGGTTTGGTAGGTTTTTGATAAAATCTAAAGCGACCACAAGTTACTGAGTCTCAGTGTTCATACTTTCGAAACGCCATGTCAATCTATCCATGGTCGATCACGATGTCAATATTCACTCAAGTCGATCGACATCGCGCTTTGTGGAGGGGCTGTGGTTGTGTGCATCGCGGAAGAGAAAGTCGACGCTTGAAAACTTTGATTTTGTGACTTTGTCTGTTGGTTATGAGAGGTTTAGGTCAAATCTAAATAAACAAAAAATTACTTAGTCTCACTTTTCGTACTTTTGAAACGCTACGTCGATCCATGGATGTAAAAAATCTATTTTTTACATCCATGGTCGATCACAGTGTCAAATTTCAGGTCGACCGATATCGCGTTGTGTGTACGTGTTACAATTGACTACCAGTGTAGTACAGGCTGGCGCTCAGTGTCGTTTATAGTTTGAGGTTTTATCAAACATGAACACTGAAATTTAGCTCTCTTTTTCAATTATATTCAACATCAGCAAAAAATCAATAATCAGCTCGCGGATTCGTTTTATTGTGAAATTAGTACAGTGAATTAAAATCACTGCAAATTGTGTTCCTATAATTCATTGAATTGAATAAACTCTTTGATTTTACTGTATCTTCAATCAAGTTTATTTAAATCAGTAAAACACTTTGTACAGCCAGGCTGGTCAGGATTCTAGCGGATCGTTACCTGGGTTGTGAAAACCCTAGGCCCCATTCTATGATGTATTTCAAAATGTTTGTTCAAGTCATGAGCTAAACATAATTCTACACAACAGTCTGGTGAAATTTTGCTAATTTTGCTATTATCCTTGTCAACTGAATGTAGTTGATAGGCCCAAGTGATATCAAATTAATTTTTCTGACTTTTTTTAAAACTTTATCCCTTGAAAACATGTTGTAATTGGCAATGATAATGATTATTCTGTATGCTGAAACGGTCTTTAATACTGTACAAGAATGCATAAAATTACTCCAAAATGTCTTCAAAATTTAAAAATTTCTTGCCCACCCCGTCCCTGAAACCCTCCCCCTTTGTGTATGTTGAAATAGCCTTTTATACACTGTATAAGAATGCATGAAATTGCTCAGAAATGTCTTCAAATTTAAAAATATCCTTAACACTCTCATGCTGAAATGGTTTTTCATACAGTACAATAATGCATGAAATTATTCCAAAATGTCTTCAAATTTAAAAATTTCTTGCTTTCAGGGAGGGGACCCCCTCCTTGAAACCCTCCCTCCTGTGTGTATGTTGGAATAGCCTTTTATACACTGTATAAGAATGCTTGCTTAGAAATTGCTTAGAACTATCTCCCCCCCCCCCGCGCCCAGGGAACCTGGTTGCACACATTAGCTAACCGCCTACTTTT
Organism: Ptychodera flava; assembly: GCF_041260155.1. Taxonomy (NCBI): domain Eukaryota; kingdom Metazoa; phylum Hemichordata; class Enteropneusta; family Ptychoderidae; genus Ptychodera; species Ptychodera flava. The sequence goes on from NC_091942.1 coordinate 36,292,587, forward strand.
CTGAATTTTCCGCCAACTTCAAAATTTTTGAGAACCCTGGGTTTTGAACAAAATCAATGTACCCGGTACTTCACCGATGTCTGTAGGCCCTAACTCAGTACATGAAAATATTCGTAGCTTGACGCACTTTGAACATAGCTCGTAACAAGGGACAGTGGAAAGCCCACAGAACTGCGTGTACAACTATAACAGCCACTCATGTAGTTGGCGCTCAGTGAAGATTTTTCCGATCAACAACTTTGACGGATGATGGACTGACCTTTTCTACCGCAATTGTTATCTCCCTCGATTCAGCACAAAATTTTCGTATGGACTGTTGATGCGGTGTTTACAGTTGTTACGTGGTGGTAAATCCTAGTCGTATTTACGACTGCTGCGTAAACAGTCACTGAATAAATTTTGCACGCATTTACGAGCACTGGATATTACTACCGTTTTTAATCGAAAACCGTCCGTATACGCGTATGACGGTTGTGACAAAAACAACACAAAGAATCTGGCGTACATTGTTACTGCATTACTTTGACCAAAAAATCACCCAAGTGCCGAACGGTGATCATACAGAACTCTGCTGCAGGTTTCTGGACTAAACGACCCCAAACCGACCGGGTCCCAGTCAACTGTGCCGGGCTCGACGTCTACTCTATCAGCGTCAATTACTCAAACTTTCACTTCAGAAAACTTTACCCCACAAACTGGGAATATACTAAATTTACCTTGAAAAAATTTCAAACTGTGTATCGTATTGAAAAAATCTTACCGGGGCCACGGAGCAAATTAAAAAACCAACAAACCCCAACAGAAACAGTGGAATGATCATTAGTGTGCAAGGTCGCTGTATTATATGTCAGGGTGAAAAAATCTAGCTTTGAAATTTCTGGACGGTACAAACGGTGGGGCAGAATTAGACAAGATTACGACCAATGTGTTACCGCCGATGGTACATAACGTACTGTTGATAGCAGGTAGTTCGGTGTCCAGTGAGAACACGATTCCGAATATATCACGGCTGTTGATTTGACCTACCTCCGATCGAAAATTTTCAACACAAAGACATGATATCAATAATTTTGCGAGATTATAAGTACCCGCTGTCTTCTCGCCAAATAGCTGCGATCAAGATCATTATGATAGAAGCAATTGACCGCCGAACACCTGCTTGCTGTTCTTATACACAACGTGTAAAAACTTATTGTTCCTGCTGAGAAATACGACAGCAAATATTGCAATGTGAATTTCTTACTATCTTCCTCGCAATGGTTTTGCATCTGTGTTTATTTTTCACGGTCACTGGACCATTTCTGACGATTTTTACTAACAAAGAATCAGTTCACACTCATCGTGGGAACACATTGCAAAGACGTTCACAAAATTTTCATCACATTCATCACATTACCGTAATCCCCGTTCAAAGACGTAGGAAATGTATAATGATTTGTTTATCTTGAAAAATCCCGAACTGAAGCTCTAAATACAAAATGATTTTTCTTCTGAACAACTTCCCGACGTCGACAACTTTACAATCAGACTCTGGTCATCACATGGCGGTTGTAACCGTACATGTGCTGCTGCTAATGGAGAATCAAAAGACTTCAAATCAACAGTCAAAACGTACGGAAAAAAATATCAATATCCAAGCAATATAAAACAGAGTAATTTTGATAAGGTCAATTTATTGTATATTATATAAAATCTCCAGACCACTCGGAACAGCGTAAGATTATGATTTCACTCATTCGAATACTACACTCGCACGGTAGGGTAAAAATACGGGAACTCAGATCGTTATATACCGTTTCCGTCAAACGAGTCCGCTTATCAAAAGACGGCAAAAATGGTAAAAAAGACGGTAAAATGACCATAATTATTATTGCTTGTCTCTGTAAATTTTGCCGACTATTCGTTAGTAGTTGTCGAATTTCTTGAGTTTGTCCGAAAACTATTTCAGTGAATGACGTAAGTTTCAAGACACCCGAGTGCGAACGCAATATCGATATTGGGATAGCAAAATCAGTCACAGACAATCGAGGAAGAACATAAGAGTATATTAATCTGCGATTTAATTCATCCTAGGTTACCATGAAAGTAAAAAGGTAATGTTGTGCCCTGGTTGGGAAAGAAAAGTTGATTAAGTTTTCAAAAAAACGTCAGCTAATACTCGAACAATTTAGTAAAAAACTAGCTCAGAAAAACGTATAGAGAAGAACGACATCACCGATCACGGCGATCTTCAGACCTTTTATCATGTTTCAGTCTGAACGGTCAACATTTGATGCTATAATCTATGTCAAGTGTCTCTTTTTGGTCAAATCCGACAGAGATGAATCAATCACGATTTAGTTTCATCGCCCCGACCCGACAGGAAATAATGAAGCTCATGGGCACCTGTATACATGTAATCGTGGCATGAACGTATCCAATGCCCGTCCACTGCATGAGCCATTGACCGTGCATCGCGAGCAAACAACGGTTTTGGACGTCACGAGAGCATTTTTTTCGCAGTCTGTGAGCGGTTGAGTGGTTTGGGTACGCTGCATACATGTAGATCGGAATCGAGTTGATTTCGGCCGAAAACAGTTAGAAAGTAGTTTTTCGTGCTCCGTCCAAATTGGATCAGCATGTTGCCGGTTTTGTCCATGGTAATCAGCAGAGCTGTGGTGGGAGGCCGTATAACGCCGGGAATACACGTCATCGTACGCAGGGCTAGGCCACAACATACTCAGTCCGAAAGCGATCTATCGTAAAATATCGTACTGCAGGTCAACACACACATCACCCATTCATAGGCCTACAGGTACACATATCAACGAACAAAAAGGGAGAGGCAATCTGCTTGAAACCATGAAGTAGTCCGTTTGTGTCTGAATTCATTGAGGCGCGTGTTCAGTAACCGTTGGTCAAGTTTTTTCGTTCAGTAGTAAGAATCGTTTGTTCATTGTTGACATCGTAATCGATCCGATGTACACAACAAATGTTTGATCGTTTGCACCTTTGCGCGTCCCCTCGTGATTGGCAGCTGTTTGAATGCTTTCATCTATTGTTTGTTGGACGCTTCGAACACAGCATCGAAGCAGTTTTGGCATAAAAAATCAACTTAAAATGGAAAAAATGAGAGAATTTCGCCAACAAGGTGATGCCATAAGTATTCACAAAACGTAACATGTTGGCACAGTGCTTTAATTTACACCGTGGTTGTTGAAAAATCCAGATTTTCGGGAGCATTCGTTGACGCTGTTACCATGTGCCACTCATGTTGGATTATGAATCCCCAGGGAGATAGGGGGTATTTATAGGCTCCCCCTGCCTTTAAAGTGTTTGCACTGTGACCAAAAGGTGATAAGCAATACTTAATGACTTCGCCTTCCTCGGTCAGTCTGCACAATTTTTTTTTGAGTCTGCACAATTCAGCGTCCGACGGCGTGAATGACGCCTCCAACGACTTGTAAAAGTTGACGTCATTTGTCAGCCGTCGCAAGTGACGCTTTGATAGGGATTCAGGAACGATATCCATGACACGTATAGTGCAACATGTATAAAATAAAAGTAACATTAACGATCGTAATACGTAGTTTCAAAATATTATTTTACAAAATACTATTCACTGCGATATTTTTTCCATGGGTGAACCTACTATACAAGTAGGTCATACTTAAGATTAAAACTTGCAGACCTGACCATAGGGAACAGATGAAAGGACCCTGGGGTGGGGAGGAGGTTTTTTGTGCAACGGTTTACTTTATTTGATTTATTAATTTTGACTGTGATATTTCAAATAAAGATTTCAACTCTACACCGTCTGACTGCTTTATATATTACCGACAAGTCCTTATCTCCTCTCCAACTTGTGTATACACCACTGTAATTGCTCCGAAAACATTGCCACTTGCTAATCCGCTGTCCGTATCAGCGGATTAAGTGATTGAGTCAACATTGCGTGTGGGACGGCTGTGGTGTTGACTCAATCACTTAATCCGCTGATACGGACAGCGGATTAGCAAGTTGGCAATGTTTTCGGAGCAATTACAGTGGTGTATACACAAGTTGGAGAGGAGATAAGGACTTGTCGGTAATATATAAAGCAGTCAGACGGTGTAGAGTTGAACTCTTTATTTGAAATATCACAGTCAAAATTAATAAAATCAAATAAGGTAAACCGTTGCACAAAAAACCTCCTCCCCATCCCAGGGTCCTTTCATCTGTTCCCTATGACCTGACATCAGAACAATAACTGAACACTTTTGATTTTGATCAGGGTATGTCAAAAAAACATAAGTCAACTTCTCATTTGCAATCAATTTCAAAACTGTATGATGATATTGTTGGAGCTTTGAAGGATGCTGGTTTGCAAAGCATTCCTTCTAATATCCAGTGTGATAATGGGGCTAAATCAATTCCAGGTTGGAATCAACATGTTAAAGATTATCATGACATTGCTCGTGATGCTTTCCTGTTGTGGCGAGACTCTGGCAGTCTCAGACAAGGTCCGATTTTTGATCTCATGAGAACATCACGTGCTAAGTTTAAGTATGTTTTAAAGATCTGTAAAAATAGTGAGTCTTAAATGAGAGCTAACGCCTTAGCGGACAACCTATGTAATAATAATAACAAGCGGTTTTGGAAGCGTGTTAATAGTAAAAAGAAGTCACCTCTTTCATCAACCATTGATGGCTGTAATGGGCAACATGACATTGCTAATTTGTGACGTGACCACTTTGCAAGTCTGCTTTCCTCTGTCACCAAGCAGTAATGAGTGTTTTGTGAAAGATATTATTTCGATTCTTTCATTCGATGAGGATATGATTGTCACTCAAACTGCCATTAGACATTCCATTGCAAAATTGGCCAGTGTTAAATCTGCTGGTCTAGATGGCATTACAGCTGAGCATCTAAAGTTTGCGCATTCACGCCTGTATATTCTTCTCTCAGTGATGTTTACTGCAGCTCATATTCATGGTTACTTGCCATCTCGCATGATGGACACCACTTTGGGAATTATCGCCCAATTGCTAATGCCACTGCCATTTCTAAGATTATGAATTATTCATTCTTGATAAGTGTGATAGTCTACTGTACACAAGTGATCATCAATTTGGTTTTAAAGAAAGTCACTGAACTGATATGTGTGTTTTTATTAAAAGAAATAATTGATTTTTATAAGCATAATAATACCCCTGTTTTCCTTTGTTTTCTTGATGAGACAAAAGATCGATAAAGTGAATCACTGGACATGATTTCGCAAATTGATTGATAGAGGTTTGGGTTATCGATCTGCGCACAATGAGATCTGCATAATGATCTGCGCTCCCATTCTGCACTGTCTATCTTTCTACACTATAGGAAAAAATTGCGAGACTGGAGCGAGAAAGTGACGCTTTCTCGCAATTGGTGAGAATCTCTTGTCATTCTCACTGCAGTGAGAAATGCACTCCTTGGTGAGAATGGAAATTCTCACCAAGCACTGTGAGAATGGTGATTTTCATGGTGAGAATGAATTCACCGGTGAGAATCAACCAGACTCGTTGTTCAGTGGTGCCCGAATAGCTGAACCACTCTGCTTGCTTTTTAAAGAGGCACTCCCACTTCGTAACATTTTTAAAACACATTTTTTTAATGCCAACTGTCGATATTTGACATGGCGACTGCACGCGGATCGCGAGATATCGATAAAAACATGTCCTCAAAAAGTTAAAGTTTGAATTCCGGTGGCCCACCTGAATTCAGCTTCCGAACATTGAACGTTCAGCACTGGGGCCATTGTCAACTAAGGGACGGACGTTTAGATCTTGGGAGGGGGTGGTCAAAAACAGAAAAAAAAAAATTTCAGAGCAGAAAGTTAGGAAAAAAAAAATCTTCAAACTAGTTTGCAAAATAAAAAAAAAATAAATAAGAAGACAAAGGCGTAAAAAAAAATCTGCAAAATTCTTTAAAATTTTGAATTTTTTTTAGATTTTACCGACAGAAAGCAACTTTCTGTATTTTTTAGTACATCCTCCTGGCACATTTTTAATTTTAATTTATACATTTAGAGTGACTGTATCCCTTATACTGGAAGTTGTACTTATCTTATTTTTTCAGGACTTTTGTATTCTGATCACTTGAAAATTATGAAATTATAGAGCCTGTTTTCTACTTGTTTCCTGCGTACAAACCAAGCAGGTACACTAGGTAAAACATTGAAACTATGGTATGGTTGTCAAGACAGAAAGTTGTATTTGCCTTTTAAGATCAAGGTAACAGATGCAGGCCACATCAGTTTCATTTTTTTCACAGCATTTTATTGCAATGATGAATGCAAGAATGGGTGAACAAGTAGAAACAAGTCAATAATGATAAATCAACATATCAAGTCATTATGTATTATTTTGCTTTTAAAAAGGCATTTTCAATTCTTTTTTCTCAAAAAACAGCCTCAAAAAACGACAGCAACACATGTTTTAACATTCAACAATACACTACGCAGAATGCCATCTATCCAACAAATCCCAACACAAAAACACACAAAGGGTTGAACTTTGAAAGTTTCTCGATAGCAAATACTGAATAAATCTGCATGAATAATCGTTTTTGTGTAGCAAATTTCAAAGAAATTGGACAACCCCTTTCAGAGAATACAGATTTTTTGACCATGAATGGCATAAATTGCCCTAAAAAGACAAATATTGAAATTTCAACACATCTATACACATCCAATCAATTTGGACATGCTGCTAGCTACAGAGAAATCGATGTTTTGATCAAAAAGGGCAACAATTGCTCTAAAAACACAAATATGCAAATTTAACTATATTATTTAGCTTATTTTAGCTTCTAAGCTTGTCAAAATCAATTGTAAATCATGAGATATGCATGATGTTTGGTGCGGTGAATGTAGGCATTTCACCACGCAGTAAAAAGGGAAGCCAGGAAAGCAAAATAGTCAATTTTCAAAACTATAGGAAGCTACTGAGGAGCAAGAAGACCATGTTTCAGAGGAAGATGTGTAATCCAAAAAAAATGCTCCCAAAGTGCCACCAAATAACACCATTTTAATCTCTATTTTTCAAAAGCTCCAACGGCAGGAGGGGGACACCCCCGCCTGACCTCCCCCCGCAAAAATACTCCCAAGTGCCACCAAATAACACCATTTTAATCTCTATTTTTCAAAAGCTCCAACGGCAGGAGGGGGACACCCCCGCCTGACTATCCCCCCCCCCACGCAAAAATACTCCCCAAGTGCCACCAAATAACACCATTTTAATCTCTATTTTTCAAAAGCTCCAACGGCAGGAGGGGACACCCCCTCCTTACCTCCCCCTGCAAAAATACTCCCCAAGTGCCACCAAATAACACCATTTTTATCTCTATTTTTCAAAAGCTCCAACAGGAGGGGGGACATCCCTCCTGACCTCCCCCCGCAAAAATACTCCCAAAGTGCCACCAAAAACACCATTTTAATCTCTATTTTTCAAAAGCTCAAACAGGAGGGGGGACATCCCCCTCCTGACCTCCCCCCGCAAAAATACTCCCAAAGTGCCACCAAATAACACCATTTTAATCTCTATTTTTCAAAAGCTCCAACGGCAGGAGGGGGACACCCCCTCCTGACCTCCCCCCCCCCCCGCAAAAATACTCCCCAAGTGCCACCAAATAACACCATTTTAATCTCTATATTTTAAAAGCTCCAACAGCACCAGGGGACACCCCTCTCCTGACCTCCCCCCCCCCGTGACCGCTTGCGTGGCCGCTTGTGGTGCTTGGCACCACATCTTTGCCCTCTTTATCTTCAGACAGCGACGAACTAAAAAAAAATTATAAATCTGAAAATTTACTCTGAAAAAAAAATTTGCACAGCTAATCTCAATTGGAAAAAAAATTTCAGAAATTTACAATAGTAAAAAAAAAATTTTCACAATTTCATTGTGACCACCCCCCCTCCCAAGGTCTAATGGTCCATCCCTAAGCTATGGAGTACGAGTCTACGCTGACGCTGCTGTACGCCACAGCAGTACCACTCGCGTCGGTGAGCCTTCATGTCCCATGGGAGAAAGCCGAGTCCTACTGACTCGGCAAAAAAACGAAAAACAAAGTTTGCTGATTCCACCAGAATTGGCATAGGTAACTAGCACAGATAGGTGCGGTTGATACATAGTATGCATAGTGGCCGCCGCGTGGTATGCGCGCATACCACACGCGGCGGCCGCTATGTATCGAACCACGCGTAACTGTGTGGCAGACGACAAATGTAGTCATCAGAGGCAACTAATATTTTACACGTAAAAACTGATCTCTATGTGGTATTGTTTAAAAATTTAATTCAACTGATTGAGAATAATGAAAACGACAAAAACTATGGAGAATTTTTAAAAAGAATTACCAGAGGTAAAGGCATTGATAATGATGTATATAAAGTCATCGCAGTAGGAGGTAAATTAATTGCGTCATTCGAACGTTTTTGGACTCCTTAGAATATCGTCAATCAGCACAACAACACACTTTCAGGGGATTTCGGGTCGTAACCAGAAACGATCGTAAAACTTCGGGATGTGAAAAATACGCTTGGGAAATGACATGTTTTTATCGATATCTCGCGATCCGCGCGGAGTCGCCACGTCAAATATCGACCGTTGGCATTAAAAAAATGTGCTTTAAAATGTTACAAAGTGGGAGTGCCTCTTTAACTCAGATTATTATGAGATATAGAAATGTGCGCGGTAGTTTACTTTTTGTCTGCCGCATCTGTTGTCCAGCCTCTCGGGGTGGGAGAGTGGGGTAACATGAAAACAAAACGTACGACAGGAGAAATGGAACAAATCTCTAGACCTGGTTCTGATCACATCTGGCGTACTATCCAAATTTTCCCGCTGTCAAGCCCCCACAGAATTCCCGTGATATTATCTTTGACCATATAGTATATAGTTGTGGTAAGTTTTACATTTTCTTGTTTTGTGTAATTTGGAGTTGTTTCGCTTCCATGTTCAAAAGATCTAAATCTGTTTCCAGAATCGCCGTAACCACTTACCAAAACTGCAAGATCTCCAAAATCAGTAAACTGTTGCTAAAATTGTGATTTGAATGTTTGCAATGCAGAGTCGACAGGAATTATCTCGATATTCAGTTTTAAGATTGCTGTGACCAGTTTGATGTTGTAGTTGTCTAGAATTATCGCACCATCATCGGAACAGTTATTAAAAATTATCACAAGTTTTCGTACATGGAGGCTAAACATTCAAAATCGTAGACAGAGTTCTACGATACCCATGTCTTGAATTTATGGTTCATCTAAAACATTTGAAACACCTTTGCCACTTGTAGAATCCTCTCGAGTATAATGTGCGATCTTGCTTTAAAATGATGGCCGCAAGCTGAGATAAGTTCTATTGTAGGATCATGTGCATGAATTATTTGTCAGACTTAAAACAATAGACTGAAACTTAAATATTTTATGTTATAGGTTTTTCACCGTTTGGTGGAGGGACTGTGGTTAGGCAAAAGCAATTGAATTCTTTCTTTCATGTATAAGGTAGGCGGGTTAAACAGTGCACACACACACACACACACACACTCTCTCTCTCTCTCTCTCTCTCTCTCTCTCTCTCTCTCTCTCTCTCTCTCTCTCTCTCTCTCTCTCTCTCTCTCTCTCTCTCTCACAAAGTATTTTGACATTATGTTAAAGCCATGAGTTGGTTTTTAGTCCCAATATAAACGACGAAAAATTCTATGAGAAACATTTGTATTCTGTCCCCCTCCCCAATGAACAAACTCCGAAAATCTATGTGCGCATGGACTCAAAACAAGAAATTTTCGTACTTTGGGCAGAAGGCCTTTATACCGTCTTGTTTGTTTATTTGTTTGCATTTTTTAAACTTATCATCATCTCGTTAGCCTTTCAATGCCACAGTGTATACAATTAAAAGAATGCTTGTGTACAGTCCCGTGCCAGCTGGTTCCTGCCTTGTACCCAAATATCCAACATTAACCATATACCGGGATGATTAGGTGATACAAAAGTAAATGTAAGAGATACCAGTAATACCGCGAAAAACGGGAATCGAGCGTTCTGACAGTTTCCACTGGTGTATTTGCAAAAGAATAGATGTTCGGATTTCAGTCGAAAATGAGATGATACGCAAATACAATCTTTGTGAACCGTATTTCAGGTAGACGTGAAGATCGGAGAGAAGCGCGCCCTCGAGCGATAGATATGTAAACCTATGGAAGAACGTATCGAGAAAAAATTCGTGTCATCCAAAACGTTGATGTGATGGTAGGCTTTAATATTGAATGATCTTGCTCTTAATCTCCGTCATATTGTGAGCATTAGTTTTTAACTATGAATCGGCAAACTAAGGGAGAACGATTCGCGTGAATCTGAATGCGAACACACTTTTTTCGCAAAACATGTTGTACAGAACGAAAATAGGTTTCGACTATGGTGGCGCTGTGCTGTGACGGCATGGAATTACCGGAAGTGAGGGGAAGTCCTGAGTGAGCTATACTTGACAGACGAACCTGTGTGTGTGTGTTCATTGTGTTCATTGGCTATCAACATGGCTGCGCCTAGACTGAGGAACCGGACTGGGATTTCATGCGGCCGGTATCGGTTTATCCTGTACCTTGCCACGGTCGTGATGCTTATGCAGCTCTTGGTGGCGTGGAGTTTTTTCAGCGTCGACACGAGTGATGGGAAAGATGTAACCAAGCGGCGTAGCTCTGGGTCAAGTGTTGACGACGAAGTTCTTAAGGTAGGAATTACATGTAAAGAAACTCCGGGTAGAAAGTTTCCCCCTGCCGTGCACTGTTGTAGACACACACTTTGAAGGCCTAGAGTGTCTTGAGTCAGACTAGTTTTGGAGTAAACTCTCCATGTTAACCGGTAGATGTTGTGAGAGACGCCGCCTTTGTAAATTGTATGCGCAAGTTGTCGGGACCACATCCATGTCACCGTCAGCATAGTACTTCATATACCTACACCCCGACGCATTGACAACATACATGACCAGTTGTACGTAACAATATCGTTCAGAGATAGACATGTGTTCTTCTCGGCCCATCGGAAGTGTTTGATGTCCATCCAAACCTGTACTGCTTATGTAAACCTTGCTTTGTTCTCATTTTACTAGTAAAAGTAAAAAGTAAAGCTGTGAGCACGTCGGGTGTCACCGTGGACGTACCACAAGACGTCAATGGTCAATTGGACACGGTCACTCCACATCAAAACAATAACCACGAATATACATATCTCATGTGTAAATATTCACTGACACTTGGAACAACTGTTCTTTGACAATCATAGGATGTGAGATCAAGTTAACTTATGACCAGTTTGTGAGGCAGGAAGTGATCACTTCCGCGTCAAAAATGGTAACGAGTAGAGAGATTAAGAGTCACTCAGTTTTGTAGTTATTCTTCACACCCTTTCACGATACAGTAGATAATTTTAGCGACGACAACTGACAAGTGTAAATCGACCGGAGGTTATAATGTAATTATTAAACTGGAAATGAAACCTAAGCGTTAATTAAAAGCTGCTGAAAGATCATGAGTGATAAATTATGGTGTAATATATTTCTTGCAATAACCACACACATGGCACAGTTGTCGACGAGTGAGAGAGAAAAAAACCGTATAAAGGTAGTGATTATATTAAATTAAATCCACAATAAATACAAATTGCATCTACAAATATTTGTGTAACCTATGTATTCAAAAAACTTTAAAAAGACAACGTACACGATTTTACGATGATATTGAATTTCCTACCTAGTGTTTAGGGACATTGTAGGTTCAATGCACTTAATAAACCTGAAGGTATGTTAATTGCTCAGTGTTTGAGGATATAGTAAAAGAATAGTATTGACTCAAGAATAGAGAGGGTGAATGATCCTCTTTCACCCAATGTTGCAGAATACATCTCCAACCATAGACCTTCTTGAGATTGTATGGTCCAACCTTGCCTCAACAAACTTGTGCTGAAAGATCTGAACATTTAGAATTACTAGTAGGCTGGGTGTGATAATGTACACTGCCCAGGTAGAACACATGGTTTCCATTTAGCTTCAGCACAATTTCATCGAGTCTTGGATTACATGATATGAACTTCTAAGTGTTCATTTCATGCAGCTGGCTGTGTGTATACATCTTCTGTACTGTGTGTATTTTTGGGTCAGTGCCTTTGACTGTTTGTATAAAGCTTTATTTCCAGCTTATGTGATACAGATTAATATCATATCATGGCACTGATTGAAATGATGTAACCTCTAACCAACACCAATAATCCAGAAGGTTAGACCTCACCTGTGTGGTTATGTCAACACAATAATCCTCAGTGCCAGTCCAAAAGGGCACATGGGGGCTCAGCAGCCCTGGGTTGCTATTATGGTCTTGCTTCATTTTTTCCCAGAATTTTGTCAGCTTTTCTATCCTCCTGGTTCCAAACAGTAAACGTCAAAGCTGTCATCTCCTCAAAGTTACACACTGGTTATCAGGGTCAAAGGTCATCCAAAGAGGTCCCCCAAATGGAACATATTATTGTTTGAACTCAAAGACTATATGACCACAGTTGTGGAAATGGTTATTGAACATTTCATCAGGTTTATATATAATGGCTGTAATGTATTTACTCTGTATTCACAATTTGTTTTACAATGGATTGATTTGGCAGCAAATTTGTAAAGGATACCACGGAGGTTGTGGGGAAACATTGCAATTTTGATTCAGTGTCTCATTATAACAAAGTAAATTTGTTGAACAAGAAAAAACGGATCGATTTTGTGGAAACTGCTGCGACTTCACATTTTAATGAAAGGCTTTTTATGCTCTGCCTTCTTTAAGCATTAGGTTTGCTTTTGAAAAGTGTGGAAAAATTTACAATGATGGTGATTGTAATGCATTTTAGAATCAGGTGTATATTTTCCTTTCAAAGAGTGAAGAGGATTAAGATGACTATTCAGTCATTCAATAATTCAATTCCATCTTTTGCATGACAAAGATCTGTCAATGGCTTCCCCAAAGGCTCATCAGGGATTTCCACGCTGGATAATGCTAAATTGCACAGGTTACTTCTGAACACTTTGCGCTTAATAAGTCAGTCTATTATATCCCCAATCACTGAATTTCAAAACATAAACATTTGTGAAGGTTAAACTAACAAAGCCCCACAAATCTCTTACTCAGTTAGTGAACCTTCAGTTGTTTTTAACTTCACAGCATTGAATGTTTAGACTGATATCTGACAGTTTGACATCCATCTCTTTTATTGGATGTGAGATTTGCAGACAGATGTTAGATATATGTAGGGTTTCTCATGCAGGAATATAGAGTGAAGTCATGCATTGATTAAACTTATTATTCAGAATTTCTTATGTTGTCTTTTTACGCTGTAGAGAAAAAAGGATAAAATTAGCTGAACTTTTTGTTATATTCAATCACGGTTCCTCTCTGTAATTCAATGATCTCCATGAATTCTGCCAATGAACTCATCAATGCATAATTTGCATACTCTTAAGTTCCATAGCCCAGTTAATTTGTTTGCAGATGAACTGACCACTACAAGCACCCAACACAAAGGAGGCCCACATTTGAATATTCTCAGAGAAGTACATTGATGACCAACAAGACAAAGAACACTGTTTCTGATATGTGTGTCATGCTTCTGTCAGTAATACCGTATACTAATAGAGACAAAGTGGAGATATTGCCAACTTGTCAGAACTGCACTGGTACCACTATCTTGTTTGTAAATGTTATTTCATGCAAGATATCTAGATGCATCACATCATGGATGGCTTTTTTACATCCATGATCACATCAACATAGCTGCAACATTTACTTTAACAAAGTAAATTATAACATGCATTATCAGTCTCCAACATACCATGGGTACAGTGCTGCGGTACATTAGTCAAGTTGGTCCCATACAACCTTTGAGTGCAGTTGTGAGATCGCATCCATTCTCTTTTTCTCTGAGATAAATTGTAAAAATCTCATCCTTTTTAAGAGCAAACATTGTCTACAACATATCATTTCCTATCTTGAGACTACATTAATATTTGATTATTTAATCAAAGTACTTTAGGTGATCAATTTTGTTGATGTCTCTACATATTTAATAATTTATGCTAAGGACAGGATGCATTGAATGGCTTCAATATTAACATTATCCACTGTATGGCAAAATAATATAATTCTTTGTCAACTCTAACAACCTTGTGCATATTTTCCCTGTGCATAGAGCCAACCCTGTGAAAAAGAGAGTTTTTACAAATCTGCTGAATGAGTTGTCAAAAATATTGAATTATCACCGATCAAAATCTGAGACTAATTAATCAGGAATAAGTGTTCCTATTGGTGTTTAACATTTGCAAGAGTGAGATTATGTTTTAATATTCAATGAAAGTTGAATAATTCTAGCATATTAATTTTCAGTGTCAGTGCTACTGCAGTCTAGTCTGTTGATATAGTTATTGTATAGTCAGTAATAGATGAAAACAGAGTAGATATTGAATGTTGCTTCTAGTACCGCTAACAATATGCAATAAAAGTAAGTTAAAATGCAAAGACAAAAATGTTTACTTTCCTTATTACCATACTGTTTCCATACATATTTTAAAAATACCTGAATAGGTCTCTGACAGTGTCAGGATGAGGCTAAGTTTTTACAGAAATATAGGTACATTTAGGACGCCAGAAATGAAAATACAGCTTGCATTGGTGCCACTATCATTTTACTTGCATGGATGAGATATCAGGAACTCCTGAGAACCAAGGTATGTTTACTATTATGGTACTTTGAAATGCTAGGACTGTCTTCAAGAACCATCCTCACAAAGCAAATGAAATGGACATTTTCAGAGAGAGATCCATAAATGGACAACACTTGTATCTTTTGCAACATCTCAAATAGTTTCACAGTAAAGCTAACTTTTGATAATTTTTTCACCATTTTTATTTTGAATGTGAACCATAATTCCTTGTTCTACTCCCCAAGGCAAGTTGATAGACACAGTATTCATCTTGTCAACTCAGCACATACATTGTGTAAACTGCATTGTTATTGTTGAAAAGTGAATTCTGGTCCGGACTAGAATTAAAGTGTAAACAACATACAGACGCTAAGTTGACAGGCTAAATAGTGGGTGTTTCTACATTCTTTGGGGAGTAGAATAAGAATTTGCAATTGGTATGCAAAATAATGAAAAAATCATTAAAAGTTAGCATTAATGGCCCTTTATGGCCAAACTCAGTGAAAGTTTATAACAAACAAAACTTATATTATAAATGTTAGAGGTACAGTATCTATTGTCTATAATACGTAATACCTAATCTATGAAAAATTGTTTATGCCAGGCTAGTATTAAAATGTTTTACCAATACTGTAGCATCCGTGTCTTTTAACCATTTCTAGAAATCTTTTGTAGCTGTTAATCCTATCAAGAGTGGAATTTTGGTTTCTTAAGCATGCTATCTTTGACTTTTGCAGAGGTTTATGATGGATCCAGAATTTCATACTTTTCAATAAAGTGTCTTTGAATTTTTAATTTCCACACTCTGTCTTATGCAGTTGTATGAAGGAATAATCAATATGGTATGTGTATGCCTTTTGTGTGAAATCAAAGACATATTTTTGCACTTCTAAGACAGAATATTTCACATTTCTGCCAATCTGCTTAGCCACATTGTAAAGATAGATCATGTATATTTCATTGTCACAGTGTGTTTTTAGCATTGGTCAAAAAGCCATCAGTATCATGTATATTTCATTGTCACAAAGTGTTTTTAGCATTGGTCAAAAAGCCATTAGTATCGTAATATGATTCTAAAAAGGCCAAGATTATTTCATAATAGCGTCAAAAATATTTCATAGACTAGTTTTCTTTTCAAAATTTATGGAGAATTAAATGTTTTTTGG
Source organism: Ptychodera flava (assembly GCF_041260155.1). Taxonomy (NCBI): domain Eukaryota; kingdom Metazoa; phylum Hemichordata; class Enteropneusta; family Ptychoderidae; genus Ptychodera; species Ptychodera flava. Next base: position 36,308,473 of record NC_091942.1, read on the forward strand.
ATACAAATTCTCTTCAGGGTAACCATCAATGCATGTCATTTTTGTTCATGGCCATCTTGTCAATATTTCTGAATTTTCAACCATCTACTGTGTGTTATGAATGATCATTTATTCTTTCTAATTTAACAATCAGCGACTGCGGTGTGAAAGTTTGTCATAATATTGATTTCTCACAAAGTGAAGGTCATCCTGTCCTAAGTTTTTATTCAGTTGTCTCTTTTCAATGTTTCTATCACTTGCATGCAACCATAATGACATGACTATCAGCTGACTGATCAGAGGCTTGTTACTTTAAGGCAGGAAAGATCATGTTTATATGAAAGAAGTTGCTTGTATCTTGACCTCTTGATGGTGAAATAAGGTTTCAGGAAATCCTGTTCTGGTACATGTGACTGCGCTGCGATTTCATTGTTTTCGAATCCTGTAATTAATTCACTGCAGGAAATTTTTAGAAAGGAATCTAGTATTGTGGATATTCTCTCAAAATACAATGTAGTTTGTCAATGTGTCAACCAAAGCAGTATGGGTTCTTCCCATCTCACTCTGTCTGGCCAAGAATGCAAACTTTGACAGTGCCTGTCATTCATAATTACAGTTTAGAAAATGTTTACCAGCTACACGAAACTTCTTAAAAGTAATTGTCAGGTAACAAAACTACACTATTCTCTGCCATTTTATATGACAAACAAATGATTTCCACATTTCTGTGTCCTTGTGCAATAGTTATGAGTTAGGAAATATCAGTTATTTTGTTGTTATCATATTGACGTCTGAGTTTCACAAAATCGAAGCAAACAAATTTTCACACAGATGATGGGAGAGCAGCTTTCATAAACAAAGTCTCAAAACATTCAGATTAGGAATGAATTTTGTCCTAAAATCGTAACTTTTTGAATTGTTTGTCATTTCAATGTATGGAGCAATGGTTGAACATTTTCAAAGCTCTTGTCATAAATGGTGAACAGTCACTTGAAGAGAATTGTTCTGTGGTTCTTAAAAAGCATTACCCACACTCAGTGGGCACTTCATTGTGTTTATTTAACTTTAATTGTAAACTGGATTGCAAGGACCTTGATTGGAGGAGAGGAATGCTATGTCAGTTCTCATAGTCCTACTGTGACTATGTAGACTTTATCTGGGAATGGTTTTGTCAATTATAGATACCAATTATAATGTCTGTCATGCAGCCAAACTCACCAAGCTGCCTGATAAATTGCTTCAACAAGAGAGATCAAAGTCAAAGTCAATGACTTGTTGACTTTGTTTCAGAGAGAGAGAGATAGATAGAGACTGAGACTACAGTGAAGGAGTGATGGTAACAGATATTGGTTTCCACTTGATGAAGATAAATTAAATTCAATGCAATTACTTCGTATGTTAGATTTTATAAACCTATTCTGTTAATTTACAAATACTGGTAAGTTTTATCTTAATTGTCAAACACAATCAGTTGAATAAGGTCATCTTTCAGTCAGTCTTCAAATCATTTCAATTAATCTTGCCATCACATCATGAAGTGTCTGCTAATAGTGATTCAATGACGCTCAGCTGAAAGAGATGTTCTTGAAGGATTCACTTCTGTGTTCTTTTGTGAGTGCATTTTAAATGTAATCACTCCTTTTAGCTTTGGATCTGCGGTTTTCGTCAGCACAATTTGTAGCATAGAGTTCAATGGTTTCTGTGTTCTTCATCCATATCAGATAATGTTGGGAAATAATTATCCTGAAATGGAAAATATAGTACATTGTACATGAGCTTTCCGTATAGTGTAGGATTGCTGCAGTGTTTGGTAGCTATAGTTTTAGGCTTCCAAAGTGATTGGGAAATCTTAGATTATGTGTATCTTAGTAAAAGTGTTGGTGAATTCAAAGAGTGTTGACAATTGATATTCACTGTGGGAGAAAGAGGAAGGTCTTGATGACAGTTGGCGCTAAGACGCTGTGCAGTAGGCATACTGATAACCTTAGAGGTTGTGAGTAGTTTTGTAATTACAAAGCCATCTGTTATGCGGACTTTTACAGTAGACTTGTGTGGTAATTGTTGGTGTTGATTGTGTGTAATGATAGTCTTCTGGATGGAGATGTTTCATTGATCAATTGTAACTAGCAATATTGATTGATTTCATACTTCATTTGGTTGACTTTTGTCTCCTGCATTAAAGCTACATACACAGATCAGTTTATCTCTACTGCTATGTGTCACAGTACAATAAATGTCACAATGCTGTTTGATTTGTACCAACGACGTTAGTTTCTTATAACTTTTTCATCTCTGTATAAAAGCAATTATGTGAAGTCTCATGATAATTGATTAATTATATTTATTAAAAGCATGTTGAAATATTGTAGTATAAATTTCATAGAAACCATTAAATAACCCTGAAAGTCACATTCTGCAGGTACTACAACTGTCACAGTTTTGGGAAGCAAGTTATGGCCAGCTGAGGGGGTCATTCTCTGAAAAAACTTATCATGTAAATGTCTTTTGTCTTTTCTATTTGGAAAAAATCAATACCCCTTTTGTTTTATAAAACAGGTCCAACTAGTCTCCCTACTTTCTATCACTTTATTCTGTATGGCTGAAGACACAATCAGTGGAAAATTTACAAAAATCCTTTCTCTTCTCTCAATCAAGCACAATTTTCTTAATCCTTTAAAATGGGAATTGAGAAGAAAGGTGTTATTAAAAGTACTTTTTCAGAATTTTTACAACTAGTCCAGGAATTTGTCTACACATGGGAGACATCGGTACAAATCATGATGTATTATGGGAAATCTCTAGTACTACCGTATGTGTGTTGACTGGTCAGTCGGTTGTTCAGAAAATGGAAAAATAGATTTGAACCAATTTTGTACATCCATGATTGAACAGACTGCTAGTGTTCATACTGATAGATCACAGAATATATAAGGGCAAACTCTATAGTTACCATTTAACCCCCTACAAAATGTTGTACTGAGCAAAGTATACCACCTAGGAAGGCTTGTTTGGATGTTGGTTGACATTTGCCAGTTGCATTTATTGCACTGTACATCATGAAGAAAAAACCCAGTAGCTACCAGACATACCACCAGCCAGAGACATTATGTATCTCAAGAAAGGAATCATTGTTTCTCTGTAGTACTCTGAATTCCCTCTACTGCCGACTGGTAAATGCACATCTGTGTTCATACAGTCTCTTTTCTGTAATTCAATCTCATCCAAACCATCAAAAACACTCAGTGTTGATCTGTGCTTTAGGCATAACAATTGTCATACAGTATTGCATGTCACTTGAATTCAACTTTGGCGTCAGTTGAGTTCTTAGATTTTTTCCACGTTATAGTATTTCTTCTATTCTGATCGAGAAGAACACGTTTTAAATTGTTTTACCACTTTCTTAAATATTGTGTTACTCTATTTATGTATATCTATGTTCATGAAATGTTGAGTTTTCAATTGTGCTGTCTTCTCTAAGCTAGAGTACACTGTATTATCACATCACTTACACACGAAGTACAATTGGTATCTTAGCAATAACAACAACAACTTTATTATGTTCAGGTCTCCAGCCCATCACATCAATACAATTCAAACAGATAAAAATAAAAGAATTACATATACACATCGCACCACTATCATGAATTTGAAGAGAAAACACATATCAATATATCAAGGCTTCTTTCCTTAATTCAATTCAAAGGCTTGATAAGTAAATTTTGCTAAATTACATATAGTTTTACTGTCATTACTCGTGAAAAGTTTGGTTAAAGTTCGTACACCAGGGTTTTTTATCGCCCAATTCGGCAGAAATTGAATCCTTAGATTTTGGTAAAGATTATATTCAAACAGAAAATGAACCTCATCTTCAATAGAAGGTGTGTCACAGATCTCACACAAACATTTTGATCTGTCTAAGCCTTTACTACGGCCAGTTTCAATCAATAGTTTGTGACTATCTTAGCAATAATGGTTATAAGTGAGAACAATAGATTATTCCTGCATTCAGATTGCATGGAAATCTTTCTCACATGAGTGATGAAGTAGTCATAGACACAGTTAAGGACAAAAAATAATATTACTACTTCATTCATTCATGTTGTTAATGTATGTATCTGTTTACATGTATCAAAATAGATGTCAAAATTTGGGTTACAGGTCGTTCTGAAAGCTACATAATATTAAATTCAGATTACTAATCGTGTATTAGCCATGCAGTGTGTAGAAAGTTGCTGGTAACAGAATAATGTACGGAACTATCCAGTGAAATGGATATATAATCCCTTTCCAGCCAGATTAATATTTGTCGAATACATGTTTATGTCCAATATACCTGTAAACTAGTGTTACAAATATTTGTGCAAAATACCTGAATCACCAGTATTTCACTTTAGTTAGATATTTCCAACATACATGTATGTATCGGTATAGGTTTAGACTACTGATGGACATCAGATGACATGATATTTCCAACATACATGTATGTATCGGTATAGGTTTAGACTACTGATGGACATCAGATGACATGATATTCAAATACAATGGAACTTTAGAAAACAGTTTCTATTGCACATTCAATGAATGATAATGATGATCCTTGCTGTTAATTGTTTCAAACCTAAACTAAACTGAAACCATTGACTCAGTTGATTCAAGACTTGAGTATTTGGCATATAGTTACGGTACTTTCAATGAAATTCAGCTGTGTCGGTATCAGTATGCACTTTCAGCCTGTGGGATAGTGAGCATTGCCTTGATCTCAATGGTATTAAGGTATAATTAAAATCCCTGGCTTTGCATTACGGAGGATAATTCAATTTTTATCAATATAATTGGATGCAACATTTAAGAGAACTGAAGACAAGAATTTGAGTCAGACCCTGTAGGCGACCCAAATCTACCGGTACATTGACATAGACAGTAACTGCAGACTTCAGTTCATGTTTCTTTTTTAGCAGGTACATGTATGTATGGACTACTTGCTTAGCTCTGAACACAATGACGTAATTTTTCTTTCATTAATATGCAAAAATGAATACTGTATTTGTCTGTGTTTTCGACAAGAACGATGAAAATAAAACCTGCTAGTGTAACAAAGGATACTTCAGTCACACTAATTCATGGCTCAGACTACAAGCTGCAACAACAGTCACACATGCAATGGTAAAATTTGTCCGAATTTCAAGGAGTTGTGTGCCATGTCTTTCATCCCTACACTCTCAGTTCACATTTAATTAAAAGCTAACGATGAGAGGGATACTTCTCAAATTATTTGTTTGCTTGATGTACAAATTGATATCTTTAGATATGTACATTTATTTGTGTGCCATGTCTTTCAGCCCTACGCTCTCAGTTCACATTTAATTAAAAGCTAATGTTTGAAAATGCAAACTTGCCAATCATTCAAAGGATGAAGCAATGTATCACATTCAAATTTTGTATGCTCTGTGTAATGTGTACATGCTCTAAAGCCAGTTTTGCTTATAATTTATGGAAATATATGCAAATCACAGAACAAATTTATGCAAATACATGTACAACTGCCTAATTTGCGTAAGTGAATCTCCTGATTTCAGCTAAGTTGTTCGTTTCCTCTTGTTAAATTTGCAGTGAATGATTGATTCAGGAGCACTTTCCAACTCACAAATGGATAAAATGTGATCAATTTAAGAAAATAAGAAAATTGGATTTATGCATTCATTATTAGATTGTTGAAGACAGGCAGTTGTTGGCAATGATGACTCAATAGAAATAACAGATCATTATTCTGTGATTGACAAGGCAATTTTCAGCAGTACAAGGAATTTTGTGCAGCAGAGTAGTGAATGTTGAGAAATAATATTAATTTTGTTATTACAGGCATACATCTACTTTTAACACTAAATGCTTGCATCACTGATGCTTTCAACACATCGTAATACCAAAAATGAAAATCAGAAATTGAAAAGACTTAAGTACTTGAGTAAACAAGGTATGCATGTGGACTTGAAATAACAGATTGAAATACATGCACAAATCAAGGAACAATTGACTTATGAATAGTCTTTTGTATAATATAATGAATTGTCATGTTGGTATATAGATAATATCAGACAGTTGATGCATTTCATACCTTTACCTATGGCTACTGCCAATGCTAAGATATATGCTTTGTATTACTGTGGCAAGGAAAGCCTTATCATTTCCATTCATTTATTTATTCCTCTCTGAGATATTATCTGGAGTTGATCTTAGAGATCTTTATTTGTGGATGAATTGCAAGTGACTCAAATTATACCTGTATTGTCCGTACTGGTATGTGTGCATGCATATGTACCGGTATGTACAATGTTTTCCATGTAATCTTTATCAATGCTCTTATAGTTTAGAATCTGCCCATCATTTTGGCATCCAAAAGTACAGTTTCAGAGACTAGACAATTTTTGGTGTACAGGAACACTAGAGAGATTGTAAACTAGTACCTCTATGCCTTGGTCTTCACCGATACACATACATTTTACATGAACACACAAAGTACCTGAATTTGTACAGAGTGATAGAGTCATAAATGACACATGTATTTCATGCATTTTGTATGTGTAGTCTTATTCTGTAGCAAAACATGAACTCAAGTATCATGAAGTATTACTGATATATACAATGTATGGCATAATTATAGAAATTACAGGAAGTAAACATCAATACACGTTTCCTTGGGTTTGCTACATTCATGCAATGGAATAGGATGATTGGTTGGCTTTGATCAATAGTGTGGATGTAGGATTTAAGATTATCCACAAAATTCCCAGCTACATGTACCGGTATGTGATAGATAAGCGTTTGCATAAATACTGTTTGTGTCCAGTTCTTACTGAAATGGCACATGTGGAAACCAGGACAGTTAATTCTCTCAGTTTAAAGATAAAAAGTAGTTGCTATGCCCATCTAATTTACCCAGGAACTGTGTATGACATGTGAGAAGCATGTCAAGGAGTGGAGAAAATAGTAAAACATTGGAAATCTTAAATAGTAAAACATTGGAAATCTTGTACAGTATAGATCTCTGAATGGAACAACTGTGTGGGTACAATTTACTGTATGTAGACAGTACATGGCCTTTCAAATTCAGTACAGTTTTAGAAGATACAGTTTGCCTTTTAAATATGTGTGCCTTTCTATGTACTCATAAAACACTGGCTTTGACAATGCTTTAAAAACCTAAGCAGATAAATGCATAATATGTACCATAATGTGTCTGTATGTGTGTGTGTGTGTGTATATATATATATATATATATATATATATATATATATATATATATATATATATATATATATATATATATATATATATATATATATATATATATATATATATATATATATATATATATATATATATATATATATATATATATATATATATATACTGGCTTTGACAATGCTTTAAAAACCTAAGCAGGTAATGCATAATATGTACCATAATGTGTCTGTATGTGTGTGTATGTGTATATATATATATATATATATATATATATATATATATATATATATATATATATATATATATATATATATATATATATATATATATATATATATATATATATATATATATATATATATATATATATATATATAAGGGTTGCTGGAGAATTGATTTTACAATTTCATCTCTACAACGTTGTTTCGTGAGTCGCGAGACTCACTCATCAGGAGACTAGTCTCCTGATGAGTGATTAGTCTCCTGATTGAGCACTTTGTATCGGACAAGTCGAACCGCATACTTCGTGTATATAATATAAATATAAATATATATAATATATATATAATATATATATATATATATATATATATATATATATATATATATATATATATATATATATGCATTTAATTGCAAGATGCAATTGTGTAAAGTCTGTGATGTTAGACCCATATAGAACTGTTTGAAATTTGTCAAAATGATGTATTTTACAATTTACCTGATATTGACATGTAGACAAAATGTGCATTGTGTCTCATTCTGTTGTACATTGTGACACTTTTGCTTTTGCATTCATGTACGTGCAGTTTTATAAGGAAAGTGGTATTCATTCATTTCATAGTCAATGGCAATATGTTGATCCCTTTGTGGTATAATTTCTAAATATTGCCAGTGTAATGATAACCTGTTGTGTACTGTTAGTTTCTTTGAAAGGACATTGTAAACCATCCATATTGCACTACTCAAATGATTCTCAATTTTCTGTGTTCAATACAAGTACAGCTGTAGATCAATACAAAAAATGTGCGGTAGTTATTTCAAGCACAGGAGTATGTTTGCCTCAGTACTTGTGTTGACCCAGCTTGTCATCGCCACATTTGATGGTATATGTACATCCAGAAATACAGTCCCACCACAACTGTGTCATCAAGTAGGATATGCACGGTTCCTTTTTTGAAATCTGCTGGTCTTACAACGTTTGCAGCTGTGTTCCGCTAAAAGTTCAAGGCATCGTTAGATTTGTAACACAGCAACAGACCACACCCCATATGACCTGGAACCAAATGCAACATGTGGAAAAATTGACTTTTGCCCAACGCAGCTGGAAAGGGCCAAGGTTTCTAACATCAGGTCCATCTGAGCCCGGCCTTAGAGTAACATTGCACACAACCTTTCCAACAAAATATTGGCACTTGTGTTCACTCCCAAAGTATGATATACTTGTAGAATCTACATACTGAATTTCTTCCCATCCATCTATTTTGTATGGCAGTTGGAATAAAAGTTCTACAAACTATAAATTTTTGTGTACTTTGATAGATGGAAAATATAACAAGATATCACTTGTATCTCTCTGCTTTTCCAAACTACAGAATACTGTATCTATCTTGTTCATTTATTTTTGTGAAGCAACTCATGTTAAACCTAGAACATATTTTTTAAAAACCTTGGGCGCTTGAATTTACGGAAAGTAATCAACATTAACACATGTCTGATAATACAGGTGTACACATTAAGGTGTAGTTATCGACAAATATTATAAAATTGTTGTCATTTGCTTATAAATAGATAATTATCATTGAAGTTTGTATAACTGTTGCAAATCATTATATATCATCACAATAAAAGATTCTCGTTAAATTTGTTATCAAATTATAGTCAATGACCCTGTTATGTGTTAGAGGAAGAATACATATCAAATGCTGTCCCATGGGAATTGTTTGAATGGTGAATGTTTGAAAAAGGTGATGGTGTGTGCACTGTTCTCATATGGCAATTATCTAATTGTGTCAGTTTTTTCCATGTCACTTAGGACAAGATGAAATTTGAAATTGGACAATTTTCCATTTTCTCATGAATGATGTGTTTCTCAGCAATAGGATGTCAAATAAAATTACTACAATAATGATTTCAATTATGTTATAATTTCCATATGCAAGGGCTATTCACAAAAAATACAATTGTGTGTCTCGCTTTTTTCCCAGATGACCAAGTGATAAGTATCAATCATTTCAAAGCACAGAGATTCATGTGATGCTTATTCAGAAATTGTGTGAAATAAAAGTGAATTGAAAAGTGTAAATTATAAGTCTAATGTATTAGAGATTATGGAAATATGTACAGTGTAATTATTCCTTTATGTTAGTTTCAAGTGTAAAATACAGTACATGTATATAATGCATTAGTATTACATTCCAATATATTTTGTGTTACTTACCTCAAGATTTTATAATGTATTTTACCAGTTAATCCAATGCTGGCTGTAGTGAATATCAGTGAAAATCCGTATTCTGCTGTAGACATCACCAAATTATAATAAATTCAAGGACAAAACAATGGAGTATAAATAAAGTTTGACTTCTTAAAATACAAGCACCAACTCCATTTAGTGGTCAGCTAAATTTAACCCAATCGGCAAGTGCTAATGATGGTAAAAGTGGTCTAGTAATTTACCAACTGAAATAATATATGTGTAGTATGCGGTAGAATTTTGTTGTTTTTTATTTTATTGTGGTGTAATTTATGATATTTTTGGTATTTTTGGCGTTATACATGTATGTATCGGTACTACAATTTCAAGTATACTGTATGTTGTGCAATGCAATGACAGTACTGAAGACTTTGTTGTAGAAATTCTTTCTGAAGTGAATGTCAGAGAAACCTTACAATCACATTTGTCGCCTATTGTGATTGTAGAATTACAGCTACACAGAATCATGTTTTTTCAAGAAACATCAAAAAACTTTCCAACAAACTAGCAGTACTTTCATGTGTCCCAAATATGATCTTCTGAAAAGTTGATAAACATGAGTGTACAGTAACTTTGTATTAAGTGCAAACCATCAAATGTGAGTAATCCCTTCAAACTTCTTATAAAGATCGTGATAATTAAAATATAGAAAATAGATGTAATGGCGATTTCAATTCCAAATGAAGGAAGAACTATTGATATTTGTGAAGTGTCTTGAAAAACCTCTTAGAGAGTCTGTAAGTATCAGACTGTGATAGGTTATTATAGGAAAAGGCAATTACTGCACATGTAGGTGCTTATGAATGAGGGCTAATATTTACTTGGAAAAAATGCTTCAGGGTCCTTCATGAAAAGACACAATATTCATACAAAAAACCAACTCTATTATTAGGTTTTAATGAGTTGCGTGACAACTATAATTGATATTGATTGATCAAAATATAAAGATTTTGTGTTTGGCAAATCCATTAATATTTGTCAACTCAAGTAGTCTTTCAACTGGATGATTGAAAACAAAGCATGTCAGAAGTAAGCACACTGCTCACTTTGCCAACGAGAAACTGCTGGCTATTCCACGGGTTTGTTGGCAAGCCACCAGAGTTTGTGACCATGGTAATCACTGTGCCCGCCCACAGACTCAATTAACATTGATTTAGGTGAATAAAGTCTTAGGAATAGAGAAAGGCCAAACAGCAGTGATAAATGGCCAGGCAGTGGTTGTTAAGTGGATAATTTAACAGAATTAATTATAGCATAGAAGAATGTAGAACGTCTTCAATCTCGCAGTGACAGCATGTATCACCTTTGATAGTCCACTGAGCATTTCACTGGCAAATTTACGTCAATACTGTACTCTGGATGTAGACTTCAGGCAAGCAGGAAGAGACTGCAAGAAAAACATGGAAAGAAATTGTTCAGCAAGTAGCCTGAAGTGGTGCATATTGTTAATTTGAATTTATCTATAGATTTCCAAAGAACATATTGAAAAGGCTGTCTGTATGTCCATTTGCTACCCACCTGTTAACACCATGAATAATTCTATTGAAATTCTGGACACGATTGCAGAAGAAAAATAGAATTAAAAAATATGGTACTTTTCTATTTTAATATCTTTCTGTAGAATAATATTTGTTTGTTGGTGGAAATAATTCTAATGTTTTCATTTGGCTCTTTATGCAATTGTACCATGCATACAAATCACTCTGTTGACATTAGGTACTCATGTAATACTGAAATTTGCTGACAAAAAGGCCTGTCAACATTCATAAGTCTCAGGTTGAAAGTTGGATATTCCAGTAAAAACCCATCAGTTCTTTACAGTGTTTCATTCAGATGTCCAAATAATCCATGCATTGCATATAGGTATCTGATTTTCAAAGATAAATCTAACACAAGAGTGTGTGTAGCCGTCATTAAAGGCTGATTTTGCTTACATTGTCACAGCCAGCATAATTTTGTTTCGTCTTTTTTTTCGCATCATACACATGTACTATCGTACAGTTTATTCACTTTTGGAGTCAGTCGATACCAAAGAATTTTACATATCGCCAAACATTTTGGTTTCTCAAACAGTCCCACTCTTACAATCCAATGACGTGGATTCTGTCATGTCTTCATACGTATTCACCATGTTCCGTATCTTACCATTCAATCTTGGATTGAATAAATCCATCTGACTGCCAGTAATGTTGGCATATAAATGTGAAATAGGAATGCCTGTATTTCATGCTGTTTGCCACATCAGAGACTGCTACGACTCTGAATTACTTGACTTCATCTATCAGGGATAGACTCAATTATCTTCAAGTACACTACAGGTCATTCATTAAAAATTCTTGTTTCATTTTATTTGAATAAGGCAAAAAATTGTCAGACAACTTTACTACTTTTATTGCCAGTGCAATAAATCAAAAACTGAGTCTAGCTCTATAAAGTAACTCTTTTGAAATAAAATCTTCAACATCAGTTGGATAATTTCACAGAGTATTTTGAATTTGAGGGGGTGTAAGAACTGAGTTCATAAAATTCACAGCTGTTTTTGCCGGCGGAATGACATAAGATATTTAGTAAGAATAGTCTGGACAAGGCAATGGGGGTGTAGTGGTATATGACACTGATAAAAGAGGCTTTTCTGAGCCAATGCAATATTCATTTTTCACACTTTACCCCTTGGGAAAACTGTCGGCAGTGGGTGTTGATGTCAACTGGGCAAGATTAAACTGTTCAGACTGTCCATTATTTATGACGTTGGTGTTCTACAAGAAATCGCATTTATTCATTTCTGAAAGGAAGGATTTTTTGCTCACAAGAACTTTGAAAATGAGTCAGTGTACTGTGACAAATATTGTTACATGCATGTGTAGGATTTGATGAAATATCAGATAATATTTGTGTATTTTTGAAAAATTGAAATGTTGTTATTGTTGTAAGTGGTCTAATATGAGGATACAAAGGACTGAAATCTAGGTTTTAAACTCTTTCTCATGCAGGCTCCAATATATCAAAGCCAGTAACTCAACAGCTCATCTGTCTGATGAGAGAATTCACTTTCTCTATATCCTTCCCAGGTCTTGATTTCTTGAATAATTTTTCATTGACATTTGCCACACACAGTACAATGGAACATTATGGTTTATGGCTAGAAAATTGCCATGAACAAGCCACTTGTACAACAGAAGTTAGGCGGAAATTGTGTGAGAGAGGATAATTGGAAAATGCAGAGAGTGTTACTGTACAGTGTTTGTGTAACATCAAAAACAGGTGCGAAGAATTTACAGCTTGATGTGTTAAAATAAGAGAATATTGTTCAGTGCCATTAATATGCATGTACATTTACAAATACATTGTATGTACCATCGAAACACACTTGTAGCAGAGGGACCATGCTTGTGGCAAAAGACAAAAAACTTCCACTTCAAAAGACTAGGTGTTTGGTTGCCATTAGTTAATTGATTGACATGTACTATAATGACATCATCCAGTATCATGTGATATTGAATTTATCAGCTGAAGAAAAAAATATTGATATTATTAACCTGAAAAGCTGTACGAGATATCAATTATTGGCAAAGTTGTGAGCTAATTGACTTTTTCTGAAATAGAAATAGAAATAATTTACATAAAAAGATCTTAAAGGAAATGGGAAGAAAATACCTAAAGAGTCTCAAAGTATATGACTGTGTACATATAGTTCTTGCATGGATACCACCTGTAATGAATCAATTTTCCTTTTTGCAAATCGCTTTTTCTCTGACCTAACTTCAAAGTCATTTCCCGACTGATTCTTATTGTCAGGAACAAGAATTTCCAACACAGAACATTTCCAGTCAGGGTTCTGTGATGAAGAAATCATTGATGGAGTGAAATGATGGTTGTTAAAGATGTAGTTTTGGTGTGTTGTTGAAGTCAATTGATTGATACTATTCTCATGCACAATGGATTTGAATTCTGCTTGACAGTGTGTGAAAATCAGGATTGGTAAGGTGTACATGGCAGTGCAATAAAGAAATCAGTGTGCTGTAGATGATTGGAATAGGAACATGCTACTGAGGTTTCATGAATCCTTCACAGTCAGACCTAACACTAATGCCTTACATATGCCTTAAGGAAGGAAAAGACAGTTCTTTTCATACATGTCTCAACAAAAAGTTGGTTTTTTGTGGCAGGTTCAAGACATTTATGTCTTTTCATCCCCTGTCTGCCTTCCAGACTGTCATTTACATCATCCTTCTACACCGGTGATGTTGTGCTATTCATCTATAAAGTAATTGACAACAATTCTACTCCTAGCTGAAACTTTAGCTCTGCTTGATTCAATCTTATTTTATTTCAAATAAATATACACTCCAGACGTCATGTGTTGTGTACCCTGTTGTTGGTTGGCCTCCACTCACTCAGCAAGCCTGGTTCTGTGGTCTTTTTTCTGTTTTGCATAATCCTACGGCCAGAGAAACATCTTCTAGAAAATTGAAAGACATAGCTGGAGGCCATACTTTATCACGACTCAGTTACCAAGGGTATTGCGCATGTACTTTTAGTGTCTCAAACTGATGCAACATTTAAATGTAATGTGTCTTCGTCTGGTCTTTTTCGCCCACAGACACTCAAGGGGATATCCAGTTATTGCCACCCCCATGACTGCATCCCCTCATTCAGTCCTACTGTATAAGTATATACAGTATGCTGTTCAGTGAGTTATGTTATATATATATATATATATATATATATATATATATATATATATATATATATATATATATATATATATATATATATATATATATATATATATATATATATATATATATATATATGTATATATGTATATATGTATATATACATACATACACACACAACACACATACACACATACATACATACATCAACATATGGTGCCATACATGTACATTTAGGAATTTGTTTCAATGAAGCCATCCTTTCCAATTCAAAACCATTTATTTTGTAATTTTTTGAAATGGATTTTTATGGCAGAGTGTCAAACGTCATTATTTAGGTAGCTGGCAAAGTGCTTTACACTTTTTCCACATGTGCTTCCGTGCAAGCAGTAATTTGTAGTACATACACAATTTATCTGTACATTGTTGATTATTTAAAATCAAATAGGCTGCCAGTGTAATTTATTATTAGGCCAATATATGCAAATTATAGGTAAGCATGATAAAGCAAGGTCTATTATCTTATCCAAAATTTCAGATTAAGCATGGTGATCTAGAGTTGTGAACATTTTAGTCTAGTACATGTACTACTGTCGTGTTTTAATCACATTACTGTAAATTTGAAAAAAATTAATTTGACAGTCTTGTAGCTTTGCTCATCTTGTAGCTTTTCTCAGTTCCAAAACCTGATGCCAGATTTTATGGTGTCACTCACAAAACTGCTATTGTAAATTTTGACAAGATGAAGAATATTTTGCTCATTTGTCCATTTATGAATTGAAATATTTTTGATTTCCTCTCTAGCAGTTTCAAAGAAAAAAAACAGCAAAGAATGGATAAAAGGCTATGTATCCAAAACAGACCCATGGTTTTGCAGTGTTCTACCACTCCCATTGTTGTTGTGTTAGAGGTACTACCAAACACAATGCAAAAAAAACAGGGGAGGGGTAGGACCCCACACAGATGAAGTTGGTGCTGCAAGGATGCACACATAGTGTAAACCTAAAGCCAGAGAGAATTTGCAGGATTGGTGTAACTGCTTAGTGTGTTTGTTGACATTCAAGGACAAGAGAATGGATTTGTTTTGAAATGGTCTCTGGGGATTGTTTGCTGGGTTGGTATTAGTGATTAAAGTTGACAACGTGATTGACTGAAATAAAGACACAGATAGTCACAAGTATTTGAGAAGTGGCTTGTTTATACTGTCAAGACAAACAGAATAGGAGCTTCCCTGGGAAGCCCTGGACATACACAGTGAAAACATGGTTTGATGTTGTTTGTTACTCTTCTTTGTGACTTCTGTTCTGTTGCTGTAAGGCTTTCATGACAGAAATGGGAAATGTTTCCCAAAAGTGATCACCAAAGAGTGGATCGAGGGAGGTTTTCATTCCTGTGGACAGCCAAGAAAGATTAACATTTTTGGAAGATTGCTGTGCTATTACTTGTAAAAACCACAACACAGTGAATGCATGGTCTAGAACCATTATGTAATTAGGCCTTTGATATAAAGACAGTATATTAAGTGTTTGCATAAAGGTCATTCAAGGAAAAAAACTTTTACTGAAAGGAAGAGGAGGAAGTATGTGAAAAATGGAACTTTATTAGAAAACACTAAATACAAGGTAGGTATGTGCCTGGCTCAAAAACATGATACCATGCTATGCTGTAGAGACTATCTTGTTGACAGATTTAGATTTTTCAGTCCTGCAAAGCTTGTTTGATAATTGGTGAAGTTCTTCATGGTCTCTGTGCTCAACATCTACACTTCTCATGTACAAATTAACTTTTGAAATATAATCCTGGGCAGATTTGAATTTTAATAGTGGTAAATTGAATTGATTAAGGTCAGTTGCATGAGAATTGCAGACTTACCTGCTGCCATTTATCATTATTGGTATTTCATTCATTCTTTTGCTATGCACAATTTCATCAAAACTTAGGACTTTAATTTTTGTGGTGCGTACTTTTCTGATACTGTAAGGGAATAATATCAAATTAAGATTCCAGCTCAGCCAGAGAGTTGAAGTGCTTTGCCATCCATAAACAGGTGGATTTTTGACACCATGAAATCTTGTCCATGAAAGTATACCGTAGTATGTGCAGTATATCAAAAACAATGTCAATATGCCACTGAGTCTGCTCAGAGGGCGTTTCTTGGTGAGTGGTTCATGATACCAATGGTTTTGAAACTCTTCATTTCAACCATTAATCAATTAAGTCTGTCAAGTTTACGCACTGTAATGAGCAAGTTATGCTCAGTGTGAAGTTAGAGGTACTGGACAAGGTGAAAAAAACAACATTGAAGTAATAAGTTGTGCACTCTATAATAAAATGCCCAGTGCATTAATTTCTACCCCCAAATTGCTGCTTTAGGAGAATTTAATTATCCCTGTACCATGTATCTGTCTTGAAAACATCATCTTGAAATTGCATAACCTGTTGTTTTATATACAGGCATCCACATTGTACGGGTATGTAATATTTGCCGTATATAATCTTGGAATTTATTGTATTGGCCCCATATCTCACATATTACGAGCACATTTTGGATTAATAATGTGTTCTGAAAGGAAATTGAATTTGATGGTTTTATGAGCTCAATATTTGTAATGTTATCAAGAAATGAAGGATAACTGTCAACACCAAAATGCTACATCACAGTTCTAATAGAGATTTATGTACTGAAATTTAATACCACTTTTTTTTCTGTAAATTTCAAAGGATCGGAACTACAGGGCTGTGTTTATAAGGAATCAGAGATGTTAAGATCTCGTCGTGGGCATCCAGGCATATGTGTTTCACTAGCTCAGATAGAATTACACCACTGTGTGTGGGTAGGTCAGTCCCAGTACTTGAAAATCCATTATTTCAACTCAATCAATCTGTTAACCAGTTAAGACAAAATAAACACCATGAATGGCGTGTGTTGTTCTCGTTTTTCTCCCCTGTCCAGACATTATATCAGTATATTGACCATAACATAGACACCGGCCTCTGCCAAAGGTTGGTGTGGCTACTTTTCAATAGAATGGTATCATTGTTGTGGTTGTTATCACGTAGTCAATCATTGTAATAGCCATGGTTTGTGCCTTATTGCATTGGTCGTTATCATTTCATGCTACACTTTCAATTCATGCTACACTCTCATGGCAATAGCTGTTATCAGTTCCCTGCTGAACAAACCAAGAATGCAATGGAATTCATGAGTCCAGACCATGAGTCCAGTCACAGAAAGTAGATACGAACTTCTGTCTGTGTTCAAGTCCAGATTTGAGACACTGCATTGAATGCATAGTGAGGACAAGTACCGTAGCTGTTCATTCAGCAAACTGCTGCAGGGGATTTGTTGATTGTTTATGTGCAGGCTAAAATTATGTAAGGTTTGCAACATTTGACATTTTTACATGGAACAGCCAATTTCCAGGATAACTTCTCTCCTCATCTTGTTTGACAGTTGGTGTGGGTAAACATTCTAGCCACACCATAGACAAGATGCTTGCATCCATCAGATTTTAGCACTCGATGGGGTGGGGCCTAATGATGTATGAAAGCTGGTGAAATAAGCACAATGGATAACAAGATTGTCTAATTATTTCATCAGAAATGTGTAATTCTCAGAACTAATTATTCATCAGAAATGTGTAATTCTCAGAAGTATTCTTTTCAAATAGCAATGGTTGCATTTGGGAAACAGTAATAATCATAATTTTATACAGCACTAGTAACTAACTTGAGCTTTGTAAAGCTGTGTGTTATCATAAACAATGAATTTTCATACAGTGAACATAAACATAATCAGTAGAACACACCAACAATTTATCAACTTTTACAAGTCGTAAATACTACTTGATAAGTCTGTGCAGCCTGTGTCTACATGTATCAATGCTCCAATGTATTACAGGCTAGGTAATTATCCCTAGGTGATACATGCATGTAGTTTGATGACCAAATTCATCAGGTGTCACTTTGTCCGGGTATTGTATTCAATAACTTAACAGTTGCTTGAGTTGAAACTTTTCAAAATTACCCTCTGACTGTATTCTGAAACCACATAGCTTGGCTACATACTTGTGGTTTAAAACTATCTACTGATGGATACAGGAGCAGGTTTAAAGGTATAAGTAGAACTAGGTTGCCTAAAAAGAAAGGAAAACTACACATAGGAGTTGACATACCACAGCTTGACCTACATGTACTGTTACCTATGTTACTACTTCAGTTCCTACAAGATTAAGTTTCATGTAGACGTTTATATGGAGACCTGTATTGCACATACAGACAAGGTAGTCTAGATCTCCTCAGCTACAGTGTATGCTACGCTCCTAGAGGATTTGGTAAGGGTGCAGTGTGTATTGTAAACCAAGGAGAGATTTTTCCATATATTATACTGTATTTTCATAAAATGCATTGCATCACAAAATATAAGTAATATTTCCCCTGGTGTATTTGCAAGCAGGATGGAGACAGCTGGTGCAGTGGGGATTGTAGGATTTGTAATAGTGGCAACTGTTACCATGCATCGGTTTGGAAATTAAGTACAATATTACAACCGTGCAATATTGTATCCTCGACAACTGTTTGATGGTTCATAAATTGTATGTTTTTGTCTCTGGTGACATGTAATTCACACATCAGCCTTTACATCACCAAGCACATGAAGGGGCAGTGGTTATTAAAAGCCTTTTAATGACAAATTTTTACTCAGAAATTTTCCAGCTTAATTGCTCTCAATATTGAAAGCAAAGATACTTCCAAATGACCTTGATCTAATTTTCCCCTCAATAGACATTCAATCACCCAGCCATTGTGTCAAGTTCGTTTAATGTTTTAACTCACTGATGAGGAAAAATTATGACTTATGGCCTTTCTGCAGAGAATTTGCACAGCTTTGCTCAGTAATGTGCCAAGGAAAGAAAATGGAGCAGACAAGATGTAGACTTGATGAGTGACTGAAGAAGCTTTTGAAGTTCTCTCTTAGGATTTCATTTTCTTGATAAATTTTCTGTAATGGTGTCTTTTGCAGTGCCCAGCATTGACTTGCATACATTCATGAATATGAGAGTGTCAGGAATATATCATACATTTTGGATGAGTCTATTCTGTCATTGAAGGGAATGAATAAACAAAAAGGCTGTTGAAAGATATCAAGCAAAGGTTTGTTTGAAGAAACTGTTGAACAAAGGTTTGTCATACTACATATTTACATTAGCATTATTGAATTATGTGAAGAAAACAAATATGACGAAAATTGGACAATTGTGTTGATTAAAGGAAAAGAAAATACACAAATTGAATTATTGGCACACATTGTCAGAGAAATTATATGTAATAAAACCTGTCTAAACCGAACCCTACAGGGATTGTGAAAATTGTTTGGTTTGGAGAGGTCTTCCGTTTATAGAGGTCCTTTAAATGTAGAGGTCTATTGGAATGGGACTTGGAAAAGGGTTTGGTTTAGACAGGTTTCCAGTTTAGACAGGGTTTGGTTTAGGCAGGTTTCATTGTAGTACACTTACTACTGCATACTGGTATATACTGACGCCGAGCAGTGAAGAATATTGATAATGGGAGATCACAATTTGTATCTTGGATCTCATTATTATGTATTATACAATTAATCA